>NC_091126.1:80741590-81080757 GCF_040183065.1 Periplaneta americana
ATACAACGGTTTTGAAGGCAGAAATTGAATAATTTTATACAGTTTATTATTACGAGTAGTTCTCGTCTGTTCAGAACTTTAAGTTTGAATGTGCTTAGACGCACCGTCAACTAACTAGCAAGCACGGGGCCGTGTGCGCACGGTGTCACGGTGCAGGATCTGTGTCGGCGCGGAACGTAGCGCAGTGGCGGCCTGCTTGTCTCTGTAACCTGTAGTTGAGTTTACCATTACACTATAGATGATCGGATAGTAAAGAAGAATATATCATGCGTTTTGATAAACACTGTTCATTATTCCGCTTGTGCCAACACTAAATTACGCCTATAGCGTAAACAACTAAATGCAAATAGCCTACATTATAGAAACACAAATAATACATTGAACCAATATAACTAAATACAACTTAATTATAGCATATACTTGCAACATATTTTTAAGTGTAGTTATATAAGAACGAAACAATACATTGTCAGTGAAAGTTAGCAATTTACAAATGAAACTCTTACATACTGTATTTTATACACTGGGCATGTTGAAAAATATAAATAAAACATATTGACAAATACAACGGTAATACTGGAAAGATGATTTCAAATTAAAGTCATATGAATTGTGCTATGGATACATATCTCAATTAAGAGTCTGACACTTTTAGGTTTACTCGGTACACGCTCTTGCTTTTTGACATCTTTTGGTTTATATGATATTAACTATATTTGCACATAATGAAACACAACTCTGAGTCCTTAATGCACACTTTAAGTTATGATCACTGAGGTTGGCTCTTTCATAGCCTTTGTTACATTTCATAGCTGAAAATAAAGCTTCACACACAGACCGAAGCAAACATTGAAATTAAAGATGCCTCACGCCTATGGAGACGTGGGAGTCTTGACTTAGGAAATTGACTGTAAAAGTCTAGCAAACTACATCTGTTCCTGTAAATATCAGCCAACTCAGTGCCACATTTCAAGTTGATTAGTTCCAGTTGGACATCTTTGGGAGTATCATCAATATTTATGCTAAACGGTGTACCAAATAGATCGAAATCCATTTCTAGGTGACTCAAATCTTGAAATCTGTCTTCAAAGGCATTCATAAGAAAACAACTGGAGATTTTCAATGCAACAGTCCATCTCTAAGAAATCAGAGTCCCGGACCATACGTGCCAACCTGAGAAAATGACCGGGATCGCCATCGGACAGTTGATGTTCCCATAATGACACAATATTTTTTAAAACTTGAATACTACAGAACATATGTGATCAATTTGTATTTTCAAGCTCTGCAACAAGTTCTCCACTAATTTCCAGGAATAAATGTATCCCTTCCAATAATTCGAAAAATCTACACAGAACTTAGTTACATTCCATGAAGTATGTTGCTTCCCATTCAGGATTAAAATGGTTTGTTGGTGTCAATGGCCTTTCACTTTAACGAGTTTCTTTCCATGACAAACAGGCGTCGATCTACGAGACGCCACTATTACCGAGAAGATACTGTATACGCGTCCACTGCTCCGCTCGCACTGAGCTCGTACCGTGCTCAATACCTGCACATAGCACCGCGTGCAGCCAGTTGGTTGTCAGTGTTAGAGCGACATTAAATGAATAGTCGCGAAGAATATAGTCTTTCTTTTCTACCGTACTTTTAAAATGGGCGAAAGCGAACAAAATGGTGAACGCTCATCATGTTAACGTAATTATTTTTATTTTCGCCGTTTCAATCTAAGCTTTGTTTTATTGTTGTAGTCTTTTTTAATTTAACGGGTCTTTAATTATAAATGCTGATAACTATCTATGATTTCTTATGGCAATGAAGGAGTAATGAAGGAATGAGTATGGTAGGGGAAATCAAAATGCACGGTTGAAACAAGCATGCGCTGGAGATTTATTCGCCGCAGATTTCACAAAATATGCTGGTGTTTGAACCCCGATCCGTTACCAGACAGCTGACTGAGCTATGGCTGGAGAAGAAAGTAGAACGGAGTATGGCATTCCGGTAAATGATTCACAGAAGCATTATATTCGTATGTATTTTGACATTTGAGGTTGGAATGAGAATTATATTATTCCGAACAATTTTTATAGCAAAAAAAAATAATTCGTTCATTAAAAAGTTTTTATGCCATCTTTATGAGCTATATCCACACCAGGGTTACAGTTTCCTTTATCTCTGTTTGTAAAGATAACTATATAATACAGAATATGGCAATAGAATTTGATAAATTAAGTATTCGTTCGCTATTTTTCATTTAAAAACTGTTACGCCATAATGTAAATGTAGCTTATATATTTTTCTCGGAGTTAATTAAAGAACAGACGAACGTGACAAGGTTACAAGCACCTTCAGTGCTATATTTCATAAACGTGAAGCCCAGCTCCGCCACTCAATAATAACCTCAATGTCTGGGAAAGAAGTGGCCCGCTGAGAACACAAATATTGTCACATGATTTCTTTTTAGTTGGTTATTTAACGACGCTGTATCAACTACGAGGTTATTTAGCGTCGATGAGATTGGTGATAGCGGGATTGTATTTGGCGAGATGAGGCCGAGGATATGCCATAAATTACCTGGCATTCACCTTACTGTTGGGGAAAACCTCGGAAAAAACCCAACCAGGTAATCAGCCCAAGCGGGGATCGAACCCGCGCCCGAGCGCAACTTAAGACCGGCAGACAAGCGCCTTAACCTACTGAGCCACGCTGGTGGCTCACATGATTTCTTGTAATTGTCAAAGTGTGCTCTTGTGAAAATGACTAGTTGACTCAAGTGTTGTACAGGGACATAATTTATTTTTACTAACATTTTTAATATTAACCTGGCTATACCTTTGGATTAACGGTTGAGAACCGGAAACACCGTTTGTTACCCGCTTCCACGACTGGAGTTAGATGATACTAGCGTAAAATACAAACAAATCATTTTAATAGGTATAAAAGGGAAGAAAAGTAGTTCATCCATTTACGTAAACTAGAAAACATCGCAATTTTGAGTTTGATAAATTTCATTAGGTTTTTATTTTAATCAAAATGCAGTACAGTATTAACAATAAGTTTTTTTACTCACCAACTGAGTTATCCATGCGAACGTATTCATTATGCAGTGTATATTATACTGTCTACAGCACATTAGCGTACAATGTAGAGAATGAAGCTAAATTGGAAAATAATCATAATATGGATATTTAAACACATTTTTGAAAATGGTGGCAGTTCATTTCGTTACAGGCTTCAGTTCTTTTATGCATATTATCACACTTTAGACTATTGCATTTAATTCCAATTACCAGTTTCGTCCTTCGTACTAGTAACTCGTGTTGAAATAATTCTATACCTACTCTATAAAAGAGTACCTTACGTACTGTAAATTCAGTCTTCACTTCTGCCCGACCCGCATAGATAAAATTACTCAGACTTGCTATCTACTGTCCGTCCAAGTGGTTATGTCGCAGGACAGTAGAAAGGAGGGAAACCACGTGACAGTTAATTACTTAACGAGGCCCTTTTTTAAGTTATTTTAAACAGTTATATTACGTACACGTTCAATTCCTAACAGAAATTAATGTTTTCAGAAAAGAGCTAAGACAGCCCAGCCGCTAGCCTTTACAGAGGGGTAGACAGAAACAGGTGGGGGAAATCGGGATGCGACGTAGGCAAACGGACGACAGTATCTGTGCGAAAATATGATTCAATATTGAAAGCTATTTCGTCACTGGAAAACGCGAACATATTTCTGGAACGCACTATACTCACTAACTCAGTACTGTTTACTATATGCGGCCTTGATTCTGTGTGGAGGACAGTTGGAACTTCATTAGAAGAAGGGGTGGCGGTGAAGTACATTAAAAAACTCAGGTACAATAAAAATTGAAGTAAAAATGAAATGATGTCCCTGTAGATAGGTGTTTAAACTGGTTGTCTGGTGACCGTATACCACCAGTTGTACGGATGTATCACGATTCCCTTTAACTTTCTACGTTAGAAACTAAGTGCATAAACAAAGAAATTGGTTTTTAAATATTGGTTTTCTGATGAAAGAGACATCGTCGCCTGAGTTATTAATGATTCTAACTCCACTTTTTAACAAAATCGAGTTATGGTATACATACAAAATATCTTGTGGACCTAAAAATATAAATTGATCATAATATTAAGAAAAACTAATAATATTGCAATTCGCAGTTATTTTTAGTCCTAAGTCCGAAAGTACCACCTATTTACTTTCTTAATAGTTGTTTCTCCAGAAGCGAATCACATTGCTACGTACGGCCACATGTTTACGTAACGAAGCATGGCGACAGTGGAAAATACGAGGGAGCGCACAGTGATGAAAGATAGTGATATTAATAATTGCTAAGTATTAAAAACACCTTAAATAATACCAATCTTTAGTGTTTTTTTTAAGATTCTGTCTGAATGCTACTTAAAAGAAGTAGGACTAATACGAACTAGAAATAGCTAGGAATGTTACAGTGTATAGTGTTAATAGCTTACAATGACGACTACTCTATATAGTAGACATTAGTTTTAAAGGTATACAGACCGACAAAGTAAAATCTCGCCCAGAATGGCTCACCAGGCGAGTAATAACGAGCCACCCCTTTTATAGGAGGCCTTTGCCCTTCACGGGACATAATGGCTAAATTCATTCATTCATATAAACTAAGTTCGAATCATTCTTTACATTTATGGTTCTGCCCACACCTGTCGAGTAATGGTTAGCGCGTCTGGCCGCGAAACCAGATGGCCTGGGTTCGATTCCCGGTAGGGGCAAGTTACCTGGTTGAAGTTTTTCCGGGGTTTTCCCCTCAACCCAATATGAGCAAATGCTGGGTAACTTTCGGTGATGGAGCCCAGACTCATTTCACTGGCATTATCACCTTCATTTCATTCAGACGCTAAATAACCTAATAATGTTGATAAATCGTCGTTAAATAACCTATTAAAATTAAATATATATATATATATATATATATATATATATAGTTCTGATGAAGTTCAGAATGAGCAAGCACACGCAGTTACGTTTACAAAATACCGTCTAGGGAAGAAGATGATGTCGATATGTTACGAAAGGAAGAAGTGAATGATTTTCTTGAAAAAAAATGTGTAAGGTCTAAGACATAGTAGCCCATCACTTTTATGCAAAACCGTACTCTGTTCTTAATAATTTAGTGCATAAATAGTTAATAGTAAGCTTTCTTCCTTTTCATATCGACAAGAAATAATCCGTTCTCGGAGAAAAGTACGGGATCCAAGTCAGTGTGCGAAACTAAGAAGAATAGAAGACCAGAACAAGGAACTGAATATGTGGACGAAAAGGGAAATGTAAAAAGAGGAAGAACCATATAGAAGGGGAAGACCTGCCTTGGTACATGCAAGTTCAAATGTACGAAAAAAAAAAAGTCTTCCAGAGGAAAGAGAGTTAATTCGTAGTGACTTTTGGCAGATTAAGCTGTGGTCTGATTCATGTGTTCTGCAGAACAAAAACAATATTATTATGTCAGTAGCTATTTGAAATTTTCTAAGCACTAACAAGCACATAAAAGTGTAGAACTAGGATATAGTCTTGAAGAAGAGATTGATGCTGTACTAGTGTAACTGAAAAAAAGAAAAACTAAAATGTACTGAAATATTCAGTCCTGTGTCACTAATAAGAAATCTTAAAGCCATTCAGACTCAGTGTGCAGTAGTGGTTCATTAAATGGAGATGAAAGAATTTATACTGTATATTATTAAAAAATAATATCCAAAAGCATTAATGTCTCTGAAGTTAAATATCTTCTTTACACGAATGAAATCGACCTGGGTGGCGCAGTCGGTATAGTGCTGGCCTTCTATGCGGGTTCGATTCCGGCCCAGGTCGATGGCATTTAAGTGTGCTTAATTGGGACAGGCTCATGCCAGTAGACCGGCGACGCTGATATAACCTCGGCAGTTGCGAGCGTTAAATAAAATAAAATATAATTTTTAATTAAATTTTCAAGAATGAATATATTTTCCAGATAAAAGTATGTTAAGTTATAATAGTGGGTTTCTTGCTGTAAAACCTTTTCAAGAAAGGAAAACAAGGGAGCAAGGGATAATATCCGAAGGTAACTTAGTAGTATTTCTTTAACAATGCCCAGCACTTCTCCTTGCAACAATTATGTGATCATTCCTTCTGCAAAAGTGAAAGACTGGAGTCAATATGTCCATTCATGCTCACATTTTATGTACAATTTAAAGAAATGTGTTGGAAGACTATTAAAAATTACATATGAGTGTTTCTTTGGAGATGCGCTACTAATAATAAAAGAAAGTCAAGTTATTTTGCCAAAGATTCTCTCTTCTCCAATGCTTTTCTTTGAAATACCGCCAAATACGGCAATGTAAACATTTGTTGAAGTGTGTAATAAATATTTGATTATGAACATAAAAGTACCATGCAATTGTATTTTTCATAACTTCCCTGCCAACAAAATGCTACGCATCTCAACGTTTAAACCCCGTTTTCTCCAAATTGAGGTTTTGTGGAGATAGAACTACTCGTATTAAGAAGTAGAGCGACGACGTGTACATCGTATTAATCTAAAATTGAGATGGCATTAAAATGATACGTTAATACATTAAAGAATAACAAACGACGTTTAAACAATACGGAAATGTTTTACCAATAATAATAATAATAATAATAATAATAATAATAATTTATTTTAGCTGGCAGAGTTAAGGCCGTAAGGCCTTCTCTTCCACTCAACCAGCAAAAAGTGTAGGCTATATACATATGGATGAACTTACAAAGAATTCAACAATTTGATTTAGATGAGAGTTCCATGTATACAAGATTTATCTACGAATTAAACAGCAAAATACTATGAACTATTAATTAAACACTGAAATAAACTGTGTAGCAGAATTAAGCTAAAATACATAGAATGTTAATATACTTCAAATTATATTAGATAACACAAAGAGATTATTATGAGACAATTTTGAAAATACAGCACAATCAGGATGATGTCTAAAGAAAAAAGTAACAATGTAGTCAGTTGTTGTCTTGCAGCCCCTAATACTTTGTGACAATGCTTCGAAATTTAATGTAAGTTTATTTATTTTGTATGCCGATTTCTTTGCATTTTTCTTCAATCTGCGCAGAACTGAGAACATTAGCTTAAAATGTAATTTGTAAAAGTGGTGTGATGCAGGTATTAGGTGTAAGATATGAAGATGAAGATGATGAAGATGAAGACGACGACGATGATGATGATGATGATGATGATGTCCACACCTGTGGAGTAACGGTTAGCGCGTCTGGCCGCGACACCAAGTGGCCCGGGTTCGATTCCCGTTCGGGACAATTTAAACTGGTTCACAATAAACCGGAAACGAGAATCGGAACGAAAACGAAAACTGTAAAATAGTTAAAATGTGTACATCTAAATGTGAGCATTCACAATTAACGGAAAGCTTGCCGGAGCCCGGGATCGGGAACGGAGAGTTGGCCAAGTTTCAACTTTGGCGTTCACGTTTCCGATCACAGCCCATTAGATTCATTCTATTGCCATCTAAAAGCTATTTTGCCGTCGTATATTTTGTAGCACGAAGACCGTGACATAACCTATGCATTATTTTGTTCTGTGCTATGCATCATGGAGCAAGTTTTATTTGATGAGATTCTAATATGAGTGTTAAGGAAAATCCTTTAGTTTACGATAAGCGGCGCGCCTCGTATAAAGATGAGAAAATGAAGGACAATACGTGGCTTTCAATAGCTGCATCTTTGAACACGATCGTAGTAAATCATATTTTATACTGTATTGGTTGTATTACACACTACATATTCATGCTTCAATTCAATGACTACTGTTGTGTTCATTTTTGTTCTATTACAAATGTTTTTTCTCTGATTATTTTACGTTATGGTAGACTTAAAATAGGTTGTGATAATAAAGATGCATGGACCGTAGTACCGTACCTAATAAAATGTTTCAGTTGAAATTTCGAAGTTGGTTAACCTGTGTTTATGTTGGCTGCCTTGTACTCATGAGAGAACGCCATCGGTCAATTATACACAAATATCATCAGAATGCGTAATATCGACTTTACATATCCTTATTGACATGCATGTCGATATGCATAGTCGTCTACGTTCTCGGTTTATTGTGAATCAAAAATTTTCATATTCACCTCCTCTGCTTCTCGTTTTCATTCTGGTTCTCGTTCCCGGTTTATTGTGAACCAGCCTTAACCTGGTTGAGGTTTTTTCCGGGGATTTCCCTCAAACCAATATGAGCAAATGCTGGGTAACTTTTGGTGCTGAACCCCGGACTCATTTCATCGGCTTTATCACCTTCATCTCATTCGGACGCTAAATAACCCAAGAAGTTGCTAAAGAGTCGTAAAATAACCCACTAAAATAAAAAAAATGATGATATCCACACTTGTGGAGTAACGGTTAAAGGGTCTGGCGGCGGAACCAAGTGATTCGGGTTCGATTCCTGGTCGGAATAAGTTACCTGGTTGAGTTTTTTTCGGGGTTTTCCCTCAACCCAGTATGAGCAAATGCTGGGTAACTTTTGGTGCTGGACCCCGGACTCATTTCACCGGCTTTATCACCTTCATCTCATTCGGACGCTAAATAACCTAAGAAGTTGATAAAGCGTCGTAAAATAGCCCACTAAAATAAAAAAAGATGATGATGATGATGATGATGATGATGACGACGACGATGAAAAGAGCAAGTTCTTAGTTTGAAGTATTGCAGTTTCGTTGTCACGGTACGCTGTTATTAGAATGGGAAATTTAAATCTCGGGAAGGACTGTTAAAATTTTTAAACGAAAAATGAAATTGTATAACCGACGGAATTACATTAAAAAATTCGGTAATAAGGCATGCACTAGCTTAAGACTTTTATTTTTTTTTTATTTTGAGGTGATGGTAGGTAATTTGTATAGTTTGAATTAGGACATTTTACGGTACGAAAAATCAATGCATGTTAATTGATTCTGAAATTGATTTTCAACGAGACGGGAAGAACATTATTATTAAGTGTGCACTATATTTTTCTCCCTAGGTTGTATTTTCAGTAGCCTACTAACGTCAATATTAATATGTGCCATGTATTTTCTTTGGTTTTTGTCCATAACCAATGTGTAAGTACAGTAGAATTACATAGCGATAATTAGACAGCAAACAGTAGTGAGTAGTGCTTATATTTCTGAACATATGGCCGTCAATTACCGGCTAGACAAAGAATAAAGACAGGGTGCAACAAATCCCTCCGTTCTCGTAACCAAGACACTGAATTTAACACCTCTGGCTAGGATCTAGCACAGCGTTAAAACCTCTTTGAACATGTGGCACACTAAAGGTGTAATTTAAAATCTCGCGGCATACAAAATATGTAAACCAGTGGTTCTCAACCAGGGGAAAATTTGGAGGATTTTAAGACAGAATGTGGACTATAAAATACAAATAAATGAGATAAAAGTATATGCATTAATATATAAAACAAAATATTTTTTTTTAATTTTATACACATTATTATTGAGTCAACATAAGGGGGAATGACATGATGGATGGTGAAAGGACGTATGAAGAAAAGAAAATCGAGATGCTCCGAAACAAAATAGGCTACACATTATTCACAAATAGAACTAACACACTTTTTTATAATTTAATTTGCAATTTAAGATAGAAATGTAAAATTAAAGGGGCCTGGATAGTCTGAGCATTTGAAGAAATTTTGCTATTACTCTTCAACTTTACTATCTATCAATTTGCAATTTTTACAGCATACACACACTATTTGCAGGTATATTTTGGTTTTGAGATTACCTTTCTACCTCATATACTTGATTTTATAAACTTTTTTAAACCTGAAAGATATTAATTAAATTTAAGTTAAAACATAGGTATTTTAGGAACATTTTTTCTCAGAAATTCTTTCCGCTACAGGTACTTAAAAGTTCAAGCACATTTTCAATGCAGTTGACTATATTTACTGTCATTTTCATCACATTATGAATATTCGTACAATGGAAAAAAATATTTTCCATCTTGAGAAAAATATATTTAAACTTTTTCATATTTTTAATACTTTTGTGGCAGTAAAATCCATAATAGTTTTTATAACTATGTGAAAGTGGACATGCGCCTTCACTGCCACATTAAATAGGAGTATGCAAAATTTCAGCCTCCTAGTTTCAGTAGTTACTGAGAAATATGTTCCTAAAATACCCATGTTTTAACTTACAATTAATTAATATTTTTCAGGTTTAAATTTTTGTTTATAAAATCAAGTATATGAGTTAGATAATCTAAGAACCAAAATATACCTGTAAATTTAATATTATATGTATGCTGTAAAAATTGTAAATTGATAGATTCAAAAGGTTAAAAGTAATAACAAAAATGTCTCTACTTATTTCACTTATACACAACAGCCATACCCTTAGACTATCCAGTACCCTTAATGGCAGAAAATTGTCATAATGCAGTATTAGTGTAATGATTATAGTATTATGCACGTTTTCTTAATCTGTTATTTAGAAAATATGAAAAAGATATATTACCTTTACATGTTTTGCCGAGGTATTTTATGTACGGTATTTTTGTTTTCATAAAAGCAAGTAAAATACGACATTTTTTAGATTGGTACGGTATTATGCACTTTTATTTTTCCAATGTTCACTACGATAACTTTTACTATCTTCATTTTCTCGTGGCACACCGGTTGAAAATGGCTGGTCTAGCAGCTTTTCCAGTATTCATGGGCCATGAAATATTCTTGTAATTAATGGTGAAGAGAGGAAGGGCTGAGCTTGCAGCCAATATCATTTAACATTCAATTTAATTATGCAAATTTGGCTTTCAGGTAGAAGCTCCCTGTGAAGCAGGCTTGAATAATTTCAAGGGAAAAATTGTTCCGTGTCAGGGTTTCGATCCCGGGATCCTTCGCTTAGCGCACGAATGCTCTACCGACTGAGCTACCATAGGAACCATACACGACACCGTCACAATTCTTCACTTTATATCCACACAACTCAAATGGGCTGACCAGACGCCGGAAACCCAACTTCGAGTGCACACAGTACTGTGTAACTTAAATTGTGGCTTTCTGTTAACGTACCTATATTCAATTTGATTCTCGTGACTGATTTTGTCCCTCATATAGAAACTGGAGACATGCTCCTTACATTATTTTTTCTTGAATAAAATTCCTGCTAGCCTGTGGGCCTCTATGGACTCTTATGATGGTGATCTTATCATATAGGGCTCGGATTTATGTTGACTTTAAGCTAAAAATGACATTAACTGTATTTGGGTAGTCGTGGCATACATTACTGCTAAGAAAGCGTGGTTTACATCGTTACGAAGTTTAAATTTTCCAGTCTTCTTCTGATAACACCTAAAGGATGCATGTAGTCATCTATTGAACTGCTCGCCGAGAGTATTACTCGTGCAAGTCACAGTTAACAACGGTTATCAAGATACACTGCGCTTGGATTTCGTTAGTATTCCATAAAGGCTTCTGTGATTGGACGTAATGTGCTTTGCTTCCCTAACCACGGCTGAGTATCCAGAAATATCTGATATACGCGTATGGGGGCGTGGTTAAATATATACGAAGTACAAAATACTACTTTATAGTGCATATAAATTCGGATCCTATTCAAGATCCTCTCGAGCAACTACGAAATAGTCCATAACTCTCAGTCTTTGACAACAGATGATGATATTAATGACTATGAGAAAGAGGCGAAATGGAAGAGTGAAAAATGTTAAAAAAGAGAAAGCGACAAGCAAAGGAAAGCGGAAGCAATATCAATTTCAAAATATGAAATATTCAAATACATAATCGAATGGAAAATTTAATGGCGTATGTACAGCGAGTATGAAAAAATCAAGTAGATTTTTGTATTTTTATAACGCCGCGCATCTTGGTCTGTAGCTATTGCCTCTGTCTACATTTTGGCGTTTAATTAAATTTTTAATTATGGTTTATTCAACGACGCTCGCAACTGCCGAGGTTATATCAGCGTCGCCGGTGTGCCGGAATTTTGTCCCGCAGGAGTTATTTTACATGCCGTTAAATCTACTGACATAAGCCTTAAATGCCATTGACCTAGGCCGAGATCGAACCCGCATCCTCGAGCATAGAAGGCCAGCGCTATACCGATTACGCTGTCCAGGCCGACTCTTGGCGTTTATGATTAAGACACATGCCCTGATATTGGGTACCTATTAAGTCGGATTCTGTCGCCTCATATTGAAGGATGACATGCGTATGAAAATAAAAGGATGGATGATAATGAAGGCGCCGATAGTTACCCTGAATTTGCTTCTAATGCACTGGGGGAAACCCCGGAAAAAATCTCAACCAGACTATTTGTCCTAACCAGGATTCGATCTCGGATCCGCTAGTTTCGCAGACTTTTAGTTCAAAACGGTGGACATGCATCGGTTTTCCCACCTATTTAAATTTTGATTTGCTTATATCATGGAGCTTGGATAAACATATTTATTCGAGAGGCGTGATTAATTTTTAACGACATTTTTTTGGAATAGTTCTGTAGAAGTACATAAGTTCGTAACTTTGAATTTTTGTTACAGTTCTGTCCTTTGACTTGGTTTGAATCGACGAATTTTCAAGCTGAACAGAAATGAATACCGCCCCCCCCCCCGGAATAAGGGTCTAAGTATATAGGGAAACAATGTACCAATATTCCTGGGGATATTTCAATGTTGGCCGAATTTTGTTCCGTTTGTTTCATATGTCTGTGTAAATAAACAAATAGAGTTTTTGCTACCTGTGCAAACGAAAGAAAAATAAATCTGTATAAATAAATAAAATATTTCCATTCGCTGAAATAAAGATCGCATTCAGTAGTGGTTTGTTTTCGATTTTGATTCTCTCTCCTATTTTCGTTTATGATCATCACGATAATGTGAGAAAGAGTGTTTTACGTATAATTTTTCTATTCTTCCGAATTAGTCTAATGCATTTATTCGTATATCTCACAAATAAAATTATTTATTGGGCAGGCGTTATATGTTGATATTGCACGAAGTCGTTTTCCTTCTTCCGTCGCTGTAGTTGAGTGTTCGTCCGTAAGAGAGCGAGTTTCTTGGTCACAGTCTCTAGTCACAGTCTGCCCTCTGTAAAGTGTTGCGTGAACTGTGTAGACTTTTGAGAAACGCTGCGAAGTACGAACCAGATTAGGTTAGAGAACGTAGATGGCAGCACTTCGTACTTTCATAGTGTTACTCATACGAGTACATAATTAATGTGGACTAATACCTTTGAAATTGTACTTTGAAGTGCGAATACATGTCAGTTAGTGTAAAGATTGTAATTAAGCTAATCAAAAGCGCGGAAGCTCTGAAGACAAAAGTTAATTTGAATAAAAGTGACGTAGGTATTGATGAAACGGACTACTATAAGTAGTATTTCCAAGATAAGTGATAGCAATGCACAGTTTGGTTGAACGAGGATTGAGCGTATTCTCTTCCTGCACTTCCAGCCATCTTACATGTCATACCAACATAACTTACGAGGCATTACGAACGTTCCGCGCTAGTTTGCAATATTGCAGCGGGATGGTTACGCGGGTATTTAAAATGTATAAATTCATAGCTATCGATATAACATAACGAATGTTTCGCGCTAGTTTCTAATGTTCGAGCGGGAATTCGTAGTTGTGGAAATGGCTGCAGTAGGTGATCGTATTAATATTAGAAAGCTGAGCATTATTAATAGTGAAAATGAAGCGCAACAGTGGTGCCGGGAGAAAGGTCTGCTTCCCGCAAATATGGAGTGTCCACTTTGTGGGGAGTTTTCGTACTCCCAAACAATAAGGGAGTGCGATGAGACGAATGTACCAGATGTAGCGGAGTCAACGATCACGGATTGGTTTTCATACTTGAGGGAAGTGTGTAGAGGTAAGAAAATGAACTATTATGGCAGATTGGGTTAATTTAGGATTTTACTGACAGGTTAGGTTAGTTTAGGATTTTACTGACAGGTTAGCTTAGGATAGATAACGATGAAAGAGTAATGGAACGTATCGTATGATGACGCAGAATATCTGCATGGAAATATCATATGTACTTCGGTACATTGAAATAATATTAGGATAGATAAGGTTAGTGTAGGATTTTATTGACAGGTTAGGTTAGCTTAGGTTTTTATGGTGCGTTACGTAATTATTTGTGACAGGTTAGGTTAGTTTAGGATTTTAGTGATAGGTTAGGTTAGTTTAGGATTTTAGTGACAGGTTAGGTTAGTTTAGGATTTTAGTGATAGGTTAGGTTAGTTTAGGATTTTAGTGACAGGTTAGGTTAGTTTAGGATTTAAGTGACATATTAGGTTAGTTTAGACTTTTATAATGCGTTGCATAATTATCTGTGACAGGTTAGGTTAGTTTAGGGTTTTGGTTAGGTTAGGTTAGGTTAGTTTAGGGTTTTGGTTAGGTTAGGTTAGGTTAGATAAGGTTAGTGTAGGATTTTAGTGACAGGTTACGTTATCTTAGGTTTTTATGATGCGTTACGTATTAGGTTAGTTTAGGATTTAGTGACAGGTAGGTTAGTTTAGGATTTTAGTGACAGGTTAGGTTAGTTTAGGATTTTAGTGACAGGTTAGGTTAGTTTAGACTTTTATGATACGAAGCATAATTATCTGTGACAGGTTAGGTTAGTTTAGGGTTTAGGTTAGGTTAGGTTAGTTTTGGATTTTGGTTAGGTTAGGTTAGGTTGGGTTAGAATTTTGGTTAGGTTAGGTTAGTTTAGAGTTTTGGTTAGGTTAGGTTAGTTTAGGGTTTTAGGTTAGGTTAGGTTAGGATTTTGGTTAGGTTAGGTTAGTTTAGGGTTTTGATTAGGTTAGGTTAGGTTAGTTTAGGATTTTGGTTAGGTTAGGTTAGTTTAGGGTTTTGGTTAGGATAGGTTAGGTGAGGTTATGTTAGGGCTTTCTTTAGGTTAGGTTAATTTAGATTAGGTTACGATTTTGGTTAGGTTAGGTTAGTTTAGGGTTTTGGTTAGGTTAGGTTAGTTTAGGATTTTGGTTAGGTTAGTTTAGGGTTTTAGTTAGGTTTGTTTATGTTAGGTTAGGTTAGAAATTTGGTTAGGTTAGGTTAGTTTAGGATTTTGGTTGGGTTAGGTTAGTTTAGGGTTTAGGATAGGTTAGGTGAGGTTAGGTTAGGGTTTTCTTTAGATTAGGTTAGGTTGCGATTTTGGTTAGGTTAGGTTAGTTTAGGGTTTTGGTTAGGTTAGGTTAGTTTAGGGTTTTGGTTAGGTTAGTTTAGGGTTTTAGTTAGGTTTATTTATGTTAGGTTAGAAATTTGGTTAGGTTAAGTTAGTTTAGGGTTTTGGTTAGGTTTGTTTAGGGTTTAGGTTAAGTTAGGTTATTTTAGGTTTTTGTTATGTGTTAGATAGTTTTAGCTTTTTTATGCTTTGTGTAGGCAAATCTGTGGCAGGTTAGGTTGGGTTAGTTTAGGATTTTGTTGAGAAGTTGGGTTAGGTTAGTTTAGGCTTTTTTATGCTTTGCATATACGAAACTGTGCAATGTTGGGTTAGGATAGTTTAGGTTTTATTGACAGGTTAGGTTAGTTTTGGAGTTTAGTGAAATAGGTTAGGTTAGTTTAGACTTTTATGATGCGTTAGGTTAGGTTAGTTTAGGTTTTTGTAGGCTTTTATTTGCTATAAGTGTTATTTTCTTTCAGACAATGTGGATCGCCGTTAGAAGAACGAACCTAGAATTGGAGGGCCGAATCATATAGTAGAAATTGATGAATGCAAGATTGGACGTAGGAAATTTTAGGCTGGTGGTCGTATTGTGGAGGGTTCTCGGGTTTTGGGCATGATAGATCGTGAGACGAAGGAAGTGCGATTGGAGATTTGTCCGAATAATAAGAGGGACAAAGATACTTTTCTTGGTGTTATTCGGAAACATGTCGCCGCTCAAACCACAATAATGACGGACTGCTGGAAGGGATATGAAGGCCTGGATGTTAACAATTTCCGTCATTTGACTGTGAATCAGAGCCTCAACTTTATTGATCCGGAAAGCGGTGCATGCACGAATTTGATCGAAAACGCAAGCGATTGAGTGTGGCTGTCGTGAAGTAGTGATTTTTTGTTTTTTACGTTGGCAGTTGAAGGACGTCATTGTGTATCATAATGGCGGGCTTCGAAAGAAAGTTCAGTTGTGAAATTTATGTGTTTATTGTAGTATTATATGCTCCAGCGGAGTGTGTTTCAGTGCGTATTGAATTAATAACAGTTCATCGTTCTTCACATTACATCGTATCGTGTGTTTCATGTGACTAAAATCGTTTCACTGACTAGAAAACAGAACGTTTGCACTCACATTACGTTGGACGTTTCATTTCACAGGTAATTTGCCACATATCTCTACAGTTATTTTACTTGTAACAATTACCAATAGAATGCTTAAGTTTTAAAATGCATCTCCACAAAAAATTCCATCAAATTCGCTTTATAATTCGAACATTTTGTATTGCAAAATCGTCGGAATCCGCTCAATCCTCGTTTCACCCACAGTTTTATATCAAAACATGCAATTTATTAAAAAAGTAGTCAAAGTAAAAAGGTGCTGCTTTTCACTTACTATTTTCTTTGACATATGCATTTTTAACAAGCTTATTGCATACACAGACTGATTGGGAAGACCATTGTTGAATAAAAATAGTTCCATCCATAGGCGTCGACTTGTTTGAAATATTTGGGTGGAGGGGGCAAGACTATGCAAAAACGTCTGACAGCTCACCGCTGTGGAATAACGGTTAGCATACCTGTCCGTGAAACGAGCTGGTTCAAATTCTAGTTGGGACAAGTTACCTGGTTGAAGATCTGCAGTGTTGGGAAAAGTGGCATAAGTCAGTTTCCACAAACATTTTTTATTAATTTATTGACAACCTACGGAACATCTGCTCGCTTGGGAAAAGAAACATAAGTATTTCTCCCATTACAATAATTCATACAGAAGACAACCAAATCGACATAAACCAGTGTGAAGACAATTTTTTCCTTCTCCTGTAAAATTAACATTTTTTACTTCTACCATTTTTCCAGAGCACTACAGAGGTTTTCCGTGATTTTCTGTCTACCCATTAAGAGGAAATGATGGGTAACTTTCGGCGCTGGACCCTGGACTCATTTCAATAGCATTATCGCCTTCAACTCACTCAGATGCTAGATAACCATCACAGTTGATAGTGCTGTAAAATAAACCAATTAAAAATTCTGAGAAACCTTTAATTGCTTTTTCTCCAAAATGTCGTTACGTATTTTTCAGAAAATATCGTCTGATTTTTTTATTCGGTACTCATGGAAATTGTTTAACCCAAGATGGTTGAAAATTACGACTAGGGTGCTATTCATAGACATTTCGCTAGCCCGCGCTACGAGCGTGCTAAACTAGCCCCGGCTATCGACTGGTTACTTGCACAGGATTCATATCATATCATATCGCTAACACTGGTTTATGAATACGAAAAACGGTAGTTCGCTGATCACCCACCGGAAGCCCGCGCTAAGAATGTCTATGAATACGGCCCTACAGTATACTTCACATTCTCCTCTTCACTGCTTGCTCACCCTTCGTTGATCCTTGCAGCAATGATGAAGTAAGCTATTAGTTTAACTGCCTTCACTACAATCCAGTTTATCATTCTGTTTCTGTTCTTTGCAATTTTATTTTGGACATTTTTCTTTATTATGAATTTATCCATTATCAATAATAATAATAATTAAATCGCGATCGCTGACACTTAACAAGCCCACACCTCCGACGACGATCATCACAATAAACAATTACTGCAACTGCATGTTGATAACTGTTGATTTTAAATTTCGAAATAAATTTGTTTATAGAAAATGTTAAACATTGATAGTAATTTGTTAACTTATATTAGGCAGAAATACAGTCAAATACACTGTTCATTTGAACTGTTACTTCCGTATTATTATTTCTGCTTGGTAATACTGATGACCATTTTTGTTGATCGCAATAGTTGAAATATTTTAACTGAACTGAAAAATATGTGGGTCATAGACAAAAAAAGTGGTCACCATTGCATCATATTGTGTTTCCCCGATCTTAAATGCAGGAGGAAAAAAAGATTGGGGGCATTATGAGTTGTATCACTAACATGTTCATTGCTATAGGAGGCCATTTCTATGGATTTGAAATAATATTTTTTTTTGTTCTTGTCCTAGTTCATCTTCCAAACAAATTAATTATTTTTTACACGAGGAATCTCTCTTAGAATTATTTGGGGGAGGGGCAAGACCCCTATTAATTTTATTGAAGGGGCGATGTCCCTGGTTCTATACATGTCGTCGCCTATGGTTCCGTCAGTTCTGTGAGTTTGATTAAGCATATAATATGGTTTTCACTTATAAACATTGAATGTAATCTATACAGAGACATTTTAAAATTAGATGAGAAAATGAAATAAACACTTGTACAAAATGTAAACCCTTAAAACTAATATTATACCATCCATGGGAAAATAGGGAATTGAGAATAGTACTATAGTACTAGGAACTGTGGCTGTGCTAATTAAACATTTAAGTTACAATTATTACAGTATGTATGAAATATATAAATAATCGCATAGCAAAATTAAAAATAAATGTGTGAAGATTCAATTAAACTTAGAAATGTTATGTATGCTTATCAGTGCTGTGGTCGGGCCGGTACGCCGTACCGTCTAAATTAAAAGCTCGCTGTTACCGTACCGGCAAAAAAAAAATAAAGATTCGGAAATATATTAATTATGTTTAACTAGTCTGTAATGTACTTTGAAATGGACGATGTTAGCTATTTGAAAAAAAAAAATATTTTGATTTTGATATCTGCCATAAAAGTAGCTTCTCCATTCGTTGTTTTATCGAAAACCATGGTCTGACACTTCAGGAGTCGTTGTGATTTGTTAATTTCAAGCTTGCATACTGCTGCGATATTTCTGCAAGTAATTAACACTAACTTTATGGCATGGCGCCTCAAGAAAACTGCTACACTGATTCGCTAATTTTAAAACTTGCGTAGGTGCTTTCGCATAGCACTAATCTTATGATGTGGCGCCTCAAGAATTCTGCTGCAGTGATTCGCCAATTTTAAAACTCGCTCAGGCGTAATGCTAGCAGTTTCCTAGAGGAGGGAAATATAGTTAATTTTCGTGCGTTCATGAATCTTGAATATTCGAAAAGAAAAGAAACAGAACGTAGTGTTCACGATAAAAAATATATGATAGTGACAGATATCAGATGTACAAAATAACCCAGAACACAACGAGCCTTAGATTTGGAGGGTGGCTGTCTGTTTAGATGCTGTTTTGAAGTCAGAAAAAGTCAGTGAAAATTTAAAAGTTCTAATAACAGATTTTCCAGAATGTTAGTCAGAAGGTCAGTACGATTAGTCTATTTTAAGAAGGAAGGTGAAGCTATGTGTCTTATATTACTTTCTTACGCATAACATTTTAATATCTGAAGACATTTTACAAATAAACAATAGCGAAAGTTTTGGTAAAGAAATGCTGTATGGATCTGCAAGAGAGAAAGCTTCAGAAGAGCTAAAGGGAAAAATGGGCTAGCAACAAGGTGAGACCGATATCACATGTCGTCAGCACGTTATGCGTGAGGGTTACATAATTGCGCGACATATGATTGATCCGCTAAGAGTATTTGTAGATATATTTAAAATGTGGGAGTATCAAACGCAACATAAACAACTTTCCTACTTTCCTTTATTCGAAACTGTCGTGATGAGTGATGAAGCAAATCTTCTTATTATATATAAGGCTTATCTTCAAGACCTTACAACAGAATTCACTGGTGGCGTTGTACAAGGAATGGAGGTTTTCTGCAATTATTTTGGCTTGAATTGATAAATCTACAGAATAGCACGCTACTCAGTTTCAACGGAATCAGGAATAAAACTGCTCGCTATGCTGCCTAAGGCAGAATTTCCAAATCTAAGCTTGCTTGCCTCCTGTCTAGTAACCATATTTGCTTCCACATGATGCTTCTCAATTTGAACCCAGATTTTAATGCAAGAAAGAAGTGTCAAACCTCTAAACATACAGAAAGAGCTCAGGAGTAACATTATTTCATTTGCCGTGACATGTAAAACATTTACTTCCTTGAATTTGTGATTGTTTAGGAATATAGGATACTTTGTTCTAAAATAGAGGAATACTCTTTGATGTATTAACCCTTGTAAACGCTTACATTCTATGTTCAAATAAGACAAATTATAACGAATAATGTTGTAATAAGTGCCGCAGTTACCCGTGTATTTGTTGCATCTTCAAAAGATTGTGTTCAATTTATGTTTTCAGTATTAAATAATATCGTATTATTAGAAAAAAAAAAGGCAATAATAGAATTTTGGTTTGTGTTCTTAGCTACTGTCTGTATAAAACTACAATAATTATTGTACCACGCGTCATTCTGAAAGACAAATCATAGATTAGACATCATGACCACCTGCATGAGCCGCCAGAGCGCACCGTGGCAGTGACGTGCTTCTGCAGCGTAACCACGAAGAACTTGTAATAACTGCTGCGTCTGGCTCCGTCTGTCTCTCTTTGCGTCAAGTTTTTTTTAGCACTTCGTGAGCACGAGTTGCTCATCCATGCCTATGAACTTCAAATTTAAACATTAGCTATGAATGATAAGTAAATTTGCGTTCAGCACCTCATTCATGGAATTGATTCTTTTACGTCTTCTGCAGTCACAGCAGTGAATAATTCGAAAATGTGAACAGTCACAAGGTTTTTTTTATTAGGTTATTTTTCGACGCTTTATCAACATCTTAGGTTGTTTAGCGTCTGAATGAGATGAAAGTGATAATGCCGGTGAAATGAGTCCAGGGTCCAGCACCGATAGTTACCCAGCATTTGCTCATATTGGGTTGAGGAAAACCCCCGGAAAAAACCTCAACCGGGTAACTTGCTCCGACCGAAAATGGAACCCGGGCCACCTGGTTTTGCGGCCAGACGCGCTAACCGTTACTCCACAGATGTGGACCTCACGTAAGGTTCCATGTGTTTTGCCCGTATTGGAAGGAAACCTGCTAAGGCGTGTTTACATTGTCCAACTATACATCCGCTGACTGTACGGTCACCCCAGCTTTACTCCCTTTTCGGAAGAACCCATGCTTAAAAATCCATAGCTTTCACCCGCATTGAAGCAGTGAGTCTTGAATGCAGTGATAAGTTTTGTAGCCAATCCAATAAATAACCGAGGATATCTTCTGACCGTCTCTGTAAGAATGAAAAACTGTAAAAGTTTTGGTGCACAATGAATAATATGTACTCAGACTACTACCATACCACCCCGAGTTGAATAAAATAGAGCTCATGTGGCGAAACGTCAAACAGTGGGTTGCGAATTACAAAACTACGTTGCTTAAGGTAAGTGACGTAGAACAAATATCTCGTCGCAGAGTTCAAGATATTGGTAAGAAAGTATGGGAAAATGCTTGCAAACATACGTAAGAACTAGAAAAACAGTATAGTGATAGAGAAAGGATAGGGAGCAAACAATTTAACATATACACCGTGTCCCGCTTAGAGGATCGAGTAATAAATGCGCACCACTTAAAATCAGGTAAAGATATCCTCTGACAAGATAGAGAAACTGTCGAAGTTTATGCAACAAAGTTTGCAACCAGCTGCATGCGCAACTTCCGTTTGTTCATGCGTGCGTAACTTTCGTTTGTTTGTTGCTAGAGCACTAAACAAGACTAGCGCTATTTTGTAGGAGAACACGCTATGGTAAACACGATGTGGACACCACAACAGAAAATTCAGTGTGTACTATGTCTTGCTGAAGAAAAAGCTGTAACAGGAGTCATTGGACCATACTTCTTCGTAGAGGCTACAGTCACAGGAAATGTATATCTGGACATGTTGCAGAACTTTGTTTTTTGACCAGCTTCCCCCAGGATCGGTTTTTTAGCAGAATGGGGCCCCATACCATTATCATTATCATTGGGTGGGTTAGTTCTTGGATGAAAAATTCCGCGATAGGTGGATCAGAAGACGAAGACTCTTTGCCTGACCACTCAGGCCACCCGAGTCTGAGTCCTTGTAGTTTTTTTTTTTCTGGGGCTTTGCGAAGGATGCTGTGTACCAAAGAGGCGGAGCTAACATTTTGGAGGAACGGAGGCAACACAACACAAAACAAATGCAGCTCCGCTAGTGACTCCACAAATGCTACATAACATACGGTGGGAGGTTGAATACAATTTAGATGTCTTCAGAGCAACTCAAGGCGCACACATCGAGTTGAATTGAGCATTCTCTGAAACTCTGAGAGTTTTTACATCAAGTTGTGTAAAAAGATATGTTAATAAACTATTATTTACACTTGAAATTATCACTTATTTCTCGAAAAAGAAATGGTTTATTTAACGACGCTCGCAACTGCAGAGTTTATATCAGCGTCACCGGTGTGCCGGAATTTTGTCCCGCAGGAGTTCTTTTACGTGCCAGTAAATCTACTGATATGAGCCTGTCGCAATTAAACACACTTAAATCCCATCGACCTGGGCCTGGATCGAACCCGCAACCTCGAGCATAGAAGGCCAACGCTATGCCGACTACGCTACTGAGGCCGACTTATTTCTCGATCCCTCTAAGCGGGACACTGTGTATTAATGGAGGACAATGGGTTTGGCAGTGATACGATATTGACAAAAGTGCGAACTCAAAAAGTGGTGTTATATCTGTAATATAATAATTAGAAGACACTACAGACAATTTATTCCAATCAATTTCTTATAAACCAAGTGTTATGTGCTTCGATTATTTTTAAGCGGTTTGCATGTGCAGTGACTGTACATCTGAATCTGATGCAGCCTTCTCGTCTTATCTGGTAAGTGACTCGTTTCTACGCTTCCAGTTTATATATTTCACTGGCTAAGAAGGATTGCGCTTACAATACCTACAGTATCCTTTAGATTCTTAGACTAAAGATAGACTTTGGAATTGACGATGATTTGTAATGTCTCTAATATCAAGTAATTTGTATCCTTCACTGCGGCTCCAATTTCAATTCATTTTCATTCCTTTTTCGGCTCAAAAGTGGAAGATTTGCCTCCGTGCCACCGGAACTAGGAGTTTGTACTGTGCTGTTTCCATTGATAGTTTTGAACCATGGTGATCGCATTAAGGACTCGTTTTACAAGCTCATATTTATCACTGATCCGAGGTCTATACGTTTAAAAGGGCAACAAAAACGTTTGCATTGCTTTGTCGGTTAGGGAAGTAAAGTTCTGTGAACACTTTGCCGAAAGAGAATCCTATTTCTGAAGAGAGAAAAACAGAACGGCACCATATCCCCTTCAGACGCAATGAAGGGGCATGGATGATCTTCGTATTAGAATTATGTGACTTAGTGGGCAACTTGGCACTACACTCAGACCGCCTTTATCACCCGGGAAAGTTTCGGTACTCAGTTTAATAAAGGGCTGAGCGGACCTTGAGGTATTTGTGGGAGTTTTGACAACGAAGAACTCACCACCACCTGGGCTTTGAAAGAGGGTTCCAAGCGAAAATCATCAGTATCCCCAATGTTGTTAATTTTTTAAAAGTTGGCGAAATAATTATAGTTAACCTTAACTTCTTTCCCCCTCCCCCATTTCATCTTAATTTCTAACGTTATTTTGTAATAATAATATGTGTTATTGAATCCAAGTTGCCAAGTTGGGGTTATTACAGGCTTTATCTTTCATAGCAATGTGATATTTGTACTTAGGATTTACAAAGAATATTAATATGAAATTCTAAGATAATACACAAGTGGATAATTGCTTAGGTTAGACGGAACCTCATAATTAGAGTTGCCATATGCCGCGGATTTCGCCTACAGTCCGTGATTTTATAGCGTAAGAAGGAAGTCCGCGATTTTTGAGTGCATTCGGACATAAATTTGGAATATTGCAATAATTTATTGTTATACTGTCAAAATGACATTCAAGTGAATGCAAGATAATGTCTTACGAACTTAATGAGAGCCTTCTCTTTGACAAGGGGATCAAATTGAAATATTTCCTATCTGGCAAGAAAGAGGAAAATTCTAAAGCTTTGACAAAATCTGAGTAAATTTTTATCACAGCTGTGTTTCTATGGAACAGTATTCAGGATTTCTGAAAATTGTAATATTTTATTTCTCTATAGCGGTCTATGCAACTGTTTCGTATATGGGTTGATGACGAACAGTCAAGCACCCACCAAGAAAAAAAAAAAGTCAACGTTGAAAGAGTATTTTCTTTGATGTATACTGAACGGAAAGAAAGGAATACATAATCATTTAACTCAGATTCAATTCTGCAGATACAGTATAATGTGAAAAATGTAAATTTCAGTGAATGTCACAAGGTCATTCAGAAAACAAAGTTCCTTCCTTCTTTTCACAGTTCTGGGAAATATGAGTCGTAATGTGGTGGTGATACATAGACTTGAATGGTCTGTCTAGGGTTGGTATATGGTACGATTTTCTCGCATTATTATCTTTTTTACCTTAAAATACGTCTTCAGTAGTATGAGTGCTATCTACGTCCCCCCCCCCCCGCAAATTATAGCCTAATTTTTATTTAGCACTCGGATTACAAGATTAGACAAAAGTATGCTGTTCTAGAACGACTTCCTTTTGACCTTTGATAGAGCCTACCGAACAGGAAGACACTGCTGCCTAAAATACGAAGTATAAGTTGTACGTATAATCTAGAAGTTACCAAAAGAAAAGGAAAAAAAAAATATATATATATTTTATGTTTATTTTCATTTTTTTTACTGTGTTTACCCTGTGTGTGGCAGCGGTAAGCCTTCAGTTCCTTTTTAGGTTATGTCAAATGCCAAAAGCAGTGATTCTTTAGCAGCATCCCTCCTCTGACTTACATTACAGTCCGGGTCTGTTTTATCCCACAAACACGGGTACTGGTGATAGTAATCCAAAAATATAAGTGTGTCAAATCACGACATTGGTAGCCACAACACGCTCAAAAACAGCACTGCAAACAACTATCAGCTATCATGAAAGGCGTTCATGCGTGTGTGACTGTTTGTACGGTGTGTGGGCGCGATAGTTCATGAAACTCTCAGGATAGTACTCTCGCAATATCAAAATCTGTAGATATGTGAGAGTAACTATCAAAACAGTCTACTGTTTACGCGATGAGAGTACAACCAAAGTCTAGTATATACAGTCACGTAGATTGAGTTGTGAGGGTACTAGAAACAATACACTGTGCCGTACTATTTCGCATTGTCTGTGATGAGGCGATAGTAGATCCTAGTGGTTAGCAACTATCTATGGATGCATATTCCCAACGTATTGAGCTTCGTGACCGTATATACTAGACTGTGGTACAACGATATTTACTATCATGATAGCAACTGTCACGGTTTACTCTCGCCGCGTAAACGGGGCTCTTCAGTCGTCATCAGACAGTCACAAGTAGCGGGCTCGCCGATCACGTAATATGGCAGCGAATTTGATCCATAAGATTTGTAAGATTACAGTTCCTGTGTTTACCTTTGCAGAATGTCCTCTATCCGACACAGGATATGACTGATAGAAATGCAAAACATCGTATATTCATGTCTTGGATTTGAATAGTTCCTCTCACTTCATCTCCGTCTGTTCAGCAAAGCAAACTACGTACTACTTGCATGCCTCATAGATGCTATAACAGTAAGAACGATGTAGGAATTGCCTTTTCCGGTACTACGTTCGTCACGCACATTTCAATGAAAGAAATTTAGTTCGTAAAAGTAGCGTGTTGACAAATGGAGAGTCCACTGCAAGAATGATGGATGTCACTTTCTTGTCGAAAATGAACCAAGACTGTCAATGCATAGCTTAAGACATATAGAATGTACATAGAGAGTTATAAGGCATTAACAATGATAGTCATTGTCCAGTAATGATCGGAAAATCACAGTTAAGCTTTGAGCGCTAAGCATTTCAAACTTTCAATTGCTTCTCCTGCAAAATGTATTCCAAATGACATCCGTCATTCTTGCAGTGGATCTTCAAATAATATATTCAGTTTCCTCGTCGGGAATAGGAGGAAGGTCACCGGCGTAGCTCAGTCGGCTGAGGCCCTTGCCTGCCGATTTGAAGTTCCGCTCGGGCGTGGGTTCTATTCCTGGTTGGGTTTTTCCGAGGTTTTCCCTAAACTTAAAGCGAATGTCAGGTAATATATGACGAATCCTCGGCCTCATCTCGCAAAATATCATCTCACTATCACCAATCCCATCGACGCAAAATAACTTAGCATTTGACACAGATTCGTTAAATAACCAACTAAAAATGAGATTTTCAAAAGCCTACTCAGTTGTGTTATAATCAGACATCGAGATTTTGGACCCGATAGAACAAGTTTGCTAAGTCCATACTATAGGCAGCTTTGTCACTGTGTTTGAGGTGGATGGGAGTCGGCAGAAGGAGAGACACCCAGATTTTATTATTTGCTGTTTGTTGTATAATGTTACTTAATGTTCTATCTTATTACTTTCTCAAGTAAGTCTGCCGAAACGTCGAGTCAGTAGGGACTATTCTCTTGGTATAATTTTCCATTAAAGCTTTGAAATTAGGGTTATTTACTTTATTAAATGATATGTTTACAGCCACCATCATTTCACATAGAACTAGGAAGAACTCGGATTCTTTATTTATACGTTAGTCTGTCACAGGTGGAATTTCTTCTGTGTTAAGAGACAAAATGTTTATATGTGAAATGTGTTTTTGGGAGTTACAATGGGTCCCAATGTATCGTTTTTGTCTTCCCTTAGTCTGACATGACAATTTAATGTAACATGGTCCCCATTAACTTCAAAATAATCGCTTCTGAACTCCTGCACAAATAAATGCGTCTTAGAGTATTTCACTTTTGGCATACTTACTGTTAATTATATTCTACTAATCAGATAACAACATGCACACATCAAAACTAGGCTGCTACCTCCTGTCCTCTCTTCTGACAACGTGAACTAGGCGTACGGGACTGTTTTTATTATCAGAACAGTACCTGCCTTATGAGTATCTGAGAAATAAAGCACATGGGACGACAGGTAGGTCGCTACCATCACTGCCCCCTCCCACTATCGTCCTGCTTTCCAACTTGAAACCGCACTGTTTTCGTCTATCGGGTCTAAAGTCTCTAAGCCTGGTTATAATTAAGAGTAAGGCAATGTGAATGTAATTTTCTGAGGACTGAGAAGAAAAAGAGCCTTAGTTTCTCGATACAAATGGAAGCAACAATTCTGTGAATCGTGTCTATTTGCTCAGTCACTGATTCCGGAAAAAAAAATATGAAAATGTGAACTACAGATCAGCGAAGTTAACTTTAGTCACTTTTAAAACACTTCAACTACAGGATTTTGAAAACAAATCAAACGTAATTAGATTAAATTGCAAACAGCTACAGGCAGAATTTTAAGAAATATTTCCTGATACTGTGTTTAGTGTTGAATTCTTCATAACAGCGTGAACAAAAATGAGCGTTTGAAAAATTTTGTAGAAAACAAGTGCTCCATTCTAAAACTCCGATAACATCCCACGCTCGAAGGATTTTCGTCACAGCCAACCTCTGGCATATCGCATGTGGGAAATAAATTAAATTGAATGAAATGCAATTAACCTCTTCCTTTACTATATATTTTAACAGTTTTGTGAAAAGTGTCATATTTTTTTATTTTTGTATAGAGGTAATTTAATATTACAGAATCACTGTGCATCACTAATTTTCTTACATACCTAAAAAATCACTATGAAATAGACATACATTATACATTCATACCTGAATTATTATCTCGAGTTACCTCGTGCACCTTGATTCCAGCTCTGGTAGTTGTCCCACTTTGATTTTCTCCTGAACTATTTACCAACTTATGTTTTTTTATGAATTAATTTATGAGGTACAATGCCAGTGTTGTTATCAAGGTGTTAAATGTTGCTTGTCGTGTGATAGACTCGAAAGCAGGGTTTTACGCACAGTGGCACAATGCATTCCGGATAGTAGCATCTGCTCTTGTGTCGAATTTGATCGAATTATTTTCAGCATTCTGTGAACACTTATTAGCATGCCGAATCGTCTCCTCGAATATAATGTTGATGAGGTCATTATCAAAGAATAATTTAAAAAATGAGAATTATGTTATCAGAAACAATTTTAAAATTTCAGGGAATGGGGACTTCGGAGGTTCAGAAGAAGTGGTGCCAGATGTCTTCTATTCAAACCACTGTCGAAAAGAAGCGACATCAACTGATCTGAATCTGTATGTTGGTCTATAACTTCGTCTTCTGATACCGATGTTTCATTTCCTAAACTTCTACAGGATCAAAAGTTTCGGAATCACTAACTTGATCCATCTTAACACAAAACAGCACAAAAAACACTGAACACAAACAGAAACCGGCAAAACTAACTAGCATCTACTCATTACTGCGTGTAAATGCTATATGAGCATAGAATTCCACTCGCAAGGAAGAAGTACAAAACACGCCACCAGATGTAGCAATATCACTAAATTCTGTAGCCATCTAGTAAGGAAAAGGTTAATGGAAGGATGGAAACGTATATATTCGGGATAATAATCCTTAGCAGCGAAAATGGGACTCAAACGAGTTAACTCTGGTTAATAAATTTTGACAGAAGTTAGCAACCCGAGTTAAGTGAAGTGGTTAAATTGTTTTTGGGTTAAGGGACAATCTGCAGTGTACATATGTTCTGGGGTAGTGAATTGTATTTCTTTGTGCTTTGCATATCAGGGTGTGTTAATAGTAGCCAATCTCCCTGCTTGCTTGTTCATTGTTTCTGATGTTGACCTCTTGGCTGGTATCCCTGTCACATCTGTCTAATTCTATTATTCCACAAAACTTACGAGTTCATGAAATACAAAAATGAGATTTGGTGGGAATTTTATATTGCTTCATGAATTTATAGCTACTGCCCAACCAAGTAGTTATGTCGCAGACGAAACTGGAGAAGTCACGTCACAGTTATCTTACGGGACCCCTTTTTAAATTATTTTACACAGTTGTATAATAATACGTAGATTTCCAATTCCGAACAGCTAATATTTTCAGGAAAGAGCCTAACATTACAGCCACTAGCCTTTACAGAGAGGCCAGCAGAAGCGGGTGGGGGAAATCGAGATGCGACATAACCACTTAGTTGGATAGTATTAAATCTTTATTCGAATTAACGAATTTAACTTCATAAATAAATTGTGTCGGACTTCTGAGTATGTTTCTTTAAACATACAGAAACGATTCCGAGACCGCTGTATCAAGCCATTGTTGAAAAATGTATTTAACTTTCAAAATAGTTAGTAGTGTTAATTCTATTCTCTCACTCCTCAAAGTGCAAAGAGCAAATTATTAGGGCTAAATGAAATTTACAACCTCAGAACAATAACACGAAGAAAGGCGGAAGGAAAGATAATTTATCAGTCGACTTGAGGTGAAAATGTTGAACGCTTTCGGAAGTTCTCCAATATCAGTCACGAAAAAGTATTTTAATGCCAAGAAAATCTCGTTTTGAGATTCCGTCAGATTTTCGGAATGTTCCTAATACTGTGTACCTATACAATTTCACTAAACGGTGTTACATCCTACATGAATTCGTTTGAAGAAAATGCCATAGTTATTTCAGTCATTATAGATCTTCAGCAGGATATTATTAAACAGTTTTGTTTCGTAAATGCTTCCGTTCACCTTCGAAGTCAGATTTCTGACCTATCTATAGGCCTACCATTCCCTGTGTGAGTAGTGTTGAGTCATGAATGCCGTTGCTCTCGTGTGTGCTCTACGTCAGACACCTTTCTTGTGATTATTCCCGCAGCGGACAACTCGTTGTTCAGCTCTTGAGATTTGTCTCAAAAGATGCGTCGTGCTCAACAAGTGGTTCCACCCTACAACTCAGCGGTTAATTAGAGTTTGCCGAACCTGTCAAAACTTAATCGTCATATCCCAGTTCAAGTGTAGGTAGAGATAGTATTTCCCATCTCGACATACAATTCAGAATTCTTCTGAATCCCCACATAATCCCTACTGAATGAAACACCAGATCATTTATGGAAGGAAGGCCGAAGTGTGGTATATACTGTCACGTCGGCTCCCAGTGTCGAGGTTCATTCCCGGCGTTGACTGAAGTGATACTTGCGGTCAAAGTCGGAAACACTCTTGCTAGCCACAAACATCTGACGCCTTTGAGAGGAAATCGAAAGCCTCCGGTACCTGGCGATACTCTATAGGTAATAATAATAATAATAATAATAATAATAATAATAATAATAATAATAATAATAATAATAATAATAGTAATAATAATAATACTTTATTGCCAGAACAAAGATACATATTGATTTCTTTTTAATATAAGAACTCTCTAGCACCCCCAGAAAGAGTAAGTTACATACTCGTGCTCAGGGAGCATTCCACATAAGTTAATGTTAAGACATTTTATTGAATAACAGAGTAAAAAGTAATAAAAAAAGAAGAAGAAAAACACATATCACAATAATTGAACTTTAAATTTTCTCTCTTAACAGCAATTTTTAATATATATTTTTTTAAATAAGGAGCATTAGCAAACTGTGTGTTTGGGAATTGATCTATTATCGTGTTATAAAGCCTTGGATCGAAGTTGCTACTGTGATTATATGCTACAGTTGTACATGTAGGAAATGTCAAGCATATGTTGTCTGATCTTTTGGTTTTATATTTAACTTATGTGAATATAAATTAAATATGTTTCGGTTTTTATGTACGAAATTCAGTAATAGGCCTACAGTGTTATAAATTTGATGGAAGTCAAATATTTTAAATTCTGAATTCAGCAGCTCTGAAGGATGATCAAGAGTTTTATTAAGGCATAATTTTATTATTCTTTTCTGTAGCAGAGTTATTGGCATGAGAGACGTACTATAAGCACTACCCCATCCTATAATGCCGTATTGTAATATAGCTTTCACTAATGCGAGGTAAATCGGTCGTAAAGTATGGACAGTCAAGTAATTTCGTAGGATGACAAAATAGTGAATAATTTTTCGTAATCTATTGCACAGAAAACGAACATGTTTATCCCGACGTAAATGTTGGTCGATTATTATTCCGAGATATTTAACTGGAGGATATTCATTTAGAATAAGGCAGTTACAACTATTAGAAGAACAATTGGATGTATGAATTTTTAAACACAAGAGCGAATCAGGAAATTTCATACCAACACATGTTAACGAAAACGGTACAACCGTGGTTTTAGAATGATTTAAGACAAGTGTGTTGGAATCAAACCAATTTTCAATCAATGTGATGCCATTGTTAGCATTAAAGTATCATCCACGTTTTACCTGCACCGAACATCTCTAGCATACATTGACGGTGATAGTTTCGAAGTAACTGCATTTTTATTTCAGTTGTAGTTTCTGAAAATGGAAGACAATATTTGATTGTGAATAAACGTTGCTTTGCAATCTTAATGTCTACCGCTTCATAAATTGTGTTCAGTTTTACTTATTTTACGATTGTTTTTGTATTTTCACTGTTTCAAATACCGTATAAAACAGCCGCGTCTGCAGCTACAGTGCTAACGCGCTGCCCTTTCAACGAGGCTGTCCGGTTTCGATCCCGGGCTAGATGGTGACGGAATGTTTGGTGGACAAAACAAGACATTGCAGAGGACTTTTTTTGGGGTACTCCCGTTTCCCCCTCTATCATTTCGCCAACACACTCCATATCCCCTCATTTCATCTATCATCTGCAATAGTAAAAGTAGGGTGCGCAAAGTTTTGGGGGTGTTCAATATTGATACAGGAAGAGCTTGGGACCTGGCTCTATCAAGGGCGACGCAGGATGGCTTATCTGTTAGCTGACGATGACAGGGTTTGGGGCTCTGAATCTCTGAGGCTCATCAGGCTACTCGTCCGCGAAACGGGACCTACCGCTATCAGATTTTTTTATTTTATTTTAGTAGGTTATTTTACGACGCTTTATCAACATCTCTGGTTATTTAGCGTCTGAATGAGATGAAGGTGATAAAGCCGGTGAAATGAGTCCGGGGTACAGGACCTAAAGTTACCTAGCATTTGTTCATATTGGGTTGAGGGAAAACCCCGGAATAAACCTCAACCAGGTAACTTGCCCCGACCGGGAATCGAACCCGGGCCACCTGGTTTCGCGGCCAGACGCGCTAACCGTTACTCCACAGGTGTGGACGCTATCAGGTGATGAGGCAGGATGGCCCACGTGTCAGCTTGAGGTTCACGAATACCTCCCAGGCCATCTGCCGGATTAGGACAATCGTCGTATATTATAGGGCGCACAATGGGCCAAAGCGTCCCTAAAAGTGTACAGACCCTTCCCGTGTCCAGCCCTCTAAAGCCAAACCTTATAAAGACGCTCTTATCTGCTGAAAGAAGAAATAAATTTAGACTTTTTCACTGAAACACAAATTTTCACCATCCCTATCATCAAAAAGGTTTCCGTGATTTTGTCTGCACTATTAGGCCTATTCGTACTGAACTATTGAAGACCTTGTTCATATTCAGTATGAAGAATTGAATTTATCTGGGAACGATGCACATGAAAAATAACTTTTATAAGATTCCAGCTAGTTTATTTTTAAAACCAAGTGGGATGACGCATGCGTTATGCACGGGACTCTCAGTTATTTAGGCAAGTAGGGAGCGAAATTTAATTGCGACGGTCCATTTCCCTTCCTCTTCCCTGTACAAAAAGAAGTTAGATTTCCTATCGTATCATTCATCTTCATCATTTCATTCCATAGGCATATTCAGACGCACGTCTTCGTTTGCAAGAGGGGCATTCTTTCCGACACCGTCGCTGGATTCTGAGCCTTTCGCAATATCTCTGCCAGGATTCATTCCTTAGGAGCACTTCCGAGGGCGGTTCGATACCTTAGAAGGGCTACCGGAATGGATCCTGTGCTGCTTGATGATCACCTTGGCGGTATGAACTTAAGACAGGAGGTTGTAGGGGGCCCATTGGATGAGCGTGTGAGGGGGTGTCATGCAGCCGGTGGACTGGTACACCTCATTCTCATTCATCCCATTATTCAGGGTGCACAATAGGCCAATGTGGAACCGACGTGCTGAAGGGTCGTTCCTAACTCGCACCTAGGCCATTCAATACCACCACCACCATTTTCTAAAGGAAAACACAAAAGCGCAATTAACTTGAATCTGAGTCTGTTTTCCTCTTGAATTTCTATCTTACATAAGAGAAAGCGACAGAAATCAATGTTAACGCAAGTCTCCAAAAATTGTCTTTGAGAAAAATTACATAATATTCTGTATTAGAAAATTAGAGTAGGAAGTTTTGTAAATAACACCATTTTTACTTTTATATATTAGGCTTATGGTTATTTTTTCAGTTAGTGAACAAATCTTCTGAAGTCTTTGTTACCAACTGGTGCGAGGTGGAATTTGGAATAGACATTATTGTATGTTTCAGGTCCCATTATTAGGAGCAGGTAGATCATTTCTCTACTCCATATTATTTGAGACATCGAAAGAGAAGAGAACGTGACGGCGGATGACTTGAAAAGTCTATGTTTAATATAGTGACTATTCAGGTTGTTTCGTTACATGTTTAAATGGAAGGCAGGTCTACATATCTTTTACTTGCATTGATTTTTTAAGGTTTAGAATAGTTTCCATAATAAAAATGTGTCCAATATTTCGATGCCGGTGATTTCTAAGTTAATTATGAATCGTTTGATGAACTCCTGTACTTTTTTAACGATGTTTATCGATTGTGTCGTTTTTCTGACAGAATCTTAGTGAGAATAAAGTTAAATTTCAGGAGTTGAAATGAAGTTTGAGCTTGTGAAGTATAAATATAATGCGAAAGTTACGGTAATAGATTCTACTCTAGGCACATGTTTTATATTATTAATCACTGGATTACGCTAATGTTGGATATTATTTACTTACTAATGGCTTTTAAGGAACCCGGATGTTCATTGTCACACTCATATAAGCCCGCAATTGCAATGTGCAATTTCCCCAATCTAGGTGGACAAAAATCAAATTTTGACTTCTTTAGTTAGGCATAGGTGAATATGAATTCATGTTCTTTAACATTTGAAAAATGTTGTGAGAAATAGCTTTTACTGTTTTATCAGCGGTAAGCTACATTTAGAAGGGTATGAACAATGAGCTCTTCCCAACACTTCTCGCTTCTGTTCAGTCGTAGACAGAGAGGCTTACTATGTGGGCGAAAAAGAGCGTATTGTTAGTGATTTTTTGTGTTGTGAGACAGAATCTGTTGAGATAGGTACGTTCTTACTAATATAACGTCAATAACAAGTTTGTAAAGTATTTTTCTTCTTACAGAAGGGTTTAAACATTACAATTGAAAAATGTTATTTTAAATTTCTCCAAATATAATGTGAGTTTTAATATAGCCGGTCACGTCCGGTTATAATTCTTTTACCATTTAATACAGCATCGTTTAGAGTGCTGAATCCCTGTTTTAAAGTTTGCGCGTTCTTGCGCATTTATCAGTAACTATTTTCTTTTCAGTAGTGGGGCGTACCGTAACTGTTTCATATTTGGCTTAACAGCAGAAAAGAATCCTGGAATAAGGAAGTTTTTAATCACTTGTGAGTATTTTAGGCCTGCAAAATTATTCACATGACATCGAACATCAGGTTAAAAATACATTGGACACATTTTTATCTAACCTTAACAAACGCACAGTGAATCAGAACGCAAATCGCTAGCACGACAAAATTATAACTTCTCTGCGTTCTAACAGATTGTCATGAAACTTTGTACATGCCTTACAGGTGGCACACATGTTTTGTGTACAAACTCCGATTACGTTTGCACAAGAAATACTACCTCTTTATGGCGGGTTCATTTAAACAGAATTAATAACTTCTCTCCTATCTAACAGATTTTTATGAAACTTTATACGGAAGTTATAGGTGAAATATACACTATCTACCAAAAAGTAATTGGGCACTGTTTTTGCCTCGTGGTACCATCTCTTGTTGCTATAACAGCAGCCAACCTGTCAGGCATGCTCTCCACTAGTTTGTAGGATATCCACTGGAATGCGTCGCCATTCCTCTTGCAACATGGCACTCAGTTGGACAATGGGAGTTGGCCGCATCTCTCGCGACCACAATCGCCGGCCCAATTCGTCCCAAAGATGCTCAATGTGATTGAGATCAGGACTCTGTGCAGACCAGTCCAACCGGTGAACACTATTGTCTGCACACCACTGCATAGTAGCCGTCGAAACATGCGGCCAACTTCCATTGTCCACTGAATGCCATGTTGCAAGAGGAATGGCGACGCATTCCAGTGGATATCCTACACAAACTAGTGGAGAGCATGCCTGATAGGGTGGCTGCTGTTACAGAAACAAGAAGTTGTACCACGAGGTTCTAAAGGGACAAAAACAGTGCCCAATTACTTTTTGGTAGATAGTGTATTTTGTCTACAAAGTCTGGTTATATTTTATAAGAGGAACTGCTCCTTTATAGTGGTGCATTTAGACAGAATAACTTCTCTCCTTTATAATATATTTTTATGAAACTTTTTAGAACAATTAGGCCTATAGGTAGCATGCAAATGTAATCAGAATTTGTTCATAAAATATATGCTACCGAGCCACCGGCGTGGCTCAGTCGGTTAAGGTGCTTGCCTGCCGGTCTGAAGTTGCGTTCGGGCGCGGGTTCGATCCCCGCTTGGGCTGATTACCTGGTTGGGTTTTTTCCGAGGTTTTCCTCAACCGTAATGTGAGTACAAGGTAATCTCTGGCGAATCCTCGGCCTCATCTCGCCAAATATCATCTCGCTATCACCAATCTCATCGACGCTAAATAACCTAGTAGTTGATACAGCGTCGTTAAGTAACCAACTAAAATAAAAAAAATAAAAAATATATGCTACCTGTAACTCCTATACAAATTTTCATGAAAATCTGTTATGTAGGAGAGAAGTTAATTTTGTGTAAATGCACTCCCTGTAAAGGTGTACTTCCTCTTATGGAACCGTAAATATATTTTGGACACAAAAATATATTCTACCTGTAACTTCCATACAGTGTTTCATAAAAATCTGTTAGATAGGAGAGGTTATTATTCTAATCTAAAACCACCCTCTATGAAAGGATAGTTCTTCGTACACAAACGTAGTCGGAGGTTTGTACACAACAAATATGTGCTATTTATAAGGTCTGTACAAAGTTTCATAACAATCCATTGGAATGCGGAGAAGTTAGCCTATTAATTTTGTCCGGCTAGATTTACCTTATTGCACACTGTGCATCGGTCCCTATCCTGAGGAAGAGTAATCCAATCCCACCGGGTTACTATTAAACATAGGACGTTATATCTATGTGGCTGAGTATTTGGCGCAGGAAACCTACAATAATGCATTCGAGTCCAGATTGTTAGATAAGTACCATTATATTTTTAGCTTGTTGATTCCGTTGTGAATGTAGAAAAATCATTCTGTCCGACGCAGTGCAGGTGCCCATCTCAACACTGTATTGCAAGTCAGCAGTTTCACCCCGCATAGTGATGCTCGTGTTTCGTTTGTTATCGTCCACTGTTTGGTGTCGTGTAAATCGGCTGAGGGACATGGTGTCATCTCGCTGTTATGAGTCGAGCTTTTGTGCTGATCTGATTCTGATTACGGTACTTCTCCGATTACGCGCTTAGATAAGTTTCATGAGTGATAGACTTGAAGGCGAGAATATGACATTCCGTGCTTTTTTCTATATTCCCTCAAGGTAATAAAGAGATATATACTGGCGGCCGTAAAATGTGTGTGAAAACAAGCACTGAAATATTTATGCAACTATTCACGACGTTTACTAAATTATGCAGTATGTATGCAGTAGAGATGAACAACGATCGAGAAAGCGAGACTAACAGCGCCCGTAAAGCCGAAAACCCGCACGACAATGTTGTTTACATCATATCGTTGACGTAAAGACTGCTTGTGAGAGTTTCGAGACGTCGAGATTGATCACTCTCGAAATCCCAAACGTCAAGTAGCCTTGAATCGCCACAGTTGTTTATACTTGACTGAACATTTGGAACATCATCTCTACCTTTCAGGGTATAATAATCCGTTTCCCAATTTTTATTTAATTACTAGGCCCTTATTAAAAGGCTAGGAATTTTCTTTTCGTATGTTTGAGATCAAGTGTGCAATCTCAAGTGAAAAGATATTAACGTTATGTTTTATGTTTCTTAGAAATGCAAATTTATTTCAGAACTCTCTCTTTCTATTTATATAACCATAGGTAATATCATATAAAGGAACCAGATCATTTTGATAACTAAGATACTGTTCTGTTTTATCTTTTTGTCTCATTTAAACATTTATAATGTTATTTATTTCAATGATGTATGTTATTCAAAGGTACGAAATCTTTCCACGCCGACCAAATGCTATTTCGAGAATGATGAGCGAGACTCGAAGCGCACGAGAATGACGAGTCGAGACTCATGATAAATGCAACTAACACAGCGAGCGAGAGCGGCAGTTAGTTTTGTTCATCTCTAATACGCAGTATACGCTTGGGTTCATTACTCGGTTGCAGTTTTCCTGTCTGTAAAACGAATATTACATATTCCCATATCGAATTTTCGGACTCACCTCGCAACAAAGATTTTACAAGAATAAGACCGGACAGTGCTATGTTAAAGCAGAGAGAAAAAAGTGGAAAACTAACGGTGATGCCATCTAGGGTATGTGGAGTTATGTCAATTTCTAAAGGCTCTATATATTGCTATTTTACATATGTTAATTACAGAAATTTTTATTGTAAGGGCTCTAGGATGGTATTTTAAATATATTTTATTCACCGTGACTTCAAATGGTAATCACAAAATAATGGAAATAAATATTAATTTATATTTCCGTAATATAAAGAGCAGACAAGCACGAAGTTTTTGACATAAGAGTATATAATTTTTCCATTGAAAGCTTGGATGCAGTACAGTATGAGCAATGTTAGTATTTTGGTTCTGATTATATTAAACAGCATTCACTCAGATCTATTAGAATGCAGTCAATATACTTCCAAGCTCCAATGTCGCTAAAGGCGCAGAACACGGTTCTCACGTGTTTTTATCAAAGCTGTCCTATCTTGTTTAGTGAGGTCTTTGCAACAGATCATCTGCTATCACCAATTCAACAGTCGCGGAGTAGTCCAAATTTTGTCCGAAAACTAATAACTAGGGCCGTGACATCGGTATATTTATATTAGTTTGAAGTGAACATACGACGCCGGACAGAATGTAGTCGGCGTTTCAAGTACAGACAGCCTAAGCGAATTTGACACACGCCTAACCAAGCACGTTCCGTGTTTTGTATACAATTATTGCGTATTATAAAATCAAGACAATACAATTTTATTATTGTACAGGGACATCATTTTATTTTTACTTCAATTTTTATTGTACCCGAGTTTTTGAATGTACTTCACTCCCACCCCTTCTAATAGTAAACTTCCAACCGTTCACGACACAGAGCCGAAGGTGCGTAAGCAGTACTGAGTTTGTGAGTAATAGTACGTTCCAGAAATGTGTTCGCGTTTTCCAGTGGCGAAAGAGCTTTCAATATGGAATCATATTTTCGCACAGCTACTGTCGTCCGTTTGCCTACGTCGCATCCCGGTTTCCCCCACCTGCTTCTGTTCGCCCCTCTGTAAAGTCTAGTACCTAGCTGGGATGTCTTAGCTCTTTTCTGAAAACATTAATTTCTGTTAGGAATTGGACGTCTATGTAATATTATACAACTGTTTAAAATACATTAAATAAAAGGGCCTCGTTAAGTAATTAACTGTCACGTGATTCCCCCCTTTCTACGAGCCTGCGACAAAACCACTTGAACGGACAGTAGATAGCTTTTCTGAGTAATTTTATCTTTTCGGATCGGGCAGAAGTGAAGATTGAATTTATAGTACGTACGGTACTTTTTTATACAATAGGTACAGAATTATTTCAACATGAGTTACTCGTACGAAGGACGAAACTGGTAATTCAAATTAGGTACAATAGTCTATAGTGCGATAATATGCACATTAGAACTGAAGCCTGTATCGAAATGAACGGCCACCATTTTCAAAAATGTGTTTAAATATCCATATTATGATTATTTTTCAATTTAACTTCATTCTCTATATTGTACGCTAATGTGCTGTAACAGTACAATCTACATTGCATAATTAATACGTCCGAATAGATAGTTCAATTCGTGAGTAAAAACACTGAGTGTTAATACAGTAACTGTATTTTGATTAAACAAAACCCTAATGAAAATTATCAAACTCAAAATTGCGATATTTCCTAGTTTACATAAATGGATGAACTACTTTACTTCCCTCCTATACCTAGTAAAGTGATTTGTATTTTATGCCAGTATCCTCGAACTCCAGTCGTGGAAGGGGTAGCAAACGGTGTTCCCCGTTTCAATCGTTAATAGAAAGGTATAGCCAGATCAATATTAAAAATGTTAGTAAAAATAAAATGATGTCCCTGTATATGAGGGTTAATATCGGAAAGGTCTAAAATGCTGGTGAGGTTGAGAAATCATACTTAAATTGTCACAAATGTGGTAAAACATAAGTCTGAATTTTTTTAAGTATAATTTCCAACAATTATTCTCAACCTCAACATTTTAGATCTTTTCGTTATTAACCCTTATATGCAATGATTGTATTCTCTTGATTTTATATTACGCAATAATCGTATACAAAACATGGGACGTGCTTGCTTAGGCATTTGTCAAATTCGCTTCCGCTGCCTGTACTTGAAACACGTCGACTACATTCTGTCCTGCGTCGTATGTTCGTCTTCAAACTTGTCACGGCCCTACTAATAACTTTTCAGCTACCTAACAGATTTTTATGAAACTTTACACGGTAGTTACAGGCAGCATATTTGTTTTGTATACAAACTGATCATGTTGGCATAAGGGGAACTACCCCATATTGGGGGTGCAATTAGACAAATTACTAACTTTTCTTTTATCTAACAGATTATCATGAAATTTCATACAGTAGTTACGGGTAGTATATTTGTTTGTTTACAAACTATGATTACGTTTGTATAAGGGAAACTACCCCGTTATAGAGGCGCATTTAGACAAAATTAATAACTATTCTCCCATTTAGCAGATTTTCATGAACATTCATACATCAGTTAAAATTAGGCTAGTATGCATTGATTGAAAGTAAAACTCATACACCATCATAACAATTAGTTATTTTACGAGCAGAAATGTAAGCATTAACATATTTCTGCATCTTATAAGCGGAATAAAAGAAGCGTACATGGGCTATTATTATGTCGCCACTGGCCATTTACCTTATTCATAAATTTACACAGATGTCACATATTTTATAGTTCGATGTTGGTAAGCCTCGTCAAAATAGAACTCATACAGCTCTGGAGTCATAGTTTTGGAGGCGGTACTGTGTACGTTTGTGTTGCGTATGCACTGAACCAAGGATACTTAATTTGTGGTAAGGAGTTGTAGAGTACAAACGCGTACAGTCGAGTCGTCGTGAGCTTCGAGAGCAGAAAGAGAACTGATGATTTTTCATTGCAAGACGGGAAAATCTCTCCAAAAATAGCTGAAATTGTGAATAGGAGTCGTGCAACTGTACAGTGTGTCATCAGTAGATACAAAAATACACACAGTATTGAAAATAAAAGCAAAAATAAGAGGAAAAATGTTCAACCCAAGGGAAGAACGTTGGATAAGTCAAGTACAGAAAAATCCAATGGAAATAAATATAAACACGACACACGACTTCTTTGGTATCAGAGTATGTGATGTTCTCTACATCTGTTAAACAGAAAGTAATTACTAAGCATACCGACACCACATCTGTCATAATATCCGTCATTTTGAATGAAAAGTAATTGTATTACGTGTTTAAAAACAGAACTTAACTAGGTTATAAGCGGATCTATACGAAGGGAGTATAATAAGGATCGTTACCGTGTTATAAGAACATCCTATCAAACAGATAGGTCCGTAAGGTATTATAAGGTATTAAGTAGCACACCCCAACTCCTCTTGTTATTGATTGGCAACATTTTTTTTTTCTTTTCAATGGCAGTATATTGGCGTAGTCACCATTAATCCATACGACCTCTTGCTTCCTAGTATCGGTCGCATCCACTGGATGATCTTATAGCCATGCAGGGTGCAATGTTTCCTGTCCATTTCCTCGTGTGAATCGCAGAGCATACAGAATGGATTGGTCCAGATTCATATTCGGTCCAGATGTTTTGCTAGACAATTGTGGCCTGTTGCAAGACGGAAAGATACAACTGCCGCTCTTCTTGGCCAACCTAGAATTTCCATATCATCCTTCCACTATTTTTACCGTACGAGTAAAGCCAAATTATTCTGATTTTTATTCTATTACACTTTTACTACGTCACACTACTTTTGACCAATAACACGGTATGAAAGGACGTCTTTCAACCAATCATGGCTGCTTATCGCACAATTTTATCGCGTCCCTAGCATTTGTTTAATTTTATCGCGTTCCCTAGCATTTGTTTATTTTTATCACTACCCTAGCATTTGTTTCTTTGTTTGCCAACATTTCAAACTGCGCTGGTCTGGACGTCAAAAAACAGAAAATTACAAACCACTCAGTCGATGCACAGCACTTTCAAATACGACTCGCATTGGCATTCAAGAACAAGAATTAATAAAGATCACTGGTCATATATGAAGAGCACCATTCGGAAACCCTGAATAAGTTGAGGGATACACCTTGTACATCGAGTTCACTTCTTTTACGCACACGTCCAATATAACATCAACTGAACCACCAAAACATTCAAATTTGAAAATTGTACTTTCAATAATTGTTTCTTTTAAAATTATTCATGTTTATTTTTTTATTTCATCATCGTTAATTAAAAGGTTTCTTGTTTATTTCATCATCCCTAATTAAAACTTTTCTAACACTCGTTTATATTTTTTAGGTTATGTTTGTTATAACTTCTGCTATATGATGTTATGGATAGTCACGTATCATAAATTGTTTAATACTAAGATTTATTGAAAATCATCTGTCAAGTGACGTTGATTACTGGGATCCGGATGATTGAAGTAGAATGCAAATTTTCTAATAAAAATGAAACTGAATCAACAAAGCCTTCTTGACTAGTAACCGTCCACAGAGTTCAATGAAGATTCCATAGTTAGCACAACTGATAACAAGAAAACAGTTACTCATAACACACTACTGCCATCTAGCGTAATACTTGTAATGTTGAGATGGTACAATAATACATTTGAAGACAGTTATATTTTCGTAAGCCAATTAATATTTTATTGTATTGGAGTACTTTGTTACTTCTAATCTTTATATACTTTCTTCTAATCGTGTAATAGTCAATTAAATCCCACTCGAGTTTTGATTTTCTCTAGATAAATCAAAACCTCTAGTGAGATTACTGTTGACAAATTTTGTTGAATAGATGTTTTATGCTATTGTATGATTCATCAGTGTGGGCAATTTGTGTAACCTTCGGATAGTTTTATTGGCAAAATTATCACGTTTGAACTCAACGGTGAGAAGTTTCCTTCTGTATAAAAACAATTGTAACTTATAGATTAGTGGATTAACATCGAAATTGTGAATAAAACAGGATTTTCAAAACAGCGGCCATGCCCCTATCTCGATTGTAGAAACCTATTAAGTCATCCGAAGTCCACCGCTGTGGAGTAATGGTTAGCACGTCTGGCCATGAAATGAGCAGGCCCGGGTTCAAATTCTGGTTGGGACAAGTTACCTGGTTGGGTTTTTTTTAGGTTTTCCCTCAACCAATTGAAGCAGAATTGCTGGGTAACTTACGGCGTTGGACCTCGGACTCATTTCGCCATCATTGATTCACATATCATTCATCATCATCATCATCATCATCATCATCATCCATATGATGGCTCGGGTTAAGTTCATGGCGCGGCCGTTCAGCTACCCAATCATTCACAGAATAGGAGTGGTAAACACAATCCTCAGGCTGCAGTGCAAGCCTTCGGTTCCCTCTTCCGTACAAGAGAAAAAAAAGTTATCCGAAATTTGATTTCGGATCTCCTGATTACTAGGTAGTTATTTAGTCTCGAATAGAAATGCATATGCATGTGTAAGTTGGTACTGTGAACAAATATTGCTTTGTTTTTATCATAATTTGTATCTGCGTCATAAATGAAATTCAGTTATTTTGAATGTCGCAAATTAGCTCGGTTCCTTTCGTGCTTTCTCAGACATCGATATCGAATTATATAAATTTTTCCATGTTTGGATGACTTAAGTAAAATAACTTAACGTTTCTATAGATAATCTGCTGTTCGATAGGCAGCGAAATTTATCTGGCGCAAAGAAACAGCGGCGATAGCCTTGCAATCTAATCTAGATGTAGTGATTGTGTCATTAATTTCACATCTGCTATCAACATCCTCAGAGTTCATATGCATTGAAGAATTAGTTCGCATTTTATACAGAGTGTCAACAAATAAAATCATTTTGGGAACGTGCTATTCATGATCGAAAAGAATGGTATTCATGACTCACTCACTCGTAGTGTTTGATTGGTGGAATAAATTTTATTAAGTACTCCATGATTTTTCCCTTTTGTCACCATAAAGTTCAATTAATTGCCATTAAGTTTCTGTGCCGTTATAGAAGTACAGTATTAGTTTTGAAATAATTCATTGTGTTTATAACGAGTAGAATGGAGAACTTTTAGTCTATATTAGATATTTGATTACAAGAATTTATTATATTGCCATTCCAATAGGTTAGAGTTGGTAATATGGCAGTCACAGCTGTGCCTGAAAAAAAAATCAGAATCTTTGGTGACATTTTAAAGCTTTATATAAACTACGTCATATAAATGGTACTTTCTCAGATATATGAAGTAAGTTCACAAGTGCAACTTTTCGTAAGATTGTGGGAAATTGTCCAAGACCATCTCCTTACAAATGTTATTGTTTGCTTGAGCATTAGTTACATAACGAAAGATGGTTAGCCAGCTTCCGTTTTGTCATTTAGATCGACGTATACGTCAATATTTTACGTTAAGTAGCAGCACAGACTTAAACCGGGTTTGGCATGTGCTTACGTTCAGCGAGCAGCTCTGTGCTGTAATTTGTCATTAGGAATTGTGCGAAGATCTGGCTTTTTCTTTAATAACCATTATCAGCTCTACTAAAATATTTAAAAGTTAACGATAAAAACATACGTAGTCCTTAAAGTAAACCTTTAATAGCAAATTAAGAATTTCCACAACAAAACTACATACATTTGAGGTAATATATTTGCATAAAAAACAATATATATTGCACCACGATTTATAAATGCATGCAGTATGTTTAGCAGGCTCAAATCTTGTTTCAGGTGGTAGAACAACGATTCCGTGAAGAAGTTATTGTAATGAAAGACGAGGTGTTCCGCGTAAATAATTATTGCATCTAATTGATATTGTTTTGTGTTACTCTCTTACGACTGAACGTGTGGATTGCATGTCATTTACGAAGATAGATAAATACAATATATCTGGGGGAATGTTGAACCACACTGAGACATCCTGGGGTTTGTGATATCACATTCTGTCGTATTAATACTTAATTAAGTTTAAATACGACAAAATGTATACGGCGCGGCATTGTAATTAAAATTTGTAATTGTGAAGATAGGCTTATTGTGACTTTTTAGATTCCTTTATATATCAAAACTTATTACTCGGGTTTAATACCCTCCTTAAGACAACCCAAATCTCCGCCCATGTTTATAGGGAAGAAAGTAACGATTTGCGTAAAACATGGTGGACAGATTGTGAATTTTCCGTGCTGCGCTCGGGGTTGCATTGCGATTATTGGCACGCGTGCCATATTAAGCCGATTACGCACGATATTGGATGTAGTAACAACCTGCTTATAATGCTAGGATGGTATAAACAAACTAACATAATATTGATGGTGATAATAATAATAATAATAATAATAATAATAATAACAATGAAGCGGCAATGACTAGCTTTCGTGCATACTGACCACTTCGTAAGATTCCGTGATTATTTTCGTAGCATTGTTTATTTTCCACGAAAATATCTACAGTTAACTGTCAGGGAAAACTTTTCTTATTTATTTAGGCGTTGAATGGTAATAGCCTCAATTTGGGGTGAAAATTTGGATATCATATTTTTCGGTGATTTGTGCCGTAGAGGATTGAACCACCTAAATGTTGAACTGATCGTTCAAAATGACCTCCCCAATCCTTATTAGAGGTTTCCCAACGTTTCCTTTCCCGGAAAGAACATTAGTTCGCTAAATTTCGCGTAGAATATCAGCTTCGGGTTCCTGTATTTTAAAACTCTTTGAGCGACCATCCTTTACAAATTATATCAAGTTAATGTTCGTTGATTACATGCACCGCGATAAAGATATTATAGAGCAAATACTATCAAGTGATAAATGTTTTTATAAATAAAAGGTATTAAGATTATCTTATTCCCCTGTGCTACCGTTTGCTTTGTCTCTTTCTGTACAAGATAAGAGTGCCTTCCTAAGTGCTTGTCGACTCACCGCCCGTTGGCGAGAACGATTTTATAGACGGAGGATAAGTTTAGGATTCTTCCTTTGTTATGGCATCTCGTTCATACTATGAATGGTTCTGTGCGAAATCGATCAGTCGTCTACTTTCGTTCTGCGTCTAAGAAAATCCTGATCTAGATATGACAGTTTTCGTCGGTTTTATTTACAATTTCACTAATATAAAGTAGTCCGTGACCGCTTTGTTCCAGGTCTCATTGTATTCGGTACCGCATAATTCGTGAGAGTGAATAATATCGATGGTGTTTAGGTAAAAGGGTTTATCCTGCAAAAGAAAGATTTTATCTGTAACAACAAAAATTAAATTTTAACACATTATTAGTTATCTTACATGAGGGAATGTAAACATAAAATTGACAAAAACATATAAGCATATTTGTAATTACATTTTAACTAATTTCACTAATTATAGAAAAAAGTCAAATTTAAAGAAATGAGGGTTAAGCCCTTTTACCAAAACACCATCGATATGTAAGGCACTATTAAATGAACACTAATAAATTGTATTATGAAGACGACACTTTTCTTACGCATTTCAGAGCAATTTCCTAGCCTTTCTAATTATATATTTTTTAAATTTTCTTTGATGTTCAAAAGACATGAATAAATCAAATAATTTATACTTACAAATAGCCTTTAGAGGATCCAAAGGCTCATTGCCGCCCTCACGTAAGCCCACCATTGGTCCCTATCCTGAGCAAGATTAATCCAGTCCATAACGTCATATCACACCTCCCTCAAATTCATTTTAATATTATCATACATTCTACGTCGGTCACCTCGAAGGTCTTTTTCCCTCTGGCCTCTCTACTAACACACTACATGCATGTCTGGATTCGTCCATATGTGCTACATGCCCTGCACATCTCATCTCAAACGTCTGGATAATGTTCCTAATTATGTCAGGTGAAGAATACAATGCGTGCAGTTCTGGTTTGTATAACTTTTCCCATTGTCCTGTAACTTCATCCCTTTTACCCAAAAAATATTTTCCTAAGCACCTCATTATCGAACACCCTGAACCTCTGTTCATCTCTCAAAGTGAGAGTCTAAGTTTCGTTACAATACATAACAACCAGTAATATAACTGTTTAGAAATTTAATAAATTCTAACTTTCAGCTTTTTGAGAGCAGACTGGACGACGTAAGTTTCTCAACTGAATAATAACACGCATTTCCCATATTTATTCTGCGTTTAATTTCCTCTCGAGTGTCTCTTATATTTGTTACTGTTGCTCCAAGATATTGGAATATTTGCACCTATTCAAGGAATAAATTTCAAATTTTTTATATTTCCATTTCGTACTATGTTCTGGTAAAGAGACAATCATAATATGTTTTGTTTTTTTCGGGATTTACTTCCAAACCTATCTCCTTACTTGCTTCAAGTAAAATTCTCGTGTTCTCCCTAATAGTTTGTGTATTTTCTCCTAACATATTCACGTCATCTGCATAAATAAGCAGATGATGTAACCCGTTCAGTTCCAAACCCTCTCGTTATCTTGGACTTTCCATATGACATATTTTAGAGCAAAGTTAAAAAGTAAAGGTGTTAGTGCATCTCTTGCTTTAGCTCAAATAATTACAGTGTACCTAAATGAGGTATACACTACATTAATTTGTCATTTTGTATAAAAATTTCGAGCAGTATGTATGTATGTATGTATGTATGTATGTATGTATGTATGTATGTATGTATGTATGTACGTACGTATTACCACCCACCATCACAGGCCATGGAGGAGCACAGGATGGGGAGAGTTTAAGGCTCCCATCTCTACAATCGGCACTAATGACAGTAGGGATGTCAGTCCTACGTGTCCTCCGCCTTTATCCTAAGGAAATCACTGGTACTCCTTTTTGTTAGAGGCTGTTCAAACCTCAGAGCAATAATGGAGAAAATCCATGACACCACCGGAAATTGAGCCCGGCGGTGGCGATGGGGAGCACACGGTGACGGTAAGATATTTTCTGGTGAACGTAATATACGCTTTCAGAAAGGCAGCGAACCTGCGGGCTGCGTTCCGGGCAGTGCCCCGCGATAGCGATCAGATGCAGCTTGTCGAATTTGATCACTTTTTTCTTCAATGTATGGATGGATGGATGGATGGATGGATGGATATTTGAGCTCTAAGTATATTGGCTACTTTTCTCAAATTTTCGCGCGTTCGATATGAAGCTACATTAGACAATTTTGAAAGCAGAAAGCAGAAAATGAACCTGACATAAGCTACCACGTGAGGAGGGATATCAAAGTCATGACAGAACAGCAGCAGGGCAGAATCGCTGAAAATGTTAAAAGCCTGGGCAGCGAGTGAGGAGAGGAGGCACCGCAGTCCTCGTAAGAGAAGCGATCCGAGCCCTTGCACTGTGCGAGTGACCATTCGAGTAGGCCTGAGCTCGCCCTGAAGTACTGGAAACCACACGCGAAGGGCATGGCTCCGATTTTCAGACAGGCTCTTATTTGGAAAATTCCAAGAATTAAATTGGGGGAGATGTAGGACCGTGGCCCATTTCATTTACTGTAGGACTTATCCCGATATTTCTCTGAGCACCTTAGGAAAACCATGGAAATCCACAGACAGGATGAATTATCTCAATTTAAGTTTATTTTAGTAGGTTATTTTACGACGCTTTATCAACAGCTTAGGTTATTTAGCGTCTGAATGAGATGAAGGTGATAATGCCGGTGAAATGAGTCCAGGGTCCAGCACCGAAAGTTACCCAGCATTTCCTCATATTGGGTTGAGGGAAAACCCCGGAAAAAACCTCAGCCAGATAACTTGTCCCTACCGGGAATCGAACCCGGGCCACCTGGTTTCGCGGCCAGACGCGCTAACCGTCACTCCACTTAAGTGATAACCAATTTGCTGTGAGATGGTTCCGATCGATCCTGGGGGCATAATGTGGGGAAGGATGGACAACATTTTCAACAAGTGCATTCAGAGACGATGACGTAATGACGACTCAGCATTGGTGAAGTCGGAACAGGAGAGAAGACGTAGTAGGCCCACCGTATTAGACAAAATTTGCTCCGGAAAAACTTGGCCCATCACAAATCTTTTCAACGAACTGCTTTACGAGAATAGACTGTACGCCACCGGCGTAGCTCTGTCGGCTAAGGCGCTTACCTACCGATCCGGTGTTGCGCTCGGGCGCGGGTTCGATTCCCGCTTGGGCTGATTACCTGGTTTGGTTTTTTCAGAGGTTTTCCCGAACCGTAAAGCAAATGACAGGTAATCTATGGCGAATTGTCGGCCTCATCTCGCCAAACATCATCTCAACATCACCAATCTCATCGACGCTAAAGTCAACACCTGTGGAGTAACTGTTAGCGCGTCTGGGCGCGAAACCAGGTGACTCGGGTTCGATTCCCGGTCGGGGCAAGTTACCTGGTTGAGGTTTTTTTCCGGGGTTTTCCCTCAACCCAATATGAGCAAATACTGGGTAACCATCGGTGCTGGACCCAGGACTCATTTCACCGGCATTATCACCTTCATCTCATTCATACGCTAAATAACCTAAGATATTGATAAAGCGTCGTAAAATAACCTACTAGACTAGACAGCAGTACGGAAGGCGGTCGGCTACTATATGCGCCGTAGCATTTCTGGCATGTGACGTCACAAGCTTGTGCAGCAGAACCAATCGGAATCAGTCTGTAACAAGTACTTCCCAAGTTCGTTTGTTCACGTGTGAGTGCTTCAACACATTGAATTTACTGTGTGTGTGTGTATAAGATAAATAACTGGAAGAAGAGACTGCAAAAAAAAAAAAAAAAAAAAAAAAACAAGTATTGCACAGGCAGGTGCGGAAAATAGTGTTTAAGGTGTATAATTATTTTAAAAACGTTGACGAGCACAACGCTGCCGGCTGCAACGTTGCCAATGTGCAAGAAACGACTGCAGAAGCATGTGGTGTAGGATTGAGAACCGTGCAAAGAATATTGTTAGTGAAGGAAACAGAGTTTGTTTGGTGTCATGCTTACAGTAATAAACGGCTAAGGTCATTATTGTCATTTGATGATTTAAATTCTCTCCTGCGCTATTTGCATCGCACGTGCGCGTGAAGTAGAATGTGGCAATATTGTACGCTGCCTTGCCCCCTCTATCTGTCTCTCTCGACGCAAACGCTAGCAGACTACCGCCTTGCGAGTTGCCGTCGACTCTAAAAATCGATGCTAAATAACCTCGTAGTTGATACATTATTGTTAAATGACAAAGTAAAAAAATTAGAAAATAATAATAGTAATAATAATAATAGTAATAACAATAATCATCATCGTCATCATTATAATACTATTATCACTACCACGGATTTTATTGAATGACGATAACAGTTGAATTGTCATATGGGTGATAAGCGGGCAAGTTTTGCCTGAAAACGTTGAGTTCTTCATTCAGGTAGTACGTACATTGTTACTCTCCATGGTCTAAAGTGTTCGATACTAGGTATCCAACTTTACTTCTCCTGTGAAGGAAACTAAGGATTTTATTACCCTTGAACACTGCACATTTTCAATGATTCTGCTTGAATCCACAGAACTTGGAGCTTACTGGCGGAAAGTGGATCGACTTGCTCACAGCACATATCACTTCGGAGATCACGAATGTGCGTCTCTTGACGAATGAGGCCGTCCTTGAATAAATCGAAACAAAATGCGAATATATTCATCCAACGAGAGCAATCGAAGTAGGCATCTCGCAGCTGTCTTTCTCTTGAACTGAAAAATTTCTAATCTTCTGAGTGTTGTATTTAATTAGTTGTAGCAACACGGAAGAGACGGCCATGTTAGTTACGTATATGGAAATTAAACTTCAGGGAATGTATTATAGTGTTTCATAGTGTTGCTTGGCTTCTCGACGATAGCATAGTTCCCTCTTTTCAGTTACAAAATTGTTAGTTTCTAGAAGCTTTCTTATGTGTCTAAATAACATAGTTTTGAAGAATGAAGTTAGATGTCCAGTTTTCGTTAATATCACAATTTCCACGGAGCTGCTATGTATATAAAATTAAAGCTGTCCATGTATGTACAGTCTCGGAAACAAAACAATAGCCCAACTCTTGAATCTCCTTCCACAACACGATTTACACACAACGATTTAACAATAGTTTTCAACCCAGTATTATTTGAAAAGTATTACAGGGAGGTACTTCACAACTAATGAAAAAGACACGAAATTAATCTCCTATTAATGCCAAGAGTCATTATTAAACTAATACAATACAGTACGACAACCCCGATTGTGACAATTCATCGAAAGCATCCCGACAACTCTGTGCTAGCATGTTTGCTCGCAGACCACAAAGTTCAGGGTTCGGACACTCAGTAGAGAAAAGAGTTTTTAATGAATTATGCAGATTAATTTCGTTTACCATCATTCTATTTTACTGCATGATTTATAAATATTCGTCTACTATTAAGAATAGGTCAATTTTCATCGCATCTTTTCAAATACTTTTCGGATTACGACAGCAATTGACGTAAAATGAATGTCAGTAACTGCCAAAGCGATCTCGTGTGTACCACTGTTTCGGAGCACTGAGCATGTGCAGTGCGTTGAATCTGGAATTATAAAATTCAGGCAGGCCATTTTTTATGAGACTGCAGGCTACATGACAATGACATGTATTGCCATGTACACGAAGGAAGGAGACACTTATAGCATATATTGAGCTATTTTTCAATATATACCCCACCGAAATTGAGACACTTGTCATATGATGGGATCAACAGGAAGGTGCAGACGGCTGTTACACACTGGTTCCGATCCCAGGCGGCAGATTTCTACGACACAGAGATACAAAAGTTGATCCCACAGTATGATAAATGTCTCAATTGCGATTGGGAATATGTTGAAAAATAACTCAACAATTGGTGTATATGTTTCAATAAATTTTTCCATGAAATTGTGTTTTATTTCTGTAAACGGCCCAGAAAAACTTAGAAAGTGGATGGATCATCAAGCGGAAAGGTCACTGGTGTTGCTCATACGATAGCAAATTTGATTCATGCAATTACGCTCTTGGGTGGGTTCGAATCCTGCCTACACTTACTATATGTTTGGGCTTTTTTCAACTGAAAAACAAATATATGGATAGAATATTTATTAATTAATTGTTTAAAAGTACATAAACTTAATAATTAAAACTGACATATGAACAAAAGAAAAGCAAATATAAGGTAATCCTATATCGAATCCTCGGACTCATTTTCCCGATACAGTACCATTATCATCAATTCCACCGATGCTAGTTAACTTAGCAGTTGATACAGCGTCGTTAAATAATGAATTTAAGAATCAAACGGAGAAGTAAAGGAAAAACCACAACTCAAGAAAACGAAAATAAAGTCAAATAGCAGAATCTGAAAATAAAATTTAGAGCTACCAAATATCGACACGATACGAACATTAGAATGAGGCAGCTTCATATTACCGGTACGTAGAGATGTGAGACTTCAGCAATTTAAAATAAAAAATTCAGCACTTTAGAAATCAGGTTTAGCATTTTATGGCACTTCTAATGTCTGACTTTAGTGTTTTGTAGCGTTTTGGATGGCAAATTGTTATGGAAATTTTGATGGCACAAATTCAGTCATCAATGTGTTAACACATGGGTGTCCAAACGCATATAGAACCAGGAGATATTTCACGTCAAGCATGCTCTGCTAAGGTCAATAAAATTCCATATAAAATAGGAAAAACGACTTTAAAGAATATACGCTGCGGGTTGCTCACGCCAGGGGTTACCTCGTACGAGTTACAATTAATTGGACATCTATGTGTTAACAGGTTCATTTTCTAGATTTTCCAATTCTTGAGAATAATAAATAAGTAAAGGAACATAATATAAAGCACAGTGAATTACTGTGAACATTAAGAAACTTGCCAAAACATATGGTGTGATTATATTCCAATCCACCTTATTAAGTTATTACAGTCACCCGCTACCTCAAATAAATTGTTTGTGAGTGAACACTGGACCTGAAGAGATTGCATAGACAGGCTGCCAGTATTCTACCACCAGCACCAGGGAGATTAGTTGAAAACACGAGATAATGGTACAAATAACCAGAGTTGTCAAAACTCTCAGTGAAACAATAGCCAATCTTAATTTTGAATATAGCTAATCCTATACCAACAACACTAAACTACTAATTCTAGTAGATAAACTAACCTAACTATATAGCTAAACAGAATAGTTCTAATATAAAATACAGAAATTATGGTAAATGAATACAAATCTAAAAAAAAAAAAAATCTAGCTGTACCTAGAAAAAGCTAAGTTGGTAATACTGCAGATAACAACAAGGAGGGTCTCAGCTAGGTCACATTCCTGTGCTATTCATACTGTAAATCAGGGATTGACAGAAATGTCATCGTAATCACTAGCAATAGTGACGTCGCAAGGGCGGCGCAGTAAACTGTCTTTGCTTCACCCCCTCCCTTTCACCCAACTCCCCTACCGCTCCAGTACACAGGCATCTATCAGTGGCGGGTTACCTGATAAGATTCAGATTGCTGCTGTAAAAGCTAATATGGGAAGGTGACTAAACTATTTTTAAAAATGTAAGAATCTCTATGTGACAGGGCTTTTAGATAGATTGTTTTTTCTTACAAAAGCACAAAAATGTCTCCTAAAATGTAATTTTGCTCTTATTTCGTTGAAACTAATATATTTCGCATTTTATATTCCATTTAGCATTTCACCAAGTATTAAGAAACTATACTAATATACCGAACAAGTTCTTAAACGTAAAATCATTTATTTTGACAGCATCTGGGCACATTTCGCATTTATTATGATTGCGAAATCCTGCCATCTCTACCACTACGTAATTGGATATTCATGTGCAAGAAAGTTTTTCCGAGATACTCCAGTAACACTCATCGTAGATTTAAAGCTAAAAAATAATAAGATACTCTGTAGGTCTATAGAACAAGATCTATCCTATGTCGATATAAATTAAAGCATTACGAGAATATATTGTTTGCGTGTCGACAGGTTAAAAGTTTGGTACTCACCAACTACGATGGTGTTCGATGTTGTCGTCATCGTCTCCTTGTTAGTCGCTGGTTGTGGCGTAGCATCTGCCGCGACACCGACCGACGAGTTCGCTGCAAGAATTACGGTCATATGTGAATTACTACTGACTACAAACATTTGTGAGAAGACTAATTTTATTCTTCCTTACTACTTTCAATGCGATCATTAAAAATCTAAAGTTTGGACCGTGACATTGGCGTCAAGGAGAATACGCAACTATAAGCGTGCACTTTTGCCGAAATGAAAGTACTAGCACAGTCTAGTATATACAATCACGAAGCTTGAGTTGTGAGGGTACTAGGAACAATAGACTGTGCAGGTACTATTTCGCATTGCCTGTAATGAGGTGATAGTAGCGATCTCGTGGTTAGCAACTATCTATGGATGCATATTTACTACGTATTGAGCTTCGTGACTATATACTAGACTATGGTACTAGTGTGTTGAGATATGTTCGTAGAAAATTCTCTTTAGTTCACTTGGTACATTTTTCTGTTACGAATCCAGAGGTTCCAGTTGATATTTCCGGCAATGTGGTTGATATTAATATCCTTCCAACGGGATTGTGTGTATTTTTCTGCTGAATTGTTTATTTGCATACTTAAAGAGGCTTTATCAACTGGATGTTTATCTGGCGTCGATGGAATTTGCGATAAAGAGATAGTATTTTGGCGAGATGAGTCCTGAATTCACCGTGGGATTTTTTCAGAATAGGAAGCCCAAACGAAAAACGAATCCATGCTTGAGGGCAGCCCGGGAGCACGAGTCCCGCTCACTACCTCTTGAGGCAACAAGGAGTCTACTGTGAAATAAAAGAAAATATATATCCCTAGTAGCCGACATTTTGCTCTTTATCTCATCAACTTCTAAATTGTAATTTGTTTGAATAATTAAGGAAAATCTGAACATAGCCTGTGAATTTAATGTTTTAGATTTTAATAAAATATTTTGAAAATTCTCGTGATAAAGGAAAACCTGAGAAACAGATATAAGTTTTAATTTTTCTCGTAATCTAGATCATTTTCCTATGTTAGTCCAGGAATGAGAGGTTTTTTTTTTTTTTTTTTTTTTTTTGAAATTACATTATTTACATTAAGGTTTAAAATTAAAAAAAAAATCCTATCTCATTCACAGACTAACATAGAAAAATGATTCTTTAACCAAAATTAAATTATATCTGTAGGCTGTATACATTTTTTCATTAAAATCCTTCAAGTAGTTCGTGAGAAAAATTGGAACTTATGTCTCAGTGTTTTAAGGGTTTTCCACTTTTTTTTTTTTTTCAACAACGTTTTATTAAATTTTTATCTAGTAATAGTTTTCTTAATCTGTCTTAAAAATTGTAAGTGGATAGCTTTTAAAAGTTGACAAGATACAGAGCAAAACGTGGGCTGTTTATTTTATAGTCAAGTTACACTATTTCGTTACCTTAACTGCACTGGGGGTCCTGTGTTGGCTTAGGTTGTGGCATAGCTCTATGCTGATTATATGTATAGTAAGGTCCGAAAGTCTTGTCACCCCCCTTGTTTGTATGTTGATGTGCATCCATTTTGAACATGTTATAGCAGATGTGTGACAATGGTTGATACTTCACATTCCAGCTTGTTTAGTGATCCAGAACATCAGTAGGGGACCATCATTGTCGCGACACAAAACGATGCGGCGCCATTTCCTGTGTGAAATTTTCCGCATCAAAGGCGGTGTGATTTCCCTTTGGGAAATAATTAAGCAGCATGTCTCGAAACATCGATATCAGACAATTGAAGATTTGAAGCAAGCTGTTAGGGAGGCATTCAGGGAAATCACACAGCCTTTGTTGCGGAAATGTCACACAGGACATGGCGCCGCATCATTTTCTGCTGTGACAATGATGGTGCCCATACTGATGTTCTGGATCACTAAACAAGCTGGAGCGTAAAGTATCAACCATTGTCACACATTTGCTATGACATGTTCAAAATGGATGCACATCAATATAAAGATACAATAATTGGAATTTGTTATTTATAGCCATGATTCTTTTGAATGTTGTATGAATTTTCGAAAGGCTGTAACGTGAGTGACACAGTTTCTAAATAAAAGCAAGAAAGTTTCAACTTATCCTCTTTTACACTCTTTCAACCGCGTGTCGAGAATTTGCCTCTTCGTGTGCTAGAGAACAACCGACTGCAATACTGCTATACAACATTACCTGAATATCACATTTCCTTTATTCCTGCAGAGTTTAAAACATTCATGCAGGCACAATACAGAGCAGGATATTGTGGAGTGAATATACAATGTTCTTTAATGTTGGCTCAATATACTTGCTCCTTTACTCCCAACGAAAAAGTCACCGGTACTACAAGTGCAATTCCTCGAAACGGCTTCGATCTTGTCTTACTGCAGACCATGCCACAGCAAGGAATAGTGTTCACATCCAGCACGATGTCTATACTTCGTTCCATAATGTCTGTTTTGAGGCTCACTACTGTTATTTCTAATCCTCCACCATCAAAGGGTTGCCTTTTGTTTTCAGAAACATTTCCATTATGACGGATAGCATCGAAACAACGGAAAATGAAATTGCCTTCTTTTACTAAAAGGGGACGGACATTATGTCCAGAACATAAATGAAGGTAAGATTGCGATGGCTTTCAAACTCCATCCCCCACCCGTTTCCGTTAAGTGACCCGGGAAATTCCAAGGCTGAGTACAAAGTTACACCATAACAGTGTCATTTCCACCTGTTCAGTCTGTTTCTTGTGTTCGAACAGTGAATGTACTGTTTAAAAGTGTCGAAGCGTAAAGCGTTTTCTTTGGAAGATAAGGCGAATATTATAAGTGACATTGAGCGTGGTCTTTCGCAAGCGGACGTGGGTCGACAATATAGTTTAAGTAAATCAACTGTGACTAACAGTATACAGTATACAATGTAATCTATTCCACAAAAATGAAATATTTTAATTACTGTATAGTATTTTATTGTCTTGGTCACAATTTCATTCCTGTCATTTAAGGTTAGGGGCGAGACACTTCGGATTTAGTGAACTCGGATATAGTGAACGAAATATTCAAGTCGCAGAGGTTCACTATATCCGGAGTTGACTGTACATAGACAAATATCTACGCCGATTAGCACCACATCAAAGGTTATACTGTGACATTTTCAACATTACAAAATTCCAATTAAATCAGCCCTACGTGAAATAAAGTTGTAAGAAGCAAAGAAATTAAGAGGCAGTGGACTAGCTGTGGCTCCTGGGGAAAAGCTCTGTCCAACGTGTAGGAAATGCTTGTTTGAAGTTCGTAGCATGCTCACAACTCGTCACATCTCTTCTTCTGGCGAAGTTACTGAGTCTACCTATAGATTTGATTCAAGTATCACCAAGTAAACTGAACACCAGTTTACTTCAGTTAGACATATCCCCCATAGCCTATACTAGGGTTGCAGAACTGCGTAAGAGAGGGATGGAAGCATGGGAAAAGAATTTGTTCCCCCGTCAACAAGGCTGGAACCTTCAGTAATGTTTCTGTGACGTTCGACAAGCACACTGAATACATATCTCTTCTCCCCCTACTCTACAATGACGCGAGGGTTGAAGGGATAGAATGTATTACGTGTTCCGGCTTGTGACGTTTGCTACAATTGTAGCACAGTTTTGCATCCCTGGCCTATACAATTGCACTCAGTTTCTAGGCACAGCTGATCGGTTGCAGCTAAGCGAAAGTTTCAGTCAGCAGCACAATCACTTCAAACCAAAATCAGTAAAATTTATTATACTGAATTAGCAACCGAACCAGAACTTGAAACAACAGGAGAGAACGTGCAAGAGAAAGCACAACATTTTGGTGAGTTAATGAGGCAAATTGAAGATAAAATTAAACATGCCCACATCCGTGAAGGTATTGCCCAAAACAAGGAAACTTCCTACTTCTAGTGATCAGACCTTCAGCCTGCCACGCAGGGGGTCGGGATTCGAGCCCCGGTCAGGCTTGCGACTTTTCACTGAAAAATCCATAGTGACATTTGTGGCGGACAAGGTTACCGTTGGGATTTTTCTCGGTGTTCTCCCGTTTCCCCATGTTAGGCATTTACATCATTCCATCAACATTTCTGCATTTCGTCATCATTCCATAGCATTCGCCGGACGCCGGCTGTCGACGCACGGAAAGAGCTGAACTGGAGACGAGAGGGGTTGCCTGCTCGAAACCTGGGTACATAGCGAACATTGAGCCGGCGACTGACTTTTAACAGAACATTGTAATGTAACACGAGCATTCGCTAGTCAGTGCGGGGTAACGAGAGCTACCGATTGTCGGTTTTTCACGAATCCCTTTTGAGTGTTACAAGTCAGTACAGCTCAGCGAGCACAGCCTGCATCACTTAGTCACACAATGCGCAAATCTAGCTGGACAAAATTAATAACGTCTTCCCTTTATAACAGATTTTTATGAAAGTTTGCACAGGAGTTAGAAGTAGCTTATTTTGTGTACAAACTCTGATTACGTTTGTATAACAGGAACTAACCCTTTATAGGGGGTGGTTTTAGACAAAAATAATAACTTTTTTCTTAACAGACTTTCTTGAAATATTGCATAGGAGTTACAGCTAGCACACATTTTTAATACAGGGTGATTCACGAGGATCTTATTTCTGAAGACATTTTGAGCAAGAAATGTCATATACACATAGTTCCTATTCTCAATATTTTCAGAGTTACACTAATTTAAAGTTGTTTGTAAAAAACGTTTTTTTTCTTTAGTTTGAAGGTAAAAGAATAACACAAATAGAGAATGAACCATTCTGAAGTATCATTTCTTTAATTAGCAAGTATTTTGAAGCTAAATATGTGCTGTGAAATCCTTAGTTGCTTCGTACAGACATCTTTTTCTATTTTTAACTAGAAAATTACATTATTCTTACGCACTTATCATAACAATTATTACAAATCACACACTTCCACCGACTTAATTATTTGCAGTTCAATTTTGCATCCTAATTTACAGTCTTGGAAAGTTTAAAACACATTTTAAAAATATCGCCGTCCGTTTGAGTACACTTGGCCGCACTCTTGTGAACGGTACTTGTCTCTATACGTAAGTGCATACGACTATCTTTGATTTCCGTAGCTCTCGCGCTGGCTGCTGACTGCGCGCTGACCAAGATCACGCGTTCACAGCAATGCGTTCCAATAACGAAACGTAACTCTGTAAATATTGAGAATAGGACCCATGTTTATATGACATTTTTTGTTCAGAATGTCTTCGGAAATAAACTCCGTAAAGGACGGTAAATCCTCATGAATCACCCTGTATAAGCTCTTACTACGTTTGTGTACGAGAAACTACCTCTTTATAGACGTGCAGTTACACAAAATTGATAACTTCTCCCCTATATTACAAATTGTTATGAAAATTAGTACAGGAGTTACAGGTAGCATATATTTTTGTCCTCTAACAGATTTTATGTAACTTTGCAAGGGAGTTAAAGATAGCATACAATTTACAATTTTCTGTGTAAAATTTATGTAAGTTTTTATAAGAGACACTACCCATTTAGACAAAATTAATAACTTTTCTACTATTTACTGCCTTTTTATAAAACTTTGCACAGGAATTACAGGTAGATTATATTTTTGTGTACAGTATATCATTACGTTTATGTAAGAGGAACTACCCCTTTTGTATGGGGTGGTTTTAATGAAAATGAATAATTTCTCTACCTAACAGACTTTTATGAAACTTTGTACAGGAGTAGGTAGCATATATTTTTTGCGCAGAATCTCTTATTACGTTTCGGTAAGGGGAACTAACCATTTACAGGGGGTGGTTTCAGACAAAATTAATAACGCCTCTCCTATAAAAAATATTTTTATAAAACTTTGTGCAGTTATTAGAGGTGGCATATACAATATCAGGCAGAAACAATTAGGCTACACGATTTAAAGTTGGCAGCATTTCCTTGTGCTACTGTTGTACACAACAATGTGTTGAGTAATTATCACCGTTTAGTAATGATGAAACTTCGGTTGAATGAACATCGGTTTCTAGTGTAGAATCTTTTTTTTAGGAACAGTGACTTGGCTACATAAACACTTCTTTTTAGGCGTCACTTTCTTATCGGAAGAAATGGGAACGTTTCAACTCGTCATGCCATCCTGAATTACGTTTACGCATGTAGGAGAAATACATCAGCCGTCGACAAGAAGCTTCGTGGTCGTCCTAGAACCGTTCGTAGTCCAGAAAATGTGGACAAAATGAGAACGGTGTTCCAGCAGAACCGGGAAATGTAATATTTAATGTAGTATCGGAAATTATTTGGAACGAACCACAACTTTCCCTTTATCCTTTATCCATGTAAACGATTTCATAAAAGAAGACTAAACAAATAAAATATACTTTTGTCAACATTTTAAAATGAAAGAAGGCGAAAAGCGTGTCAGAACTATTTGAAGGGTATTGAAAGAGAGAAAGAGGCACTAAGTGGTACGTCCCTAAGAAAAGGATTGAACATTACGATTACAAAAATTTTTATTAGAATTTTTATGTGTAATAGGGTTCTGTGCCTACCATAAAGAGATTGTTAGTAAAATTTACATATATAATTTCCAAGATGGACTGTAAGTCTGAGAACGTTGATTAAATATCTATAATTTAAATAGAAGCAAATAATAGAAGCGTATTAGTCGAAAACAACACATGCTTTCAGCGGTAAAATTCCTTGACCTGTCTTCGGAGGAATAGGTATGAAAAATGATTATAATAGCCCTGCAGAAAATGAAGTCATGTTGATTGTGGATGAATTGGAAGATAAGTAATTTCTGTTATTTTAATATATATTTTACAAAAATGTATATTGAAAAGGAGTGTATTTCTAATATGTAAAATTTACACGTAGTGTACACTGTATTTCTAATCCTGAAGTCAACAAACAAATTGTATGGTAACTATGTATTAAGAAGCATCAGCCATTTCGCCATCTTCCCGCAATAGAGGTCCAGGCATATACTTCACCGTTAGAGCAGGATTGCCAAACGTGCGACGATAGTCGTAAACAAAAGACCATTTTCTTTGAAGTTTTACGACCTAACGACCCTACACAGAGTCATGCACGTGTTCGTACGACTATTTTAGTATTCTTGTAAAATTAAAAAAGAAACATTACTATTGACAAAGCCTCTATCTAAATTTACACTTTTACAGACACCGTATGTCTATAAAACTACACTACCGGTAAGACATAGCATATTACTGTGACGCAAGATTAAAAATATGCGAATATACGCGTCACAGTTTAGAGTGCCAAACACCTACGAATGAAAAGCAAGCAACGACTCTGTATGTTTCTGTAACAGTCAGCAGTTCTCTGTGTAGTAATATGAATCTATTGTGATAAAGAAATCGTGCCACAAATGATGCTTTTGTTTCGTGGAACTCTTTTCAAACTGCCGGCGGTGCATTACTCGGCTGCATAAGAATCAACATAAAGCCTGATTCACACGGGGATAGTTTACAAGAGTCATGTGCTTGAAGACTCTAAACTTGACGCCATATTTCTGATCACATGGAGACACTGAACTTGAAACCATGTTCCACACGTAAAAAACGCGCGCTGAATGTTGTATGCTTAAAGGTGCACTGTTTTGAGTTTTTTTTTTGGGGGGGGGGACCACTTCTACATTAATGTTTTGGACACTTGTTCCTTAAGTTTCGTAACAAGTTTTTGAAATAATTGCCTCTTTAATTATTATTATTATTATTATTATTATTATTATTATTATTATTATTATTATTGTTGTTGTTATTGAAGTTTTCTCGTGCTGTATATATTCCACTGAAGTTCGTACATCTCATGCACTTCTAAAAATAGGGTCTATATATTCATTTTTATTTATTTATTATGACTTACAGGAAAGTAGGTACACAGGCTAGATACTCGTCAAAGCACCTTCATCACATTAATTTAATTTATAATTATTGATAATGATTCACATGCACAGCAGTTATAAAATAGGTACTAATATATGCAACTCATTAGCAATAGAAATAAAAGAAATGAAAACACGAAAGAGATGTTGCGTAGCTATTATGATTCAAAAATAAATTTAATAAATCGGTACCGGTAATAAATTGCAGGGCCAAAACAAGGACAAAGTTTTGATATTTGTCTCGATCTAGAGATATTAAATATCAAATTTCTTCTATATTTCTGAGAAATATAATCAAGTAAGTCGTTCTTGTGTCATTGAGCGTATGGAAAACCAAAAATTCATGTCAATAATCTAGTTGGGAACTGGAATGGACAAGGTATTTTGAATATCTTATAATATAGGAACCAAAGGAATTTATTCTGTATCAACTCGATAGAATGAACGATGCTTTTGCAACGAGGATCCCAAATAATTGTAGTAGCGTATTCCACTTGTTTCTAACCAGGTGTAGGCCTAACCTAAAAACAGGTGGTTGCTTGAATAATTTCGAATTACAAATCCCAGTGATTTGTAAGCAGAATTAGTAATTGTTAAAATGTGAGGTGTGAAAGTTAAATTAATCTCAAATTCGATACCTAAATTAATTAGCTATTAATTTAAACAAACCATGCACGCACACTATCCACAATATCTGCTTGCAAGTTGCCACAAGTTAGCATTCACACGAGGAAAGTGGTGGAGTCAAGTTGATCACGCGACGGGAAAGTGGACACAAAAGTTGACGAGTCGTCAACTCAAATTCTGCTTGACCGCCAAGTCACAACTTGACTGTCTTGACCATGTCACACGGGGAAAGTCGGAGGAAATTCGAGTTGCTTCAAGCGCTTGACTGCTGTAAACTATCCCCGTGTGAATTGGCCTTAACAGAGTCATTTTTGCAGGTACTACTAAAGAATAGCCTACATCGGCTAAACTGTACGGTTCAAGAGCCTTGTCTTCGATAACGAATAGAGACACTATTCAGGGGCGTAAAGTCTATGTCTGTGGTGGAAGCATTGCTTCCCCTTCTATCTTTAGAGGGAAGTTTTTTTTATTTTTATGTAGATGAGGTATTTATTATTCGTTTGTTCTTATATTTTGTTATTTTGTGTTTATGCAACGTTTTGACTCGGGATGAATTTGAAAAGGCGGGTGATGTGACATGTTGGCTTCCAAATATATCTGCTTGTCAAAATAGGTTGCTGGGGGTAAAGGGATACAGAGAGATACAGAAGCTTTATGCGTTCTCTTTATAAGAGTATGAAAGCAGTCATTTGTTCCCAGGTTGTTTTTCACGTTTCTTTGCTGTATTGACAACAGCACTTGCTTTTGTTCGCAGCGCGATACTGTGTAGCGTTTCAAAATTTAAGTCACTATAATGTTATTAGCAGTCGCATACAGAGTATTCATTTCAAAACTTCCCAGTCTAAATAACTGTTTAATTTAAATAGGATTTAACTAAACAAAAAAACACGTCAATTTAGATATTGAGGGGGAAGTTTAAAACTAGTCGATGGCCCAGAACCAGACTGTTCCAAGTCCATTTTACTATTTTTTTTTTTCAGAAGAGCTATTTTAAGCTCCTGACATTCAAAGCTTCATGAAACAATTTGGAGTAGCTTCATAGCAACCTTATGGAGAGGAATATTTACAATTTTGTTTGATTCATATATGCAGACAAGAACTGGAACACAATGAAACACAGATTTCTTTCTTATAAAAAAGTCGGACTTAGAACAGTTTGGTTCTCAGCCATCGTAGTCTTAATTGCATATTAGTTTTCACCCCCTTATCCCCAGCGACCCCCACTTTGAAATTTCAAATGGCACCCCTATCTTGTGATACTTAAATTTGAAAGAGTATAATCATAATTTATTAAATAGTTACATTGGGTCTAGTTTTAATTATACTTCATACACTTTAGTGCGGGTGGGAAGTCTGAATTATATGTAACTTATTTATAACCTTTCCGGAAATATTATGTTGAAAACAATAATGATTAACTATGATGTTCATCAATATGGAACCAGATATGGGTAAATCTAAAAACAAATCCAGAACAACAACATTTGGACTTAGCTATATTATTTTGATGCCGAATAAAAAAAGAGCTAATGAATTATCGAAAAATATAATATCAAATACGACTTAGCATAAAATATTTAAGAATAACTTAATATGTAGTCTATTTACGGCAGAAGTATAAAAATATATGATTAGTTAAAAAGTAAGTACTTCTTTTTTGTAATTTTATATGCAGCTAAAGTTAAATTATTATTCCAATAAAATAATATGAATAGACAAATAGACCAGGTTGAGTAAAGTGGTTTTTTAAATTATTGTAATACAAATTTTAACTGTAATTCATTTACTCGCCATATATGTATTTGATACCTACTGCCCCTATTATGAGATTTAACTCGTGCGGTCTATGTGAAATAAATAAACAAATAGATTAATTAATTAATTTCATGTATAAAAATGGCACGCAGAAAATAATTTCAAACCACACGTAACTTACGTACATATTAATAAACGCTTTTCTTTTAAATGCAACAATTAATCCTCTTATAATTGCAGGTTCAAAGCAATCTGGATAGAATTTTTTAACTCATGATATTTATATTTATTAAAACGCTAAGTTAGTCCCTTACAGCACTGAAACTTTAGAATAACTACGTCATTGTTATGTTCACAAAATCGGATAGTTAGATAATATTTTGTCCTCGAGTAGAAGATCTTGCAAAAAGAAACATACACAAAAATCTGACTATTTTGAGAAAAATTAATTTTTTAAACAGTTTTCAGATTCACCTGCAAATTCACAGATACGAGATATGGCTTCTTAGCCATCTATGTATCAGGGATTCTTTGAAATCTACTTCGTGAGGATATCATTTTTTAAAAATACTAATCGTTGAATAATCACCACACTCTTATAACAGTTATTCGTCCATGAAATCGTTTGTATTACCTTTGGAAAAGTGAATCGCAAAATCTCAAGTTTACAAAACTATAAAAATAATAATTGCTCAAAAACAGAAGCTGGGGTCGGGAATCGAACTGTACCAAACAGTTTGAGTTACAGTTGTCAGTAAATTTAATGTATATTCAGAAATACATAAGATATATTGGGAAAGGAGAAGAGAGAATAATGGAGTTGAATTTCTGTGAAATCAGCTTATCCCCACATCACTGTACTCGAGGCCTCTTTCGACGTCGCAGTAGACACGGCGTAAATGTGCGAATTCATATCGTCTCAAATTTCAGTATGATTCAACGACTAGATTGAAGAGTGCTGGCGAGTCAAAGAATGCGCATACATGTGGACCTAACTTACGTGGAGTCCAGGGCAAAATGGAGGAAATGAAACTACAAGATGTCCATTACTTAGTAGCAACCACGACCTACTCTATAAAGGTCCATTCTGTTTCCACAGTAGGACTGTGTGCAATTTTCCCAGTCTAGGTGGACAAAAACCAAATTTCGACTTCTTTAGTTAGGCATAGATGAATATGAATTCATGTTCTTTAACATTTGAAGAATGTTGTGAGAAATAGCTTTTACTGTTTTATCAGCGGCAAGCTACATTTAGAAAGGTAAGAACAATGAGTTCTTCCTAACACTTCTCGCTCCTGTTCAGCCGTAGACTGAAAGGCTTACTATGTGGGTGAAAAAGAGCCTATTGATTTATTGTGTCGCGCGACATGGAATATGTTGAAGTAGTAGTACGTTCTTACTAATGTAACTTCAATTACAAGTTCGTAAAGTATTTTTCTTCTTACAGAAGGGTTTAAACATTACAATTGAAAAAATATATTATTTTAAAGTTCTCCAAATATAATGTGAGTTTTAATATAGCCGGTCACGTCCCCGGTTATAACAATTCGTTTTACCATTTAATACAGCATCATTTAGAGTGTTGAATCCCTGGTTTAAAGTTTGCGAGTTCTTGTGCATTTATCAGTAATTAATTTTTTTCAGTGGTGGGGCATACGGTAACTCTTTCGTATTTGGCTTAATAGCAGAAAAGAATCATGGAATAAGGAAGTTTTTAATCACTTGTGAGTGTTTTAGACCTGCAAAATTATTCACATGACATCGAACATCAGGTTAAAAATACATTGGAACATTTTTATCTAACCTTAACAAACGCACAGTGAATCAGAACGCAAATCACTAGCTGGACAAAATTAATAACTTCTCTGCATTCCAATGAATTGTTATGAAACTTTGTACAGGCCTTACAGGTGACACATATGTTTTGTGTAGCAACTCTGATTACGTTTGCACAAGAAAAACTACCCCTTTATAGCGGGTGCACTTAGAATTAATGACTTCTCTATCCAACAGATTTTTATGAAACATCCGGAAGTTACAAGTAGCATATATTTTTGTGTAAAAACTATATTTACTGATCCATAAGAGGAACTACCCCTTTATAGGAAGTGCATTTAAACAAAATAATTTCTCTCCTATCTAGGAGATTGTTATGAATCTCTACACAGAAGTTAGAAGTTACAGATAGAATATATTGTTTGTCTACAAAGTCTCATTATGTTTCTATAGCAGTGCATTCAGACAAAATTAATATATTCTCTTCTACATAATGTATTTTTATGAAACTCTGTACAACAATTAGGTCTACAGGTAGCATACAGATGTAATCAGAGTTTGTACACAAAAAATATATGCTATCTATAACTCCTGTGCAGTTTCATAAAAATCTGTTATTTAAGAAAAAATTTAATTTTGTGTAAAAGCGCCCCATATAAAAGGATAGTTCCTCTTGTGGAATCGTAAATAAATATATATATGCTACCTGTAACTTCCGTACACTGTTTCAAAAAGATCTGTCAGATAGGAGAGAAGTTATTATTTTAGTCTAAAACCACACACTGTAAAAGGGTAGTTCCTCATACACAAATGTAGTCAGAGTTTGTACACAAAAAATATGTGCTATTTATAAGATCTGTACAAAGTTTCATGACAATACATTATGTAGAAGAGAGTATATTAATTTTGTCCAGCTACATTTGCGTTATCGCACACTGTGACTCTTGAGGATTCTGAACAAGCACTTCCTTTTCATGTGATCAGCTTCACTCAAGGGACGTTCACGTCCAGTCCCAAAGGAAAGAAGATGAATTATAACCCTTTGTCGTTGGAAATTTAGTACCGTTCACTGAAGCAAATGTCAAATTTGGGGAAATGCAAATTCCTCAGAATTTTGCAGCGTTATTGATCTTATACATCAATCAACGGCATGGGCGCCGACTTAAGGAGGCAATGCACTTTCTGCCCCCTCAAGTAAGCAATGGGCGTCCCCCCTCAATAAAATTTTTAAAGGAACCTCGCTCCTCCAAATAATTGATGTTAAAAAAAGAAGTAATTTGTTTGAAAGAGGAACAAGGTCTTAAATAACAAGGACATAAGCCAAAATTATTATTTCGAATTCATAGAGGGGGTCGGCTGTCGCAATGACCACGTTTGTGACGCAACTCACGATGCCCCCTTCCTTTCTTTCCTCGTGCATGGTGCAACGGTTACTTGATTTCTTTATCTGTGATCCACATTATTCAGTTCAGTTAAAATCTATCGGACAGCATCAGGCATACATAAGAATTACCAAGCTGAAATAATAATATGGAATTAACAGTTCAGTTAAGAGTGTATTTTTGCATTATATCAGTTAAATTATTAACGTTAATTTTTTTCACAAACCAGTAAATTTGTTACGAAATTTGAAAGTAACCGTTATCGACATTCAGTTTTAGTGATAGTTTCTTGTGCCAATCGTCGTTGTGGTTGTATTTAAGTTATCAGTGATTACTGATTGCGATTTAACTATTGATAATAAAGAAAACTGTCCAAAATAAAACTGCAGTGAAGGAGAACAGTATGACAAATTGGGTGGCAGTGAGACTAACAGTTCACGTACATCATCGCTGCAAGATGAACAAAACAGTGAAAGGAAAAGATAGTGCATAATGCCCATAGTTCTCAACCATCTTCAGTTCAGCAATTTCCATGATTTGTTTACGTTTCATGATGAATTATTATTATTATTATTATTATTATTATTATTATTATTATTGATTGATTGATTGATTGAATATACATGCGCCGCAGTAACAGTATATTACGATGCAAGATTGGGAAGTGCTTTTTACAAAATCGAAGAAAAATTAAACAAAATAAGCAGAGCGAGTTTTTCAATTTCCAAGATTTTGTAATGTACTTCACAAACATGTATTGTACAACATTTTTTACACGATCATATTTTTAAAATTGCAAATACAATATATTTTGCATTGAAAATTTAGAGCAATATTATTCCAAGGCCTTCACAAAACTATACTGTAATGGTAACTATGTAACAGTAAGTGCACTGTAATGAGTCTATTTCAGTACAGTTTTGTTACGAAGAATGGTTTCCCTAGCAACAAGTTTCTGTGTGGGAATTATAACTTTCAAAGCCTAACAAAAATAGCTGTAAATACCTACAACAAAAACACGATCGTGCAAAAAACGAATTTTTCACAAATTTATCACTGCCAAAACACATTTTATTTCTATTGCATTATATATGGAATGTTCAGTAGACTGGGCACCAAGAGCGAATTCTACTCTCACACTGGGAGCCATATGACTTCTCTTCAACTCCTTTCTTCCCCGCTGAACACTGTGCAGCGTTGATGCCGTGACTGTTGAATATTAAGCGTCCCCGTTTAGAGTTTGGATTCTCTCCCGGTGCCCAACCCTGGGCCTTAAACGCTTGTCCATTCGTTGTTTTATCGAAAAACATGGTCTGGCACTTCAGGAGTAGTTGTGATTTGTTAATTTCAAGCTTGCATACCGCCGTCATATTTCTGTAAGTAATTAACACTAACTTTATGGCATGGCGCCTCAAGAAATCTGCTACACTGATTCGCTAACTTCAAAACTTGCATAGATGCCTTCGCATAGCACTAATTTTATGATGTGGCGCCTCAAGTATTCTGCTGCACTGATTCACTAATTTTAAAACTCGCTCAGATATAATGCTAGCAGTTTGCTAGAGGAGAGAAATATTGTTACTTTTCACGTATTATAGATTCTATTCCAATTTAAACGAAAGAATGCGAATGGGCATTACTGTAATGAGCAATATCTGCACGAGGGCGCCCGTAGAATCCAATATCAGTGGTAGCAAGATGGTTAGAAAATTAAAGGAAATGGATGGACGAGGAGGGAGAAAAATGAACATGAAAAATGACCAGTTCTGAAATCTAAATTACCTTGCGCACACATTTATAGTTTAAAGCACTCGCTTTTGTTGTATTGTTTACCGAGAGTTTGAGAAAACATGTGTCGAACATAAAGAGAAAAATAAAGAAAAAAAAACGCATAAAATAAAAATCTTAGTGGTAGCAAATGCTGTCCCTGTGGGCAACCTTGTATCTGCACTAAGAAAAGGAATACTCTTCTAGTAAAAGAGTTCTGAGGCATTTGTTCCTAAAAAGTGTTGGGCCACCAGTGTCAGCGTTTAATTTCTTGCCTTATATGCAATTGTGGCTGCGATCTTGAAGGTCTGCAGAGGAGACTGCATGACGAAGAAGTAACCTTCGAAAAAAGGGCAGTACTTACGAATCCGTATGGAGTCTAGTCTGACTAAGGAGATTTCAACGGTATTCCCTAAAATTTGTTTCCAACTACAGCACTGCAGTTAAGAAACAAAATGTAAAAATGATGAACAGTGGTTTCAGCGAGTCGCCATATTTGTCTCTTCTCAGTATGACGCGGTGCTTCCCGTTTCTTCCACTAGGTGACTCCCGACTCGGCGTTTTGCAGGGACGAACGTTACATTAGAGATTAGTGACAGGTTATGTTAAGTTAGGATAGGTGTACATTATTAATAACCCATAATTCTTCCGAGCACACATCGCGCTAAAAACAAAGCATTCGCATTTCTCTACAGTTGGCAACACTGAAATTCCTTCCTTATATTACGTCACATTAAGAAAATATTGCGGTCTTCTTCCTTCGCGTCGGCCTGGTTGGCACAGTTGGTATAGCGCTGGCTTTCAATGCCCGAGTTCGATCCTGGGCCAGGTCGATGGCATTTAAGTGCGAGCGTCGTTAAATAAAACAACATTTTTTCTTCCTTCACGCATGAGAAATTTGGTATACAAGTAAGGTATGTACTTGCGCAATAAGCCTCAGGCTGCAGTGTAAGCCCTCTGGTCCCTTCTCCGTAAAAACAAAGTATGTATTTGCGAGGGTTTGTTGGGCACACAGCGCTCCTAGTGAACACATCTAATCTCCACTATTACATACTGTAAACGCTAGCGATTTTCCAGATATTTTAGGAATGTTTTATAGTGGCGCAAACATATTCAACCTTTACCCAGAAGTTAAAGTTTTCTCGGACTTCTGTGTAGAGCCCTGCCCTCCCCGCACCCAATATTTCAAAGAAGTCGGCGCCTGTGATTAATGGCGCTGTATGAACTGCGAGATTAACTAGAGTCAGTGGAATTGATGAGAGCGATGTATTTTGGCGAGAATTAGCCCTCCGGTCGTCGTGATATCACCTGACATTCACCATGTCGTTATGAGGAAACTGGAAAAATCCAAAACAGGTAATCGTTTTTTTATTTTTTATTGCTCATATTGGGTTGAGGGAAAACCCCGGAATAAACCTCACCCAGGTAACTTGCCCCGACCGGGAATCGAACCCGCGCCACTTGGTTTCGCGGCCAGACGCGCTAGCCGTTACTCTACAGGTGTGGACCAGGTAATCGTCCCAAACGGGATTCGAACCCACACCCGAGCGCAACCACGTTATTCTTGAGCGAGTGGCTCCTACAAGGTTACGGATATTAATAAAACAACTCTATTTTCATTTATATGTGCAATACTTCCCCATTGCACGAGATCTCTAAACTTTCCGTTCCTTAGTGTCCTAGAATTTATCGCTGTATCTTTCAATTTATAATACGGAGATACTTTAAAACTCTCACGTGAAGATCAGAAGTACACTTTCTTGCGCTCGAAAATTAACCTTCAATACCTTTCACAAACATTAAAATCGGCTGGTTGTTGGACTGTCTCAGAAAGTGACGAACTAATTTGAGGTCCCTTAGTACATCCGTACGGTATATAAAATATTGAGGAACCTATAAAAGGGGGCTCAGGTTAAAAGCCCAGAATATCTGACACGCACAGAACGTTCGTAGTATAGACAGATAGTGGAAGATGACTTACCTGTCTGCTGAACATCCCCGCGCGGAACATAAGCGCACGAACCTCCTCGTCGCCCGTCAACTGACAACTAGCAGCAGTCGAGTCTGAATCGTGAGCATGCCACCGCACGTCGCCGTGCTGTCGGCCGGCCGGCCGGCTCTTGTTTTGACTGAGCAGTGACGCATATTGTTTAGTTACTTTACAACTTGATCAACGGCGTGTACTGCTTCGTGGCGCTGAATCTTTTATTCAGTGTCTAATTTAACGATCCACGTATTTATAAATGAAACTATCGTGACTTACGTGTAAATGATGTTCCAGTTCTCGGGAGAAACGAAATGAAACATTATTTCATAGTAGTACGTGATATTTTATTTGACAACTCTTTCAATTGCAGAGGTTATACACTGTATTCAGTGTCAAAATTAAGCGTGGTGGTAGGGTGTCCATACCAGTAAAGCATGGTTCACAATAAACCGGGAACGAAAACGAGAACGAGAACGGAAATACTCTCGTTGTCGTTGTCGTTTTCGTTTCCGGTTCATTGTGGATCAGCCTTAACACAAAATTTAAGGACATTTTGACGCGACAAGTCTACATGTTTTTTCATTCCTCCCATTGCATATACTAATAATAATTAATGGCAATATTTGCGGATATCGTATTAACGGGAAAGGAATTTACCATCCTACCCCATTATTCCTGGCCTAGTTGCCTCATAGGTGATGCCTTCTTGGTATCACTTGTGAGGTTCAGACCTGTCTTCGGACAGTTGACTAAATAACAATCGTATTATTAGCACAACAAAATAATATGAAACTGGATTCATTTTGTACAGTTACACATTGTTTACATTTATGCTAATGTTTTGTGTTAAGGCTGGTTCACAATAAACCGGGAAAGGGAACGACGAGAACGGAAATAATGTTAAAATAAATGTATTTAAATGTGAGCATTCACAATAGTTAATTGTGACTGCACATTTAAATACATTTATTGTACAATAATGAAAATTGGAATGTGTAAAACATTGTCCTTCTGCTATATGAAAAAAAAAATATTTTTAGGATTAAAAAAATACTTATGTACTTTTTTTTTAATTAAAAATGATGGCAGTTCACTGTGCAGTGATGAAGCGTTTCCCTCATAACTTATTAACTTGTTAACTTTTGCATGTTCTCTCTCTTTATTTTGTTGCTGAAACTCATATTTACAATATCATGCTCTTTCAACTACATTCCTTAATAAATAATATTTTTTTTTAGTTTGTGTTAGAAGAAAATACTGATGTTTGACCATTTTTAAACGAATTTATTTTTTATCAATCTATCAAAGGTAGAGGAGTGATCTTGCATCATAGTGTTGATATGACATGTGTAAGTACACACAAAAAATTTCATCACAGAATGTTGGATAGTTTTTGAGTTATGTGCGAAACGCTTCATCACTGCACAGTTAACTGAATTTTGAAAAACAAAAATGTAAATATTTGTTTTAAATCGTAAAAATATTTTTTTCATAGAGCAGAAGGACACTGTTTTAAGTATAGGTCTACCAATTTTCATCATTGTATAAGATACAGTAATGGAGAAAATTTTTTTGAATATTTTCAAAATTTCACTGCCGTAACCTGTACCTAACCGCTTAAGTAATTCTGAACAGGTTAAAAAAAACTCACTTATCGGAGGCTAAAGAAAACGCTGTAGCTGACATTTTGCTCCAGCTCTTGAGAGACAAATTTGCTTAATATCAGTGATTGCGTGAATACCAGAGATTCATACACTTTACACCACCCTCTTTCCAGCAAATATTTAATTTCTACTGTTATGTCACTTTGCAGAAAGTTATTAAAATGATTGAATTTGAATATTACTTAACCTCACTCTGAAGTCTGATTAGTGTAATGTGTAGCTAGTCGGCGATGTGCAGTGGGGGAGGAACTGGATACCCTACCCCATTATCTCCTGACTTAGTTGCCTCATAAGTGGTTCCTTAAAGGTGCGTCTACATGGTCCAATTTCCCATGCGTTTACGCATGCAATGTGGGAAAATATTGAAAGAATCACATTGAAAACGAACTTTCAATAATTAAGATGCATGCAGACTTCGTGTCTACACAGTGCGCCGTGTTCAACGTCATCTTCACTACACACACATACACACACACACACACACAAGAAATGTGAGGCGGAAAGCGAAAAGGGACCTCTTGTCGAAAATTTAAGATTGATAATTTATGTTATTTTCAAATTCAGCATTGAATTCTGAAAAATGTACTGAAATTTTTACTTTTCCGACAAAAGGTCCCTTTTCGTTTTCTGCCTCACAAATATTAAATATCAATCAAGTACTTAGGCTTACTTGCTTCGCAAAATTGTGGTTGAACCCTCCATAGGCACTCGTATTTGCGAAAATCTTCAATAAAGCTAATCGCACTTGCCATTTTCAGCTTAGAATGTCCACCATCACCAAACAAAAGAATTTTCAGTTTATTCTCGGCCACCTAAAACAATCAGCTGCTCACTACATGTTATTGTTGAACGAAATACAAGATACCCACCGGCGATGGGTAACTTTCAGTTGACGCATGCGCTCTCATTTTAATGGGGGGGGGGAACATGCACAATTGAATGCGTTTTGTTCACGCTTACATGCATTGCTTGAATGCTTAAATTTGAAAGAAAAGTTGAACCGTATAGATCATAGATGTCCAATTGTAATTCGTACGAGGTAACCCCTGGCGTAAGCAACCCGCAGCGCATATTCTTTAAGGTCGTTTTTCCTATTTTATATGGTAAGTTATTTACCTTAGCGGAGCATGCTTGACGTGCAGTATCTCCTGTTTCTATAGGCGTTTGGACACCCATGGTGTAGATGCACCTTATTTGTATCACTTGTGAGGTTCAGATCTGTCTTCGGACATGTTGACTAAACAACAACCTAAAAAAAAAAAACTATAATTTTTTTCAGTTATATTAAACAATTCAGGACATTCACAAAAAATTAAAAATTCAGGCAGGTCGTCTTTCTTGAAGCTAAAATTCAGGATGATCCCACTTTCTCAGGACGTACGGCAACCTTAAGTGGGGGAGATGTGGCCGACGAATTTTGCCTGTAGTTCTCTTTTCAGGGACTGGGCTTTTTCGCGTTCCTTAATTATACGACACGGGAGTCACAGTTTCACTTCCCTTTAGGACAAATTCATGCTAAAGATTTTATTTCCCTTTAAAATCTATCATCGACCGCGTTTCAACCTGCGAGACCACTGAAGACGATGAATAATCGTTTCATCTTCAACGAGATATCGCTCTATTGACGAAATTTTGATTACAAATATATCACGTTAGAATTCTTATTTCGTAGGTGGGGATAACATTCGTGAATGAAGCTTTTTTTCAGCCACCGGCGTGGCTCAGTCGGTTAATCTCATCAATCTCATCGATGCCAAATAACCTCGTAGTTGATACAACGTCGTTAAATAACCATCTTAAAAGAAATGAAACTTTTCATTCACTTTCATGATGTTTGTTGACTTTTCTAAGGGCATATTTGCGATAACAATCGAAATCTCGTTTATATCAATAAATCGATCACGTATTGTAATATTGTTATCTGGTCCTGCGAACCGTGCCATTTCAAGTGTATGCAAGGTGACGGAATAAGGAAGTTGTTATTATATAATCTACTTTATTTTACGTACATTCGTGGAATTGATCAATAAGGAAAAGATTCAGTTATTGCAGTCGTATCAAAATGTTATAGATCTGTGGGTAACAAAAACTAAGAGACATACGTAAAAATATTCTTACATTCAACTTTCACGAGAATTTAAATGTAATACTAAGCCTTTGAAACAAAGATCTGTGACAAGTGTATAAATGTCCAGTTTATAGATGTCTAAAAAATTAGAGTAATAGATTTCTAACTGAAAGAGTGTTACGGTAAAATAGTGTATATGCGTTTATTGAATTACGTTTATTAAATATTGAAGACAAAGAGGGGAAATTCTTGAACAACATAAGCCTGCTGGGTCAGCAATGAAACCTACAGGGAAGTTAATCTAAATCAGTTCGTGACTGCAAAATCTTCCTCTGTCACACGTTTACACATGATTTTCCTCTAACTATCGTGTTGCAGAGAATAATGTATGCCAGGTTAGTGTTATAAATTTCTCTAACACTTGATTTTAGTGTGGACAGAAAGTCAAATCATTTACATTAACGAGTGTTAACGTTGTTAATGAACAGTATTCATTAACTTTGGTGTATACATACATTCAGCGAATTTTGAAGCCAGGAATAGGATTATATATTCAGTCAGCAATAGTATTCAGAAAAACTGAAGTATCATAGTGGTCTTATGAATTATTGGTTGCTGGAAAATTTACGTTCCTACAAGTTACTTACGAGAACTGGTATCTGGTACAGTGAAACAAAATTAAGCTGCCTTTGGTGATTTTTAAATTATCCATAATACCTTGAAATAACGAATGATGACATAACTCAGATTATCGAATATTGACCAGTGTAGGGCATTATTCGAATAAAAGTAGATCAGTGGTCATCGGCACAGTGCACCCTTGGGCTAGCGTTTTTTACCAGCGAGTAAGACATTGCACTGGCGTTCATCCGTGGCTGCTGGCGGGTATGCTTCCTCCCTCTCCCTTCTGCACAACGGTGCATATTTCGATACACTTCTTACCCGTTACCCATTTTAGCGAGTGCTGACGACCACTGATCTAGAGTCGCCCTCGGTAGCGTAGTTGGTATAGCTTTGGTCTTCTATGCTCACAGTTGCGGGTTCGATCCCGGCAGAGGTCGATGGCATTTAAGTGTGTTTAAATGCGACAGGCTCATGTCAGTAGATTTACAGGCATGTAAAAGAACTCTTGCAGGACAAAATTCCGGCACACCGGCGACGCTGATATAACCTCTGCAGTTGCGAGCGTCGTTAAATAAACCATAATTTATTATTACCACTGATCTAGATAATTATTCGAATAAATATAACATCGAAACATGTATTTAAGATTGATTCATTCGTGAATAACGAGGTAGTCGTCAGTCGCAAATGAAAACATTATTCATTATTCGTTATTCTCAATTGTTTTCAATGGCGAATAAATTTTAGTTTTTTTAAATGTTAATTTCGTAGTGTTATGTACTTTGCGCTGACAACTGTTTGCAGACAACTAAATAAGTGGTCAAATATTTGGAAGAAGAAAGAATTTTCAATAATTGTTCTTAATGGTTCTCACTGAATGAACATCTTCGTCAAGACGTTGCGTGCAGTGTTGTCAACACATGAATTGTATCCCCGTCATTCAAACACCTGGAAATCCGTCAGAATCCGTCAAAATTAAAAAGGAATAAGACTCACTCAATTTATCTACAGTATATTCAAATAAAAGCAAATATTAAAGCAACTTTCTTACCAATCTTGATTAAAATAATTATAATTCATCCACTTCATCTGCCTCTAGTTCTGCAGTTTATGTGCTGGGTTCGTCTACGCCCCCACCCCAAAATTAAACAATGAAAAATGACAGCAGCTAAAAAAAGAGTCAAAAGACAATGTAAATTAGTATTTATTTAGTATTAGTATTTATTTATTTAACCTGGTAGAGATAAGGCCGTCAGGCCTTCTCTGCCCCTCTACCAGGAGATTCCAACTATAATATGAAGAATAAAATTACAATTAGTATTAAATTTACAATTACAATAAAAATCAAAGTACTAAAAGATTACCTGACTGATGAAAGCTAGATAATTTACCATAGAAAAACAAAGAATATTTTATATTTACTGAATTACAAATTAAACCTAGAATAACAAAATTGTATAATGATCAAATTACCGGATATTGAAATATTTTGTGATAGATTAAGGAAACTATTTACAAGAAACCATGTCTAAACGAGTTTCAATTACTGACCAAGTGCCTAGTAAGTTTGCGTTTGAATTCAATTTTATTTCCACAGTCCCTGATGCTAGCAGATAGCGAATTCCAGAGTCTTGGCAGGGCTATTGTGAAAGGATGAGTATGAGGAGGTGCGATGGGATGGTATTGTTAGTATTGTTTCATTACGAGAGCGTGTGTTCAGATTATGGTGGGAAGAAAGGTAAGTGAAGCGAGACGACAGGTACGAAGGAATAGAATAGTTCAAGATTTCGAAGAGATAGAGAAGTGACTGTAAATTTATTTTCTTATCTAGTTTAAGCCAACCTATTGCTTCCAGGGATGGGTAATATGATCATATTTACGAACATTGCTTACAAAACGTACAAACAAATTATGAGCACGTTGAAGTTTCGTTTTGTTGTCGCTGGAAAGGTCAGTCAGTAAATTATCAGCATAGTCAAAATAGGGAAATACAAGCGTCGCAACAAGGGACTTTTTTTTAAGCAAGAGGGAAGATGAACATTTATCCTTTTTAGCACATGGATAATAGAATATACTTTTCTGCAGGTTTCTGTGCTTTGCATGGCCCAGTTGAGATTATTATCCATGTAAATCGTAATTTCCGCCAGAAAATCCGTTACCCGTCAAAACCATTCTTTTCCCGCCCGCTACATTGAAATTCCGTCAGTTTTGACAGAATTTCCGTCCAGTTGGCAACATTGGTTGTGTGACATTAATTGTCGAAAGCTTGTATAATTCTGATACAGTCGCAGATTTATTCCCTGCTTCCTCAATATCTGTGCATTCACTTTCTTCCCTTCTCCCACGCCAATTTCGAGCGCAATCCTGTATCTGTCTCCAAGCAGTCTTAGGAACTTCGCCGTTAGTGCTGCTTATGATTAGGTTCTCTCCGGAGCGGTTGTATGCGCGCTTTCAATCGGAGACCTCCGGTTATCTCCGATTGATGCCGCGCAGGTTGTATATGTGCTGTGGCGCAGACATACACTTTCCGCTGAGCATTCCTTTAATCGGATCAGGTAGTGATTCGAGTCCGCTGACGTCCGCGTATCTTTTAAAATAAGTTCTAATTTGTTGTTGTTTAATCTCTCTTTTATGTTAATCTCTCTCTCTCTTTCTTCGGCTCTTTCTTTTGTGTTGCTTAAAGTGCTACGTTAGCTGACAGATTTTTTTCTAGTTTTGAAATTCATAGTATATGTGGAAAGCCGTATTAGTTTTTGTCATTGATCAAATTAATAACATTCAATCTAACTGCAAAACTAACGCAGAAGTAAAGCTTTTCAGTAGCTAATGTAAACATTTAGGGCCGTATTCATAGACATTCTTAGCGCTGGCTTTCGGTGGATGATCAGCGAACTAACGTTTTTCGTATTCATAAAACAGTGTTAGCTATATGATATGATATGAATCCTGTTTAGCACGCTCGTAGCGCGGGCTAGCGAAATGTTTATGAATAGCACCCTAATACTTTAATTCTCCTAGAAACTCTCGTTTAATCGCAAACAGGGTTTGTCAGTTATTATTCTAATCCGTTTAGTTAACGTAAAATATATTAAGGGAGCTTTAGAATGAAACAAAAGAAACGTGGGCTATCAATGGGATAAAGTTTACTGTCCAACATAATTTATTCAGATTCTTCACCGAACAGGATTGTGATTATTGTGTTAAAGGGTGTCAGTATTTGAACTGCCTCTTCTAAAACGCGCCACTCTTGCTCTGTAATAAAAATATAAGTGGGTATCAACTTGAGGATAATTGTAATTATAGGATATTATTACCAGATGTTTCTTTAGTTTCATTCAGAAATCTTTTAATCTAAACAGTAAAATATAACTCAAGTTGTCTAAACAGTAAAATATAACTCAAGTCGTCTTGTAAATATTTCATTTAATTTTTATTGCCTCGAAAGTTACGTTTTAGAGAAATTTCAAGACTTTTTCATAGACTGTGAGCCTTTAGGAACAATAGCACTAAAACAATTTAAAAAAGAAATCGTATCAAATGTTTTGCGTAATTGATTTCATGAAGTTCGCGATTGTGCGATCGCTTCAAAATCGACCACCCTTAGAGTAAATTCGCCCACAAAGTTCACAGCGTGCGACTTTATTATTACCTTCAACTAAATTAAAGAATTTCCATGCGACGGATATCCGATTTGGTGCCATTTTATTCCACTCCAACTACCGTCAGTCCGTACGCGCCAGTCGTCCTTGAGCTAACTGTCGCTTCTCTTCGAACCCCCGCATCCCTCCGTATGTACCCTGTTCCACCTACGGTAGTATCGGAGATCACCGGTGGAGAGCTTTATTCGTAATCTCCGATTCCTCCGCGGTTGTAGTCACTCCGATGAGCAGCACTGTTCGCCGTTGTGTTCTGACAAGGAAGGCTCAACAAGTGATAATGGACTTTCACAACGATTTTTCCCCATACGTTCCATTTGAAATAAGAAATCTCCATATAATTTTTTACATCCGGAGAAGGCCTAGCCTTCAAGATATGATTTTTCAAAATAATCGCTTGACACTCATACAAGTCTCATATCTTCATTGTCATCGTGAAGAAGAAAATGTTTAAGGCACCAAATGTTTATGCATTGTCCTCAAAATCAGGGAACCTCTTCAAGAGGTTTCAAGAAGTATACTTTCCATCTGTCAGTGATCATAGCATTCTTTTGGTAGACTCGTGGACCGGTTACCGAGGTAGACAGGCTGTAAAAAGAATGACTCTAAAACATGGGTGTCCAAACGCATATAGAACCAGGAGATATTGCACGTCAAGCATGATCTGCTAAGGTCAATAACTTTCCATGTAAAATAGGAAAAACGAACTTAAAGAATATGCGCTTCGGGTTGCTTACGCCAGGGGTTACCTCGTACGAGTTACAATTGGGCATCTATGCTGTAAGAGGTAAAACTGTGGTAGTGTTAACAATTGCAAATCCTAGATATCTGAATATGTTTAAATATTTTATTGGGTTATTTTACGACGCTGTATCAACATCTAGGTTATTCAGCGTCTGAATGATATGAAGGTGATAATGCCGGTGAATTGAGTCCGAGGTCCAGCACCGAAAGTTACCCAGCCTTTGCTCGTATTGGGTTGAGGGAAAACCCCGGAAAAAATCTCAACCAGGTAACTTGCCCCAACCGGGATTCGAACCCGGGCCACCTGGTTTCGCAGCCAGGCGCGCTGACCGTTACTCCACAGGTGTAGATATGTTTAAATATGGCTGGCATAAAGGTGGTTACCTTGGCAACAAACCTGACAAATTCGTGATTCTTGTAGAATTCTGTTTTCACGTTGATGTATAGAACTGCTCTAAAGCTGACAGTAAGAAACTTATTTTTCTGAAATGTTCCTGGTGCAAAGTTCGACTGTGTTTTGAGCATTTTTGCAACGATTTCCACTAATGTGATCAGTACAGTGAAAATGTCATGTATATTTACATTTCCTTATCATTTCTTCATAGACTGTTCTATAGTCAATTTAATGAATATTATTTATGATGCAGTTAGAAACAAAGGGGTGTAAGTGACATTTCTAAAAAAAAAATATTTAAGTGCATCCAGGGTAAATTAAAGCATTTATAATTTCAATGGTAAAGGGATATATCTTATAACTACATCACACATTAACATTTAAAATTAAAACTTCACGGAATTTACGAAAGCTTAGTAACTTTTAATCACATTTTCTCGAAAATAACTTAAGTGCAATTACACCCCTTTTCTTCTGACCGCCTCATATCTGATATATCATTTTCATAATTGAAGAGGTGAATTCCAAAACCAATTAAGTAAAAAAAATTACTTTTTTCAGGAGAGCAATAAAATTGAAATAATTATTTTGGAGTAATTTATATTGTACCACATCCGTCATAACATATCACGAAATATTTATGCCATTTTCGTTTATATCTTACAATTTATAGGCTCGTGTTTTTTCAAAATTGCAGTAAGTCATGACTTAGTTTTATTTGGAAAAAATTCAGAATATTTCCCTATACTGGTTAATTCAAGTTTGCTGTCTTAACTCAAGAAAATGTTGCACATATTTATTACTAAATACTGCAATGTTTTACGTGTTAGTTTTAACATGGAATATTACATTTTCCATTTACAGAAATAAAGAATTGAATGGCAAATGCTCTGTTAACTGAAAAAATTACACTGTAGGTATTATAACAAATACATTACATACTATTAGTTGTAACGTTGATTTTACACTTTACATTTACAAAAATTGAAAATGGTTGAATTGAATATTGCAATATTCTATTTTCACTGAAATTGAAATCTAACTTATTTATTACTACACTAATTGAACTTATAATGTACATGTTAGTTTCAATATGAAATTTTAACATTTTTATGGCTTTCCTTCGTCATACATACGAACAGTATTATCATTATCCCCTTCAGGTTCTTTCACTGCTTGTTCATAAAATTGTTTGGCTTTGCTATTTTCCTCGGGTATGTATTTCATCAGCTTAAGAACTTCATTCCTTTTTTCAAAGCTAATGGTACTTTTTAATGTTACATCAGCAATATTAGTAGCGAACTGCAACGTGCAACTACAGTAGAAGGACTGAAATAAAACGCGCCGAACACTGCTAAGTCAGCTGTGTCGACTTAGTTGGGTCTGGAATATAACAACAGTTGACTTAGTTGGATTTGGAAAACACCGTCAATTTTGACATCTAAAATCGACATGCTTTAGTTGGATTTGACTTATATTCTGTTATTAGAATTGTGTAATATGTGTAGAAGAACACACTAAGCAGCATAGCTAAAAATCACCAAAAATTGACTTAGCTGGTTTTGGAATCCACCTCTTCAATTTATATTATTTAAGAAGATTTTGACAGTACGGTATGCAGTTAGATGAGATTTATTGCCTGATATATCTAGCACACAGCACTGTTTAAATTAGCTGTCATAGCTCTGGAATGAAGAATTTAAAAAAAAAAATCATATCTAGAAAACTTGGCCCTTTCCGGATATATGAATTTATAGAGAGGTTTGTTTCAAATGGAACGTATGGGGAAACAGTCGTGAAAATCCACTATCACTTGGTGAGCCTTCCTTGTGAGTACGTCAGGTAATAACTGTGCATGCGTCAAATGACGAGTCTTCCATCCAAACGGGCCGTGTTCTGTCCCCGGCTAAGTTTTGATGAATTTGTACAAAGCAGACGTTGCAGAGGGGGTTTTTCTCAGGGTTTTCCCGTTTGCCTCCACCATTTCACCAGCTCTTCACCTACCCCTCATTTCATCTATCATCTACAATAGTAAAAATAGGCTGGTGTGAAGTCTAGGGGGTAGTGCAGGTTTCCGATATAGAAAGGTTTGGGGTTTATCAGGCTATTCGTCCGCAAAACGTTATTCTTTTGGTTTTGATTTAAAGTACTATTACAAAATACAGAGTTGTTCAGTGCAGTACAGTGAACAACAATGCTATAGGTATCCTACAAGCAAAACTCATCTCGAACTGCATGCTATACCCCTCTCACCCCCCTGGAGTAGGCGTGAGGGCATGCTAGGAACGGGAGCATACGTCATCTGCGCGTCACGCCCGCTGATTTCTGCGCACTGAGTTTTCCTTGTTGGATGCCTGTACAGACGAAGCCCTTTGCCTCTATTTTTTAAACATTAATAAAGAGCGATTCCATGAAAATATACCGAGGAGAATTTCTTTAAATTAATGTGAGAATATTTTTGTTGAAGCAGTATGTTTCTTTATAGTTTAAGTTGACTTATTCCATTAAATAATGTTTCAAATACTCTACTCTTTGTTTTAGTTTATAACTTGCTGGAGACCTTGTCATATTCCAAACACTTAAAAAAATCACGTAAGGAAACGTATGTCTCGTATCAATATTTGGACATGTAAATCTGTTTTATTTCAAGCCCACTTTTTTGTATACCATATTTTGGTCTTTCCTTGAAGTAAATATGAAAATAATTTGAGAATCCTAAGGTTCTAAGTACGTAACTTAAAAACTATAATTATTTTACTGTACGTAACGGACAATCAGTCACGATAAAAATACAAAAACTCTTCCACAGAGCACAATAACTAACAGACAAACATTTTCTTTGAGATTCTACGTCAGTCATGTCAAACTCAGTGCTACCATACACCTACACAGAGTACAGGACAGATTCTGGGCAGATGACCTAGTAATGCAGACGACAATTCAATCATAACTAATACGGCGGCGCCATTCAGTGTTCTGTGACTTCATATAACAGTGTGCTAATGTAAGACCAGGGAAACTTCTAAATCAGTGGTCGTCAGCACTCGCTGAAATGGGTAAAAGGTAAGCGGAGCCGTCCCGTGTGCCCCGTCGTGCAGCAGGAAGAGGTAGAGAGCATAATCGCTAGCAGCCACGAATGCACCACAGTGCAGTGTGTTCTCCGCGGGTAAGAGACGCTAGTCCCAGAGTACTCTGTGCTGGTGACCACTGTTCTAAATCATATATTGGTCATCTTTAATAATAAGACAGAGAGTGGAAATTGATAAGAGAAGAATATCATTCTAAGACAGCATTTTTCAACTATGGTCCGCGGACCACCTGCGGTCCTCGAGTTCTACCCTTGTGGTCCTTTAAAAAAGACGAGAAAAAATAAAATTCAAACGAATTGCGTATCAACTATAGTTGAAAATATCAGAGTTTGAAAATGACACATGGCAATCGCCTTTCACTTTTTCTCCCAGTACTAATATTTTACGAAATTTATTACTCTACCCGTCGACCCACTTCCCACTCTACTCCCAGCAACAAAAGAGGGATTTAAAGCACTATGAACTATGAATGTGGAGTTTCCTTGCACATCTGGCGCCGAGCTTGTAACGCAGCCAGGAACCACCCAAATTCATAACAGAGAACTGAACCTTTTGATGTATTGATGACTTTCTTAATAGTTTTGCCGACACCCAATCTGCACATTGGAATGGGCACATAACTGTACGTCGTGCACCAATAATAGAACGTGCCAAATTTCATCTTTACTTGTTAAAAATCGGGCATGTTTCTGCATTAATTTTTTTATTTGTTTTTCCAGATGACGATATAAAAAATTTTAGACTCCACCTATTTTAAAATCCAACAGGTTTACTTTTTACACTTGCGTGTTTCGTCTCTAGGTTCCGTTTCAATTTCGCGGGTTTCATACACTTGTTTGAAAGTACTTCGTAACAAATAACGCACCGAGGTTTTGGTTCACTCTCATTGCCACACCAAGTAAATCCAAGTTCAAAATAACTCTTGTCATATTTACGAAATTATTTTTTTCTTTGAATAGCTACCACTAGGACTAGATATTTCTTTAATGGCACTATAATCACTGATATTAATTTATTTTTTCACACACAGCTTCTGAACTATTAGCACTGCCTAAATGAAGCATATCATCATGTTCTTTTCTTTTGAAAGATCCGGATCGAAGCCGGTTTTCCATTATTTATAATGAGCACTATTTAACAAAGATATGGACAACTACTAGCGTGTACCACATAAGAAGGATTTCAAACAACTAATTGCTAACAGGCAAGCGATGAATCAACAATGCACAGAATTTGTTATAAGTTACTTGTGATTGGCTACAAAAAATGTAATTAGAAAAGTATTATAATTAATTAATTAATTCTATTTTAAAATATAAGTATACTGGTATTAAAATATGCTACAAAAATGATAAATTTGCTTTCGAAGAGAACAAGAGTAAGGTGGTCCGCGGAACTGTTCTGACTTAAAAAGTGGTCCCCACTTTAAAAAAGTTTGAAAAACGCTGTTCTAAGATACAGTACAAGTGTAATAATAATGATAATGGTGATGATGACAATAAATAATAATAATAATAATAATAATAATAATAATAATAAAATGTATATCAGTTCACATATTGCAGTATTACATATTGAAGACTTGAAACGAACATGTAATAATTCTTGAAACTTTAAATGCTAACTAAACATTCTGTTATTTCATTAATATTTTTACAGTAATTAATAATTTAATTTACCTTTCAAATCATATTTTGTTGACGGAGTATATTTTAACTGACTCCTGACAACTTTTCGCATCCCTCAATTTTTCAGTGTTAAGATCAGTAGAATTTGGAAATCAAATGTTTAAGCTAGACAGAAATGACAGTCGGAAAGCCTGTTTCTATGGTGGGTCTTCAAAAATTTAATTATAGAGAAACCCTGTTCACAAATGTTCTCCAAACATTGCTATAATCTTCGCAGCGTTTGAACACAAACTCGGATAAAGTGCACTGTCCAGTTGTCTGTAAAATTGTACTACTTTCTCCGGGCTTGTATTATCAAACTTCTCTTTAACACGACGGTCGTATTGTAATTCTATCAGATCCATCTGCATTGAAACATCCTTAATTTTATTTACATCACATGAAAGTGGGAGTATCAAACGTACAAAATAGCTCTTCCAATTTTTGAACACCCACGAACGGCCGTTAAACTCCACTAACAGACTTTGCAAATGTTACAACATGCACTCTTCAAGTGACGAACTTTCAATATCTTGACGTGGCATGAGGCTAGGAAAATGAAGAGATTTCCTGATTGCAACTGCTCGGCCCAAAGAGCGAACTTCCTCTTAAATACACAGATCAAATCTCACTTTTCAGTGCTCAGATGGTTCTTCCCTTACAATTTAATGTTTAAGTCACTTATATGGACTGTTAGATTCAATCTTACGCAAGATCTGCTATCCATTTTGGGTCCTGAAGTTCACATGTTGGTTTGTTTTTCCCATGCAGAAAACCTATGATACTTTCCCTTAGTTAAAAAAAAAAACGATTTAGCACCTTACCTCGGCTTAAGAATCTTACATCATAGTGGTATGGGATGTTATTGTGATCCAGTTGTAATGATTCTACTAAGTCTTTAAATTATTGCTGATGATTCAACGCATGCTCCCTAGTTGTACAATAGTATCAATAACATGTTTCATTTTCACACTTTTTGCACATAAATCTTCCTGATGGATAATGCAATGAATGGAGATAACTGTTGTATATTTATATCCTTAAATTTGTATTCAATTCTACCAATGAAGCCTTTGTTTTCGCCAATTATGGCCGCCGTACCTTTTGCCGCAACACTTGTTTCGACACTGCCGAAAATGTCTTTCCACGTTGTCTCGGTCATTGAAATAAGGTCAAGAAACTTCTTTGTGATTTCCAATTTGTTGTTGATCCTCTGAATATACAAAGCCAGGTGCGCCACGTCACTAATTTCCGTGCTTTCAACCAGTGCTATCGAGTGCCACAAGAATAAATGAAGGGTTCAGAGTCATAGTGGGCCAAGCGCCATTTATTAAAAACGGAGAAAGCAAGGGTTAAAGTTAAGTGAATATCATAGTTTAATGAAGATTGACATATCATTTAGTTTTAATGTGTATACTTTATATTACTTGCTATATGTTTCCATTGAATTGTGGTAACATCTTCATTTTAACCCTTGTTTTCTACAGTTTTAGTAAATGGCGCTTGGCCCACTATGGTTCTGAACCCTTCAAATAGCGATAATTATTCAGAAGCTGAAGTTCCATCACTTGCAATTTCTTGTGCACGATTAGTTACAATACCGGTATTTCGCAAAAAGCTTATGTCTCGAACTTCGCAGATTTATTGGCACACACATTCTCTGCTGCTGTTAAAATGCAGTCCTTAATAAATTGCCAGTATGTATAAGGTCAATGTCTTGGGATAACTATGCGCGCTAGTTCATAACTTGGTCTCATAGCATCAACACTTACACACCACAATGTTCTACGGAAGAAAAAAAAAACACTTTAAGAACAGAGTGCTAACCAACAGGCTATTCCATATTAACCATTCTATAAAATAGATTATTGGTTTCCTCTTAGAATTATAAAACAGTAAATAGATCTACATGTAGGTATACTATCAACAAATTCAATTACCTTTAAAACTATGCAACTACGGTAAATATCACATAACTTCGTAAACAGATATTTGTAATATCTCAATGTGAGTGAACTACTTACATCACATTTCTCCACGTTTAGGCGTTTTACTAGAACAACTCGTTCTTCTCCATCAAATCCTCGATAGGTGTCTCAACTCTCAATGTCGTTTTATGTTGTAAACTAAGTGCTGTTTGCATACTGAGCATTGTATGTGATTTGCCACAATGAGAACAGATTCTCCCATTCCGTATTAAAAATCTACGCAGAGTAGGAGATTCAGCCGGATCATGTCTATGGATTCAGACGCAGCCACTCCTTGGACTTGACTTCTCCGTCTGCCAAAGCAGCTCGGGGCACAAACCTGTAGCGGCTGCCACCATTAGCCAAGCTTGACATGACTATTCTACTTTATCACTCCCAAAGAGTTTGTAATACTTACTAGAGACACATACTCGTGAGTGGCAGGCAAGAAAAAATGTCACAAATTGAATCGGCTAGCATCCGCCATTAAAGGGAGTGTTTGCGGCGCAAAATTCGAAAACAGTACCACAATACATTGATGTAGCCTGGTGATAGACACTGTTTTAAACATCTTTTACAAAGGATGAGTCGTGATGAAATAAACATGAATGGCAGAGGAGCGCTATATTTATTAAAGTATTATAATGGTTCATCTTTGGCGATATTCTAAAAAATAAATTAAATCACCCATATACACTCGGGATAAGTATGTGAAATAGTGAATAATGGCAATGTCAGCATTAATTTTCAGTATTACTAGTATTGTTTTAAAGACATAATAATGGATATTTACTGTAATATTTCAAGTGATCTATATTTCAGTCCTTTCATGCAAAGGAAGAGGAAGGTATATGGTGCTTAGAAAATATTTAGTGGTGAAATATGAGATCATAAAAATTCTGGAAACAGATTTAAAATATAATGAGAATAAATTTTATCATAAAACAATCTATTCATTGTGTAGTTGATGACCACCAAGTTAGAGGTCAGTACAGACTTTTTAATACAATTAGTAGCGGTAATAGTAGGCCTAGGAGTAGTGGTAATAGTAGGCCTAGTAGTAGTGGTAATAGTAGGCCTAGTAGTAGTGGTAATAATAGACCTAGTAGTACCGGTAGTGGTAATAGTAGGCCTAGTATTAGTGGTAATGGTAGGCCTAGTATTAGTGGTAATGGTAGGCCTAGTAGTAGTGGTAATAATAGGCCTAGTAGTAGTGATAATAGTAGGCCTAGTACTAGTGGTAATAGGCCTAGTAGTAGTGGTAATAATAGGCCTAGGAGTAGTGGTAATAGTTGGCCTAGGAGTAGTGGTAATAGTAGGCTTAGTAGTAGTGGTATAGTAGGCCTAGTAGTAATGGTAATAGTAGGTGCAGTTGTAGTAGTAGGTCTAGTTTTTGTGGTAATAGTAGGTCTAGTTTTTGTGGCAATAGTAGGCCTAGTAGTGGTAATAGTAGGCCTAGTAGTAGTGGTAATAGTAGGCCTAGTATTAGTGGTAATAGACCTAGTTTTGTGGTAATGGTAGGCCTAGTAGTAGTGGTAATAATAGGCCTAGTTTTGGTGGTATTAGTAGGCCTAGTAGTAGTGAGACCTAGTTAGTAGTAGTGGTAATAGTAGGCCTAGTAGTAGTAGTAGTCATAGTAGACCTAGTAGTAGTGGTAATAGGCCTAAATAGACCATCAGCTATATTTTCACCAATTTCTTTGCATTTAATACAACCAAAAACTAGAAGTACATACTGTACAATACGGAAATTACATTATTAATTCATTTATTGTGAAACAAAACAGTTTTAGACAGATATAGTCTGAGGATTTTCTTATGCACTCTGCTATTATAATCCACTGTAATATGATGGCACCTAACCGTTACAGACATTGTTAAAACCAACCTTGTAAACCTGATTAATTTGTTTCTGGAAAAACTTTATTCAAGAAATATTCCGACATTCTGTAAACACATTCAAAGGAGGAACTGCATTTGGAACATTCTTTCAAATATTAAGATATGCATGCTTTCCTGAGCATCCTACAATAGTAGCTATGTTCGAACAATTATTTGCGGCGCAGTATTTCACTATTTTCTTATTATTTCCCTTTAAGTGTACTTATATTTATTCGTACTCCTCAATAAACATGAACTGCTCGCACTCCCGGCGAAGCATCAACTCCCTTTAATGGCGGCCGAGCAGCGGTTCAATTTTGTACGCGAAACTAGCGCCGTTGGTGTCTCTAGTTATATATTACAAACTCTTTGATCACTACATCGCTAACGAAAAAGTATTAGAGATATTATTTTCTTAAAGTGATTTCATTTTTCGCTGCACCTCCGTGACTGACTGACATGTCGCCTCTCCATTTTATGATATTCATTCTCACCGCCAGTGTCGCCAACTTAGAGGTATGCTGGCGACAGATCTGGTGGTTTAGCGACAAATATAACATTTTAAGTTTAAAGCAGCGACATTCTTTATATTGGATGTCACTAAAATCTTTAATTTCAGGCAATTTTATGAGAAATTCAAGCTGTTTTAAAAATGTTTTGAAGTGAAAATGCAGACCAAACAAAACTTCTAAACACACAATTCAACTTTAAAGTCATTCCTTAAAAAAATCAGCAGCCAAAATATAATCATGTCAGTGCGTCTTTTGAGCAGTACATATAGATCCATCGCCATACCTTGATGGTGATATATATATGGTGATATATAAGATATTTTAATTAAACTGGCACATATTTTGCATGTTTAAAGTTGTGTATAATATTAATCCAAAATATTACAGTACTTATTAAACTTTAGAACATTATTTTTAATGACAATATGTTGCGTAACAAATTTCATTTTCTTAATAGTTTCTTTCTTTCTCAGTCGGTTTAACGCCCCCTTTATCCATCATGCTGCGGATAGAGGAGAGAGAATCACTGAATCACACACTAGACTTCTCAAAAGTGCGGGCCTTCCTGCTCATAAGATTAGCATGGCATAGCGCCATCGCAGAGACATCACAGGGCAATTATAAGACAATGGACCAACACCCAGTCCCGTGGGCGGAAGATAAATTTCTTCCATTACTCCACGCCGGGAATCGAACATCGGACCGCTTGGTCGGGAAACACACGCGCTATCAGCATAGCCACAATGGCGGGCCATTTTCTTAGTTACTCAGTAATAATCAACTGAACAATACAAGCAATAATCATCCTCAAAAATGATTATGTATTTATCTTTTCTGACAGCGAGTAAGTGTGTACAGACCATAAAATTATACATCATTTTAATGGTGCAGGTAATTTTTTGTCTTTTATATATTTTAGCGACATTTTTAGCAACTTTCGTACGTTTCTTAGAGATTTTCTAACGGCTTTGAGGTCTCGGAATAGCGACTTTCAAATTCACATGTTGGCAGCACTGCTTACCGCGTACACAGTTGATTTGAAGCCTTGGTAAACGTACACGTGAACTGTGAAATGGAGCAATATATGGGGTAATCCACGGCAGAAAGACAAGTGAATATAAACTTGGTCTGAAGAAGCAAGGACGGTATAAATGACAAGAGAAGAAACACGTTGAAAAGAGTTCCCAAGCCTAGAATTATTTATGGCATAATTTCGTATCTGTCAGAGAAATGTCGCAACTGGCCGAGTATTCTCTCCTATGTTGAGAGGCAACTGCTGGAAATCGGAAATGATCCCCTCCAAAAAAAAAAAAAAGTGTTCTGTTATTTATCATTTCTACCTCTTCCCTCTTCACCTATCTTTTCTTCCTTTCGAACTCATATAAAGTAATATTATCTGGATTTTTTTCACTCAAAGATATTTTATTAACTAATTTTTCTTTCCTCTGTCTTTGTTGAAGTCATTTCGTTGTCACAATTTCAAGCCATAAAAATTAATTTGCATTTTTGAACAGAAAGACGTCCAGCTGTGTGTATGTGTGTGTTTTGGAAATTTTGTGGTCACGATGGCTCATATCCCTTACTTGAAGTCTTAATTCTATATTTAAGATATTGATGAGACGTTCTATAACTGATTAATATTTAATGATTACAGTTTCCAATGGACCAAAATTTGTAGTTAGCAATTCTTCTATTACAGCACTCGTTATTTAAGAGCAGCCTGAATATAAATCTAATATGTTATTGTATTTACTTAATTGTGTAAATGTATCTGCACATGAAATCTAAGCGCCATATTTATTATTAATAAGACTAAAAACCACTGCCTAATACATACAGTCGCGCAACTCCGACACTTTTTTTTTGCCAACATTCGACAGCTGATGCGACAGTAGCGCTTCAGCGGCAGGCAAGTTAAGTGTGTGTTGTGTACTTATGATAACACGCAGAGAAATGATACTGTGTAGTTTATTTGATATTTTTATGCCATACAGTAACTGTATATGGTGCTTATTAATTTTATTTTTAAAATCTACAAGACTTTTACACCCAGTTAATCTGAAAAAAGTCATAAGTTCGAGAAATTAAGAATAAACTGAAATCCTTCTGCTTCTTACTTTCAAGTGAACCATAGTTTGAGATTATTTTTATTTGATATGTTTTATTTAACGACGCTCGCAACTGCAGAGGTTATATCACCGTCGCCGGTGTGCCGGAATTTTGTTCCGCAGGAGTTCTTTTACACGCCATTAAATCTAGTGACATGAGCCTTTCGTATTTAAGCACACTTAAATGCTATCAACCTTGGTCGGAATCGAACCCGCAACCCCAACACAGAAGGCCAGCGCTATACCGCCTGTGCCATCCAGGGTGACTAGTCTGAGATATGTAATTTTTCGAACCTGGATGGCAAATTCAGTTTATTTCTCAATATTTACGCATCATTTGTACGTATTTCCTCTGAGAAAAATCAATATTATAGCCCTAAAAACAAGGACGTCATTTCAGTCTTAGCCTGGGAAGGAAAATGTTTTTATGGCAGATCTTATCGAATGGCGTACTCCTCACTATTTCCTCAGAAATTAACTATTTTATATACCATAAATTGAGGTAAATTCGACAGCTGATGTAAACTTGATAATAAAAAGGAAGATTTAACTGATACGAGATGGAGTGAATATATTTCGAAGTTCACTTTTTTATTTCCTGAAGTACCGGCATGTTTTATTATTTTAAACCACAATAGGGGTATTATGGTTCTTTTATGATAAGTTTACCGCAATTTGCAATACATGTGCAGGTTCCACACGTAAGCCTACTTTTAATTTAGCCCAATTATACGATACATTTACATGCACTTACTGCTAATATCAGTCTTGCGATGGATACTAATAATTGCGGGCGAGAGCTATTTTATGCCCGCTGCGCGCGCGCGGAGCTCTTTTACCTGTAAACATTGCTAAAGGATGTACAGATCTTAGAACACAGCGCATCATGACGGAACGGAAGCACTTAAAGCTTTCGAGGAAGAGTGGAAGATACAATATTTATGCTTCGAACATGGTGATGAAGCCCAGTGCTTGTTGTGCATATATATATATATATATATATATATATATATATGAAAAAAAAGCAGCATAAAACGGCATTATGAGACGCAACATGAAAAAAAATATAGGCATTATTCAGGAGAAGAGAGAAATAAATTAATTTCGGAATTGACATCGAAGGTAAATTAATTTACATTTGGGTCAGTAGATAGTATCTAGATTCCTTTTATTTCTTTATTTTAAATATGTTGATTTTTATTTTAGTAGGTTATTTTACGACGCTTTATCAACATCTTAGGTTATTTAGCGTCTGAATGAGATGAAGGTGATAATGCCGGTGAAATGAGTCCGGAGTTCAGCACCGAAAGTTACCCAGCATTTGCTCATAGTGGGTTGAGAGAAAACCCCGGAAAAAACCTCAACCAGGTAACTTGCCCCGATTGGGAATCGAACCCGGGCCACCTGGTTTCGCGGCCAGACGCGCTAGCCGTTACTCCACAGGTGTGGACTGTATTGTTGATGTTTTATTTGTTGCTTGTATCTGGATATTTACTTTTATTAGACTACGTGTTTCATTAATTTAGAAATAATATGTTATCTTTGATTGCACTTTAACTTACACTATTACTAAGTTCAAAATGCTAATTCACTTTTATTCCAATAACTATTTTCAGGATTTTTAGCAAATATGAACTAAACATTTTGAAAACTTTGATGCAAGGAGCTTTTTTAGTAAAGTCAGTATAAAATGTACTTAAAAATATAATTTCAAAACTATTAGACCTAATTGCACCAAATTTTGTACAGATAATATTATTATAGCTCTGTTTATATAGTTTAAATTTCACAAATTTTGGCCGAAATTGTGGAAGTTTAAATTTTTTATTTTATTTTATTGGATTATTTTACGACGCTGTATCAACATCTAGGTTATTTAGCGTCTGAATGAAATGAAGGTGATAATACCAGTGAAATGATTCCGGGGTCCAGCACCGAAAGTTACCCAGCATTTGATCGTATTGGGTTGAGGGAAATCCGCGGAAGAAAACCTCAACCAGGTAACTTGCCCCGACCGGGATTCGAACCCGGGCCACCTGGTTTTGCGACCAGACGCGCTGACCGTTACTCCACAGGTGTGGACTGAAAGTTTTAAAAGTCATACATATCCCCTTAAATGACTGACCCCAAAAATTACGATAGCTCTCAATATCTTAATTTAATCAATTTCTTTTTTTTCGTGTTACGTGCATCTCACAAATCACTCTAAGAAAACTCATTACATAATCACCACTGGAGAGTAAGGACTACATTTTCGCAATCACATAATCAATATAATCTATTTCAATCAATATTGCCATTATTATTTTTTCAACAAATACTCAAAAGCACTTAGAGATCACACACGTCGAGCAGGTAGACCCTGTTAGTTTCTCCTAACCAATGAAGTGAAGTATTTACATAATAAATAATTGCTTTTAACAATAAAATGATTTACATACAATTAACTTTTCCTATTTCTCTTTTTGTTCCTAAAAACCCGTCCCTTTGCGATTTGTTTATATATGTACATGTATATTAAATAACTTAGTAATTAGCTCTATTACATAGCCAGAAATTTAGTAACGCAAGTTATTGTAATAATTGCTGAATTTATTCGCTGCATGTGCATGTACTGTACATCCCTGTTGTCTATGTTACGACGCCAATAAGTGGATGCGCTATGCGCCCGTGATCAAGGTCGAGCTCTTCTACCGTGATTGGGAGCTAATATCGTCTCATCCCTGGCTAATATGATGCACGTGCGAACAAATGAATGCACAGGTTTGATGAAGAAATTTTAATTTCAGTTAACAAATAAATTGTAGCAATAGGTCATAGGATTGCTAACATAGACCAATATTGCTAATGCTAGCATGTTCTTATGAAAAGGGAATGGGTTAAGTTAATAATGTTAATAATGTTAAGGTTAATAACTTTTAATAATGTTTCTGAATGAAATAAATGTGTGTAGTGCTGTAAACTGTAGCAACAACAAATTAAAATCTTTCTGAGTCTGTAGTCATTCAGATTCCCTAAAGACCAAGAGAGGTCATACAGTCATAACTGAAGGGTTCAGAACCATAGTGGGTCATGCGCCATTTACTAAAACCGTAGAAAACAAGGGTTATAATGAAGTTATTATCATAATTCAATGGAAGCATATAGCAAATAATATAAAGTATACATGTTAAAACTAAATTATATGTCAATCTTCATTAAACTATGGTATTCACTTAACTTTAACCCTTGCTTTCTCTGTTTTTAATAAATGGCGCTTGGCCCACTATGGTCTGAACCCTTCAACTCATAACCTAAATGGTAGTATTATGTTCTATAAAACACTTATTGCTTATCAGTTACCTATCCGTAGAAAAAATAGTTTAAATACACGTGGAAAAGATGTACAATCGGTGTAATATTAATTTTTAAGTAATACAGGTTACTTGCCTTTGGGCCTACTTGTCTACCTTACATCTTGTATTTTTTTCTTTCGGGAGTCGAAAATACTGATCAGTTTTAGAAGATTAGATTTAATGAACATAAGTTTTGATTATTTTTATCTCTAGGCCTACAATAATATCACATTTTGTTCACTTCATTTTGAAGATTGTAGACCCATGTTAATGGATGCTGAAAGCAAGAAACTTCTGTGGAATGTTACACATCCGTTACTTGACAATTTGACATTCCCATTATTGGGTGTAAAGGTCTTGTAGGTTTCTGAAATAAACTACACAGTATCATTTCTCTGCTGTGTTTCTACACATATTTAACTTGCCTGTCGCTGGAGTGCTACTGTCGCGCCAGTTGTCAAATGTTGGCATATTTTATACATGTGAATTGCGCGTCTGTATGTTTTGGACTGTGCTAAAACTTCGTGGCTGCGTTAATTCAACCACAATGCATCTCAAATCTTCAAATTTAGTAAATCAGGGTTAAAGTGATACGATCTAAATGTATTAAGATAACTACAAGTATTATTTATGAACATGTTTTCTGTTAAAGAGACAAAATTACTCATATTCAAATTTTGATATTTAAATTAAAAATTAAAACTGTGTAGAGTGTAGACCAAGTACACAAAATTTAATGTTAACGACTATATGAACGTTCCTAACCTGTATGACCAAGGCATTTAAATCATAACCTGAGAAGTCCTGCAGTGGGTAGTATAATCACAGTTTGTCACTTAGTATTAATCCATTTTTATTTCATTATTGTTTCGTGTATTGGGTAAACTCAACTAAGTACATTCGGCGCAGTGGATATCTCGAGAATATAAAGTCACACAATGTCACATGCTCTTTACCTCCCTGTGTGGTTCGCCAATAGTGGGAGGAAACAGGCTGTCGCTTGTTTATATTCTCCTGCTATCCACTGTGCTGTCTGTATATTCTACTTTGATATTTCCAACAAAGGACTTTTTTAAGTGTTTAGTACCATTCAAACTAACTGTAGTTACGAATATTTGATGTATTAATTGAGTGTTTTTCTTGTTTTCAGCCCTTCATGGGTCCTAGATATGCTGGACCTCGACCAGGAGTTCGGATGCCACAGATCGGCAATGAATTCAATGGGGTGAGCACTAAATTCTCATGTAATTCCATTAAGGGAACACTGTTTATATGCTATATTTTTTTAAAAGAGTACTGTATAATTTTAGTTCGATCGATTTTATTTGAAGTAAAATTCTGAGATGTATCTCATCTTATGTTACAGCCTCCAGGACAGCCTATGATGCCAAACAGCATGGACCCCACGAGACAAGGTTAGTAGGGAATGTTATTTAATAGTCGGAGATTGCAACACTTCAGTCATTTTACAATATAGATAATTTTTGCTTTCGGTATTACAATGACGTGACAAGAATTTACATTTTAAAAATATGTGGCATAACCATTGATTTAAAAAAAATTCACACACTTTGAATAGAATTACATATTATATATCCACATATAGTTTGAGCATTCTGGAATAGCGACAGAATATGAGAAAGTTAATTATTACCGTACTGGACTTTTTTTTTTTATGAATTAGTTAGTGATTGGGTGTTATTTTAAAGTATGAATGTTATTCAAGTCCTACTATTACCTTTTTATTCATTTTGGTGCTTTTAATATTACCTTAAAATTCGGAAAGATGGACGAAATGTAGATACGAGGGGTGTACCAAAAGTAAGTTTACAGGGAATATTTTTTAATATTCATATTTTATTTTGTACATAAAACACTGCACATTGTGCACTTTTCTCAACACTTTATTTTTCGACATAGTCTCCATAGCGATTAAGGCATTTGTCTAACCGTTGGACGAGCTTGTCGATGCCACTCTCGTAAAATGTGGTGTTCTTTGTGTTGAGCTAGCATTTCACCGCTGTTTTGACGTCTTCGTCACTTTGGAATCTGTGCCCTCCAAGATGTTCTTTCAAGTCTGGGAAGAGATGATAATCACTTGGTGCGAAATCAGGGCTGTATGGTGGATGTTCCAAAGTCTCCCACCGAAAATATCGCAACAGTCCTTGAGTGGCATTGGCAGTGTGTGGTCGAGCATTATCGTGGAGGAGTAGTAATGGGAACAATCTAGGACGATTACGTCTAATGGCAGCTCGTAAACGTTTCAATGTTGCACCATATAGGTACAGCTGCATTTATTGTTGCTGCTTTCTCCAAGAAATCGACCAGCAACACATCCTTCTGATGGCAGAAGGCAGTAGCCATCACTTTGCCTGCCGACTCCACGACCTTGAATTTCTTGGTTCATGGGGAACCTGGATGCTTCCACTCCATTGTTTCTGGGTAATGGTGGTGAATCCATGACATGTCACCATTGACAATACGCTGAAGAAAATCTTGGCCGCCAATGGCATATTGCTGCAAAAAATGACAGGGCACAAGCCATTCTCTGAGCTTTGTGGCCTTCAGAAAGGTTTTGTGGAACTCATCGTGCATACACTTCGTGAAATCCCAACTGCTCAATACTGCAGCTAACTGTTCCTTGTGTGACCCAAGTCGTGAGTAAGTTGTCATGATGATTCATCTGTTTTCCAGTATCGCATGCTCAAAGTGTGTTTTGTTCTCTGCCGTGCCAACAGTTGTGGGTCTGCCACTCTGAACACAGTCAACTGTTGTCACCCTTCTCATTCGAAATTTGGTGCACCATTTTGCCACACACTGACGACTTCGCCATGGACAATGAATCTCCACAGCTGACTTCTTCTTTACATTGAGAAATCGAACTACAGCACGATTGTCTCAATCGACCTTTCATCTTTAACTGGCTTTTGTCAGCAAATACTAGTGCACAATGCTACCAACCAATATGACATTACCAACTGAAGCAATACGAACATTTCGTCATAGATAGTTGCTGTCTAGGTTCAAGGCCATAGACAATAAATGCCTTGTAAATTTACTTTTGGGACGCCCCTTGTATATGTCAATTTTCGAAGAAAATTAAAATATAAAGTGACTACTTACATTGTTTGCGATTTAATATAGGTTTCTCTGTTCAATGTATTACGAAGTTTCCTTTGGTGAACATTATTCCTAATTAGTAACGTAACTGGCAGGCCAGTTCAAAAGGCAAACAACTCAAAATTTTAAGTTTTAGGAAAACTCATTTTAAAGTTAGAGTGATGGTGATTGGATTTTTTTTACAGCAACAAGAAGCTTTAAAGTGCAGTTATCTCAAAACTTTAAATTTTGTGGTGATTCTCTTTTGAACTGGCCCATTGGTATCTTCTGTACAGGATGAATACTAAATCCCTCCAGTGAACTCCAGGACCCTATTTCACAAAAGTATGGCCTAATACATTATTAGTTATTAGTAAAAGTTCTTGTATAGTATGGAGTTGTAACTTTCTGTTTCACAGAATGTAGAACAGATAATATTAGTGAAAAGTTATTAGTGACGTCATAGAAGTGTATGGCAGAGGAACTGTTGTTTGCCACATGACGTCATACCTTGAATTAGGTTATGTTCAACTCCTTGGTAATAAATTCGTATTTCAGGATGCAAGGAACGTTTTATCATCATTATTATAACAGGAATCCTGGGAATTTAAATACTTTATCATGTATTTGTCAATATTTAAACGTGATCTTCTACTTTAGATGACAGTCGTAATTTTCCATGCGTAACAGTACTAATTTCATTCGAGAAATGGTGCAAGTAACGATCTTTCCATATGCGAATGTTAAATTTGTTATTGTTTCACAAACATGGAAAATGCGTGAAAACGGTGTTAAAAGAAGCTAAATTATTTATTTTAAAAGAGCTAGATGCAAGAAAAGACATTCTATTCGATACATTTAGTGAAAGTCTAAAAAATAAAAAAGACACAATAAGGATACCTATTATTGGTATCTACATGTATGACTACATATGTATACTAATTTATTATTTCAATGAAGACGACGAGGTCCTTATATATGAATATAAACTATACACAATAAGGAGTTATACTAAAATTGTCTATGTCAATTATAGGTGCTATCACAGAGTGAATTTATCTATACACTGAAAACTTTGATATTATGTATTCCATATATATGCTAAGCCATACCATTGACTACCATTAATCAACCAATGAAGTGTATTTAGTAACTGACACTTAGCTAATAATGATTTACTTCGATTCGTTGGATGTTCTAATCTATGTCTAATGTTAGTGAAAAGTCCTACTGCTTCAAGTGCACTTAACCTAAAGCGTTCATTGTACTCAAGTACAGAGTTAAAATGGAAATGTATTGTAGGCCCTATACACGACTATTCTCACTTTTAGTATTAGGCTGTATATTTCAGTTAACTGTTTGCTTGAATTACACAAAAAGTTCACCGATATTTGAAGTTATTAGCATTGCTTCAGTTGTAGGAAATCTGTATGCCTATCTAAATTACAGCACAGTCTACTGTAGTATATACAGTCACGAAGCTCAATACGTAGGAAATATGCATCCATAGATAGTTGCTAACAGTCTATTGTTTGTAGTACTCTCATCAACTCAAGCTTCGTGACTGTATATACTAGACTGTGCTAATACTTGCGTGAAAAATCACTTGTACCGTTTTAAGTATGGAGTAATAAAGTACAAAATGTACAAGAAACCTTTCTGAAACAGAATTATATTAATAACTATTAGTTACAGCTCAATATAATTGTAATGTATTATACTGTACCATACTTTTGTGGAATAGGGCTTTGGACATAAAAATGATGTATCATACAATTTTCTTGCATTATATCCCCAAACCAAACGGTATAGTTCATGTTTGTATGAGTTAAGTCAAACCCATTATGCCTCCTGAACTCTGTTAGCCTGACAGTGTGAAAAATTCCATTTCTGAGATGAATTCACTTGTGAGGTTCTCATAATAGTGTGTTCAGGGGAAAAAGATGACTAACGAGTTGAATTTTGATTTGGGTTTAAAATGACCTAAATGTTTCTGCCTCGGGCCCTCTCAGTTTCAGAGAGGTTCCTTTCATTTGCCTTAAATCTACAACTGCACTTTCCTTATAAACAAAGCATTACTAATCCTTAAAAGAGCCATTATCCTTGTCCGATTTTGTAACCTTTGAACCTCAGATCTCATCACTGACGAAGACTCAGTGTGGTTTATAACACACTTTAATGTTGAATACCATTGAAAACTCAATGCTGTTTATACGTATTTGGGTCATTGAAAATGTTCATTTTCCTGCCCACTAGGACCACAAATCTTAAGTGCTTTAAACGTTTTGTGGGCATTGTGAAAGATTATGTATATACAGTAAAACAGCATAACATGGAGGAGCTTGTTGTTAGATTGGTAGACGGTCTGTATCTGCATATCATCAGTGAGCTGTTGCTCTTGACAATGCAGGGTATTGCATACCAGTTTTTGTTATTTATAGGGCTGCGAAAGTAGACAAATATTCTCAAATATCTTATATGATAGTAGTTAAAGTATAATATAATTTTGGGTTGCATTCGAAAAGTATTAATTAGGCTATTCAATCTATCTTAAATAATAAACAATCAGTGTCGACCTGATATTTAGATAATAATATTAGATTCTTTGCAGAGTTGCCACTTATGCTGTTTTACCAACACAATTTATCATTTACTGTATTTGCGAAAGGCTATTGTAATATGGGTCACATTATTAAAAAATTACAGACGACCAATTTCTCAATATTAATTTTTCTCTGTCATTTAATTTTTAACTTTCCAGTATTCTTTTCAGTTCCTGTATAAGTTTAAGTAGTACCATAATCATTTTTTGTAGTAGTCGGTTGCCACCTAATTCTTAGTCGTTTTGAACTCTTACATTTATTATTTTTATCTTGCATTCCAGTAATAGTAAACGAGATTGTTGTTCTTTAAGTAATTGCAGTGGATTATATGATCCATAGTAGATCACTGTAAATGTTCATATTAATATCACACTTCTGGTATTCGTTTTCAGCAATGCTTTGCCCTACCTGAGATCTAATTGACGAAAGTACAAATTACAAGAGGAAAAATAAGTAGTTACAAATATACGTATTTACAACTTTTTGTAACTTATTTCACAAAGATTCTCTTGTAAATTTGTAAGTGAATTCGAAAACAACAGGCTCCAAGCCATGATTCTACAATCTGAATTGTCACTTGTTTACAATTTTACTAATTGTATGTTACTTATTTTAAAATTTTGTAACAAATTCTTATCCTTTTCTTGATCTGGGTAAACAGCTGAATTGGAGATAATATTATTTTAGGTCCTAATTAGCTGGAGTGCGTTTTGTTAAAAAAAAAGTTATTCCTCTTTTGTTGATGAAAAGAAATTGAGGTTTATCCACATAGTTGTCGTAGAAGAACATTTCAAGAAAGAATTAATGTTGAAAGTGGAGTTTAGTCGGAGATACATGAGAAATTTGCACTGCTACTTTAGGTGTTGCATTTATTATTCATTCTGTGGATCACTTACTATACTGACAGAGGAATAGCCTGAAACTACATTATCAGGCATATGAAAAAGATCAGCTTACATTACATATTAATACGCTGGTAGATTGGAAGATAATAGGAAATGTATGACTTAACAAAAAATTTAAACAAAATTTAATGTGCTGCTAATATGCAGATACATTTTGGGTACTTGCATTTTCACTTCATTCTTGTAAGTGACCAGTGACGAATACTTTTTTGTTTTAATAAAAAGATGATTTCTATATTTTTATGTTGTACTTGCTATTTTTGCTTTGCTCTCCTAAGTGACCAGTGATGAAAACACTTTTTGTTTGCATGAGACTTTAATTTCTACATTTAAAAATTGTAATTTTAGAATATTTTTATTTTCAGTCAAATTTTGAGTTATCATGTTAAAAGATTTTGTATTTGCTATTAGTTCGTATTCCATTCCATTATTCCAAGTTTATTCCATTAGGAAGTCGTTGCATTGTATACTGAAGTTGGTTATTCTGAAAATTTTAAAAGGGAATCTGAGATACATTGGCCAATTTGAAAAATCACGTTCAATTTTTTTTTAATACGTGAAATCAAAAAAAGAAAAAGGCGTTGCATATAACAGACAAAAGGCAAAATCTTTGAAGAAAACGTTACTATAAATATATTTCGGTCAGTCATTGATATTCTATTACATACTGGTATCTTGAAACAACGTTGATTTTTGGATATGTATTCTTCGTTTCCCTCCCCTATTTAGATTTTACTTCTTTCTCCAAAGAGGAGAAGGAATGGTGGAGAAATTATGTTCTGTTCTTTAAGTATTCCATTCACTTGTTATATTCAAAACTTACCAAAGTTGAAATTGGACATTTATTGTTGTTGAGAATCTATTTTTGCAGTGTTCATTAATGCAATTGATCTTGAAACAACTTATTAGACTTTATCATACATAATTCTTAATACCTACATACAAAAGGTAGTGGTGTGATCTTTTGATGTTTTCCAAATTGTATACTGTTAGTGTCTTATTATATATAACAAGAGGTAACTTTTGCAGAAAGTAGAAGAATTCTGTTAAATTTTTAATTTCCTTAGTTTTAAGTTCCAATTAGAATGTCGCAAGTGGTAGAGGCACGGTCGTCTATTATTGATTCTTGGTTTGTAGGAATGTAGGGTCGAGTCCCATCTCTGGCATGGAACTTGTACTCGTTTTAGTTTAAGAAAATGTAAAACAGAAAAAAGAAAACAAAAAAAAAATAAAATAAAATAAAAGATAAAAAGAAAAACTTCAGAAAAATAGCCTCTGACTAGTAAAATTATAAAAATGTAAAACATTAGAAAACTGTGATAGGACTGCAAATTTCCAAGTGAGAAAAATTATAATTATTTAAACAAGTTTCCTTCTTAAAAAAAATTGTATCTTTCCATATAGGAAATGCTGCATTTGATTTTTATTTTCTGTTATTTGTGGTAGTTCAGGTCGATCTCCATTATTTTGAGAAGATCTCTTCATCAAAAACTTTTCAGGAGTGTGATGTGTTCTGTGAGTGCGGTATTATATCGTTGTTTTCATGTTAATTCCATTGTTGGAAATAAGAAATGATCTTCAAGATCTTTAAAGGTAAACTTCGGTCTTTATCTAAATACAAGAATATATCTGTTCTGCTGAAATCTTTCATATATTCTACATTCTCTTGACAAGGAGGTATATCACCATTCCCTGTTTCAATTGTCATTTATAGTAATTTTCCTGCCATTACAAAAGTATATTTTCATCATTCAAGGCTAGCTTTCAAGGGTACAACAGTACCGGTATAATATTTGCAGTGATGCAAATGCTTCAGGTTTTGTAGTGATCCATTTTAAGGATATTTCTAAGGTCATGAGTTGTGAATTGATGGTACATAGTTGAGATTCATGTACTGGAGGACAGCTCTTTACTTTGATGTTGGTTGTTTAATATGTAAGGAAAAGAGCAAAATTTGCCAAGATGGAATTTTTCATTCCGAATAATAATTGTTGTTATTAGAAAGGTGGTTTCACAGTTCGCAATCCATGAGAATCTTTAACAAATGTTGCTGTTGATTTGTATAGTGAGGGTCATGTAAGAACAGTTTCCTTAACAGTAAATATTGCCGTCTTGTCAGTGTTTCTAACTGTTACTAAATACCATCATATGGCGTAAAATCACGATCCTATGTACTGAATGACTTATTTACTTACTGTACATTACCGTTATGTTGGAAGGTTATTCTAAATAATTCAATAATTTGTAACATATTTTCGTATGCAAACTATACGAGAAAGGGATCAACATGTTAGATATTTTGTCTGGCAATATGAAATTAATTGGTTTGACTAAACAATTGATTCACGAGACCTAACCTAAAAACGTATTTTGTTTGACCACATGAAATTATTAGTACTAACTCCAAAAACCGAATACCACCATGAGATGTATGCTGAAGAATATTTACTCCTAATAATTTTGCTATTCTAGTTATAATTGCTGTCTCCGTGAGCATAATTCCTTCTTCTCTCAGGTAAATCTGAAAGAACAGAATGCCAGTAGGGGAAGTTATCCCCATTCTCGCAGCACGCTTTACGCTTTCTTGATGGAGTCGCTGCCATGCTTTTTCCTCTCTTTGACATTATTGAAATAAAAATCTAAACACGAAAGAAATTCATTAAAAAGTGAAATGGTATTTCTATCGAATACCCACCTCCATTATTAAACCCAAGTATGTTATATTTATTTACATTTATCTGACTATAGTCTTGAATTGTAACCACAGCGCAATGCAACACATAAAATAACTATTTTGTATTAATATTAATACTGATATTAATTAATTATTATTAGTATGTTCAAATTTCATTAGCTTCCAGTAACCGGCTCAGAAATCTAGTACAATTTTAATTTCAGTTAACTCCAATACCGACAACGTCTGTCTCAGCTGCCAACATAACCATTACAAAATCACTACCACTTGTAGTATTTGTCCGTATCGAAATTCGAAATGTAGTTGGCAAAAGAGAATTCAACCTGCAAACTAGAAAATCACCACAATCCACTACCATATGTAGTAATGAGGGAAAATGGTTAGGTTTCACCCTTAGGGTATGAAGTAAGCTGACCCAGACTATAGTAGAGATGACTTAAAATGTCTGCCTGATTTCTTATAATGATTTCTTATTGACCACTATTGAAGGTACAGTTAAGTAAATTAAATGTTTATGATTTTTATACAGATCAATAAATAGGATTGTCAAACCTGAATGACGAAAACAGAGACATACAACGAATTCAGTTATAAATATATAAGGAACTCGTGACCAAGCATGACACAATAACAATGCTCATTTCAGAAAGAAAATTAAACTCTAAACAAATAATAGGGACTACTGATTCTGCTGAGTTTGTAAAAATGTTCAATTTCCCTTCTTAGGCTATGTGTCCATTTGAGAGAAAAACTGTCGAGCATGATATTCGCAAGTGAACAAGTGGCCAAGAGTGCTATCAGACACAATGACAGTAGGGAACTCACAGATTGACAAATATAGTGTCTTCTCTCTGATAGTAACTCGCACAGTTTCATTCTCGTTCGTGCTGCTGAGGGTCTCCACATAAATGAAGTGGAAATAGCAGACAAACGAGGAAACTAAACTTGCGGACATTTATGAAGAAAGATGATTTTCTGGGATACAAGTCACATTTATTACAAAAACGTAATGAAAAAGAACAGTAATACTACATAATTATAGGTACCGGTATACGAAATAAATACCGAAAACTGCTGTATGAATCACCTACCAGCACAAGATATATCCTATGTAAACGTGGTAATTGCAATACAGTACTGCTACCAGTTCAACATACTTTAACTAAGTTCATCTGATAACAAAAGCGTGATGTTACCATTAATTTGTTTTAGTCAGGAATTAAATTTTGTACCGTTTTTATCAATTTGTGGAACGAATTTTTCTCAAATTAATAGATATATGTTAATAATTTTCTATGCATATTTCATTTGCAAGGGTTGACCACGTCTCTAGTCCACTGCTGTGGAGTAATGGTTAGCATGTCTGACCGTGAAACGAGCGGGCCTGGGTTCAAATCCTGGTTGGGACAAGCTACCTAGTTTACATTTTCTTCGAGGTTTTACCTCAACCCATTAAGCAGAAATGCTGGGTAACTTTCGGCACTAGATTCTGGACTCGTATAACTGGCATTACCACCTTAATTTCACTCAGACCCTGGATAACTATAGCAGCTGAAAAAGTGTTGTAAAATAAACTAATTAAAAAAGCACGTCTCCATTTATTCCTGATGATGAAGTGATTACATTAAGGTGCACATGCTTCTGATAGTCCTTCAGAAGATACTCTCGGAAAACTTGTAAGTGAAAGTATTCTCTATTGGACAAGAAATCAGGAAGTACTCTCATTAAAAGTTTTCAAATGGCGACGTAGACTTACATGTATGATTTTGTATACAGTCGAGAAACTGATATCTGTGATTCCTGAACTTAGGAGTATCTCACATGCTTCATGTTATACTTAATTTGTAAAATTGTTCCGACAAAATCTATTGTTGTTTTGGTTTTTCGTCTACAGAGTAATTAAATGAGATAAAAAACCTCCCCACATTTGCATTGTTCGCTGTGTGTAGTGGAGATAATGTACACCAGAAATGGAACTTGAAGTGATACTGGTAGTCGATATAATGCTATCACCTCAAGTACCATTGAATCTAGCCATTTCAGTTAAGTTGAATAACTTGCAATATATTTTTCAAGTGCAGTAAGATGTTGGAAAATCAGATCCATCCAACATGTGGTGTTTTTGAAATTACACCTGTATAAAAACATTTTTTGTAAGTTGTTTAAAATAATCTGGAATTTTCTAAAATTTTTCGACCACTCGAATTATGGACTTAAATACAGGACTTTCCTGATTTTCCGGGACATGGCAATCCTAGCTGTAAATGACACAAGGCACCAGTACCAAAGTAGTGTCTAAAGATTAACACGTCTGAAGAAAAATGCAAATGCCTACAGTATTCTATAATTGAAGGTAACATTTTATGAAACAAGATGGTAAATTTACACTTAGAATAATGTTAGTTGGAATGTAATGGAGTTGAGAGATTTCAGGAAATACGCAGATTCTGACACTTCGGCAGTATGACATACTCTGTGTTAATTCTTGACACCGCTATCACATTGGGATCTTAAAGGACATTGCTCCAAGTAGAAACTGAACAGTTTTTATCATAGTGATATTTGCATTGTGATCATCTTGTGAGGAAATAGTATTTTATTTTTGTGTTTAATAGAGAATTTGTTATTAGTTGAGTTATGAAAAGAGATATTGTATGCAGATTTAATTTTACCTTGTCTAATACTATCTCATGGCATAAGTATTAGTTTTGTAATTCGACTTCTGGATTTTTCATACTATTTGTAATATTGAATATTTAATATGTTGTTAATAGTACTAATTAAGATTATGCTTTTCTTTATAAATGGCTTCATTTCTTGTCAGTATTATTCTTTCTTGTAGAATCGTAGGAAGAAATAAAAAATATTGGTGAATGAAATTAGAAAAAAAATGTGATGATTAAGAGGGTTAAAATGTAGTTGTAATAATGAAAGCTATGCTGTATGAGATGAAAATACATATTGAAAATGTTTGGATCTTTCTAAAAGATTATGGCTGGTGATAAAGTTGTTGATGCATACACTGATTACTTCTTGTTTTTCTATCTTCCCCAGGTGAAGGCGGAGAGTTTGTAGGTTGGCAAGGTAGGCAAAGCCCAACAGTTTCTACATCTCTCTCCTTGCCATGGGGCTGGGCTGACCAATCGGGTCTCTGTGTGTGTCTTGTGTGACTGTCCTGTCTCGCCTTGTTGACACGTGACTAGGAACCACTTGGGCTCTTTTATCAGATAAAGCTTATAAAAATCCCAAATTTGGCTTTTTAATGGAGTCTGAAGTATGCTTACAATTATGTCGCAGTTACTGAAGCTTAAATTTACATGTAATTACATTGCTAGCTAGACAAGCTACCAAATCCACTACACTGTTCATGATGTCACGTGACGTAAACAGCATGTATAGTGTGAAGATATAAGTACCACTTGAATTGCTTGCTATTTTTAAATTGTTTATGAATGTAACATTTTGTTTTCCTGAATCTCTTTACTCCCATTTGAATTACAATATTTGTTGTTGAGTTTATTTTTCGCTATTTCTGTTAATTTACGATCCTTGTACTAGTGACTGTTAAAAGTTATGTGCAAGTTCGAAGCTTGCATGTGTTCTATATATCCAGTATGACTCTCTGATAAACTGCTCAAGTGGTCTCTTTACTTGTATTGCTGAATGGGTGATGGCTTCTTGTATACCAAATTGCTTGTTTCTGTGTTTTTGTGGATGTTGGTGTAAATATTAAGTCATGTCTTGCTTCCCCTCCCACGAAGATTAACTAAACTAGTTTCATGTTTAAAAAAATCAGCATAATGGAAGAAGAAATGTCCATGAGGAAAAATGAGTAGATTCAGTTGTGAGCTCTTCAGATGTTTATCCATGGGCATGCATATTTCACCAGTCTGGATTGCATTCGGTTTCCATTGTCATTTGGAAAATGGTTTTAATTTTTGACGTCATTATTGTTATGATCTGTTGAATTTCTAGCAGCAGTACTGTGTTCATTTGCTTCTTTCGACCAAGCATGTTGTGGACGGGCATGAAGAACATTGTAACTTCAATGTGATTAAGTGCCTGAAGTTTATCAAATTACATATAACCTCTCCTTGTGCCCATTAACGGGTTACTGTATTGATTAAATTGCTTCAGTTTTCTAGTTTTTAATTTCATACTTCTCTATATACGTCAAGAACAGTTGTAGTGTACGTCGATTTGTGAAAAGCTTTTCATGTCGGAACATGAGGTAAGTTCAGGCCAGAATATTTCTTAGTAGTCAGTTTAATGAAAATTGCAGTAGGAAATTACAAATCCGCCAAAGTCATTAAATTACTGCGACATTTCGAACGTATTTTCATTTACCAAGACAGTTCCCCACAATGTTCTGCACCAATAAAATTTCACTTCTACGAATCAACCATTATTTTACATAGAAGTAAAACATTGTATACTTGATTTAAAGTAACAAGAAAAGTCACATGATTGAAGAGGGTGGTGTTTCCTTGGGGACATTACATTTGTAGAGTTGTAGCTTACTGTTTCAAGGGTTGCATCTCTTTTACAAAATATTTAATTTGTCAAGAATATTTATTTTCAAGTGAGTCTATCTTGAAAAAAAAATCTGGGTAATACTGGCATCATATGTATATATTTTACTGTTCTTAATTTTTAAAGTGGGAAAAAGTTGCAAAGGAATATAATAATGGTGAATATTACATATAGTATATTTGGATATAAAAAGGTGCATATGCTAAACGTCTTGAATGCACACATTACACTTAGAATAATTTACATTATTTCACAACCTCAATCATTATTATTTTGGTTTAGCCTCTTTATGCACAAAAACAAAAAAAGTGGTAGAAAAAATTGGACCTTGTGGACAAAGGCTCTCTGATGCTTTAATGCAAAACAGGACAGGGAAAGAAGAAGAAGGAAAATAGTGGACCCTGTACTGGCTTAAAATGAGGATGAAAGAGCTCACTAGATTCCTAAAAGTCTGTGTTAAGTAAAACATTCCTTGCATCTAACAAGGATCAGACACGTATCTTTCAGTTCCACAGGTAGTTTCCATAATAACATGATTGAAAATTATCAGCTTTTATATAATTTGCTCCGTTTATTGCACGATTAAAGTCATAATAAAATGTTTATCAAATATAAATTTATTTCATCTGTGCAGGATGGAACATGTGCCCCTTAATTTCACAGCTAGTTACAGGGTCATGTTTACCAATGGGCAGAACGGGACAGTTGCCCCAGGGCAGCATTTTTTGCGTTAGTGAATTTCGTTATGAGTGAATAAAAAGAAACTTAAAAAATCTGTACAGGTACGTGACATTTTTATTGTGTAATAAACTCCTTCCGAGAAAATATCTTGATACAATATTCGAAAAATTCCAAAGCACATGAAAGAATACGTTTGCTACAACAAAGAGCAGTTACCAATATTTCATCTGTGAAAAGGAGCGTGACGATGTTCTCATTACCAAAGAAACAGTGAACATGTAGCATTCATTAAAGTAGATCAATGATGGATTTGTATAGTAGTATGCTAAAAAATAGCGACAATAATGGCATTTATTATTCAAAGAAAATAATGAAAGGGATTGGCAGATTAACAGTCACTGGCCTTGCACTTAAGGTTTTATTTAGCAAACCTGATGAAACAATTGTGAACCAAAACGTCCTTACTAATTTTTCAAACTGCACTGAGCCGTACTTCTTACCGTTTAGCTATTTACATTAAGTTTATTTGCAGTTTCATATGCGAAGTGATGGTAGGTTGGTCAGTTCGTGTGTGATTTAGTGATTATTTAATTGTAAAGAATGAGTGACGTAGAGTGAAAATTGGTCAACATTCATCGAGTTGGCCTAAATGATGGTCTAAACACCTTGGCTGTACTCCGCATAGAATCCGAGTTAGAGGGAGGTATGGAGCTGCAAAGATGTAATAAACATGTTTGCAGCTAGTCGAGCTCGACAGAAAGTACAGGGTGTTAAATCAATTTATAAAAAATATTAGTTAACTGTTATTTTATTAAATTGTATAATAATTTAGACTAAATGATACTAAAAATTTAAGTTACACTATTATGACTGTTTGCATTGCAATTAATCACGTAAGGAACAGGGTGGCAAAATAGAAACTAATCCAGGCAGAACCCAGGCAAAAGAATGTCTAAATATGACCCTGACCTGTTGTTAAGTTAGCTAAATTAACCATTGTTCCTGTTGAAGCATATTCGTATAAGAACATTTCAAAATTTTGTTTATAATTTGCATAGTTAAAGGATAAAATGACCACATGCTTATATATATACTAAACAATTTCTTTTCTTCCAATTTTTCAAATTCATTATCTCTCTTCCTCCCTCTCCCACTCCCTCCCTCCTTCCCCTCATTCCACTTTGTATTTCCATCTTCCCTCCTCTGCTATTTTTTTCTTTTCTTCAGTCAAACTAAACGGGAAATTATTTGGGTAGTGCTATTTAAACTTATTGGAAATCCTGTATTTTAGACAAAATTTTGGAATTACGCACAAAGTGCGGAATTTGGATTGAGATTTAAGTAAGCCACCTATTTGCATACAACATTAACAAAATGTTATGCTCTCATAGATTACCTACAATCCATTCACTTATCAGAATAATAGAACGAAATTATTTGTACATTTTAAGAAATTCTCACCTGTTTTAAATCACCATCATTTATAGCGATGATCTGTAGAGTGGATGAAATAGCCTGGGTGTGTAGCATAGCATAAGTAGAGAATAATAAAGGAATAAATATAGAAGCTAAGTGCCGATATTATAAATTGTGTTGAAACTGGTCCCCTGCTGTATCAGTGCACAGCTGTGTACATCTAATCATCTTTAAGTACATCCAGCATAAAAATAATGATATCGATGGCAGCAACTGCGTGGTTGATGTCCGTAAATTTGTTTATTGTGTCTATTAGTACCTCAGAGAAGATGTTATGGACTTGCTGCAGGGACACCTGAGAAGTGTGGAATGTCACCCGACCTCCTTTAAGAAGCTCTGTCTTTCCTCTTTAGTGAGTTGAACACAGAAATCATAAACCATGTTCATGTAGACTTTCGTATTGATGGTACTGTCAGAAAATATTGGTCCCATAATGCGCGTCACTGACAGAACACAAGAAACACTGATTTGTGGCTCCTTATACACAAGATGAGGGTTTTCCTCTGCCCAACATCGTTTGTTCTGCGAATTTAAGTGGCCAGAAAGATGAAACCATGCCTCATCACTCATGTACTGGATCAGGTCTAACACGCTCATGACAGTGCTATTCAGAAGCTATGTACAAGTACTGTACTCATCGCACTTGTCGGCCTCTTTTTGCAAGTGATGCGCAATCGTCATATTATTTATCATATGGCTTAAATTGCAATCTGTTTAGCATTACGCCAATTTACATGTTGATTCTTGGGAACTTTGTACAATACATTACTTTGGCAAATGTCAACAATTTCCAGCGTGTGAATTGCTGGTACCCTTTTCTTTTGGAATGTTATGCATAGATCCCATAGCATGCCATTTCTTAACCAACGTCAGTATGGCTCCTTCGCCATATGCCTCTTCTCACAAACTTATTAAAAGCAACTGCAGTTTTCCTTACTCGAACGTATTTTCACGTTCTCTACCAGAATTGCCACCCTTTCCTCTGTTGAATATATCTTCTTGTACAATGTGAGGTAAAGGTAGGTGCTCACATACTGGAAAAAAATTTGTTCAGTGCATTCGGATTTTTATTATAGTATATCATTCACATATCCGCATTTCCAAATTGATCATCAAATAGTGTCGTTATTTACAAGTAGAGCGCATTATTTCATTGTGTTCTGGACTGAATCTAGAAATAAAATGAATAGCTCTGTAACTTGAACTACGAAGAACATAACATAATACCGTACACTTGCTACCATCTTAACAAATTGCTTCACTTGCCACCATTAAGAATAGCCTACATATAGATTGAAAACGAAGTCATTGAGCCTGTGTTTGTACGAGAGAGGGAGTCTGTTTTCTAAGAGCAGTAAAAGCAGATGAATGAATGTGTATATGAGAGGGATTCTGTTTTCCAGGAATAGTGAAAGTAGATGAACGTTGCTTCAGGAGGCCTTCATAATAGCATCACAGAAAGGGTTGGCAATTCACAATAAAACAAGTCGTCGTCATGGCAACCAGGTTTGTTTAGAGAAGGCGAAATGAAAATCTCTCTCAGACATTCAGGATTCACACCCCTCTGCTAGCCATTGGGCTGAGTGGTGTGGGGTTCATGTGAAGTGCACCAGGCGGTGTTAACTACTGAATGAACGATGCCGAGCAAGATAGATTTAAAAGTTGCAAATGTAGTTTAGTGAGGAATGCATTTTATTTTAATTTATTGATAAAATGTAATTTATTAAAACACGAAAAAATAAGTGAAGATGCACTTCACCTACTTACATTTCAGAATGGTCACTGTTGAGGAGGAAGGAACATTCCCCCCCCCCCCCCCCACATGCTAGTTCCATGCATAAATCGAAGGGAGTAGTTCATTTTAGCCCAATCTAGAAGGGGGCTACTGATAGTAAGTGAGATTATGTATGGCAGTGGAGGAATTGAAAAATAAATTTGGCGAAAGAGACCAACATTTCGATTAGAGTAGATTTCTTCATTATACATCTCATTGTTTCGGGGATAAAATTTCAGTTCATTGTTTGAGGGATCTTCACCTGGCCACATTACTGAAAAACGAAAATATTGTAATTGTAATGGAATAGTTTATGGACATCCAGCTTTGTGTTTTAGTACTTTCACATAATTTTATATAGGTTGGAAGCAGTGGGGAAAGAAATTACTGTATGGATGTTGATCTGCTCTGATGCTCACATTGAGCTTTACAAGGCAGGAAACAAATCTTGTAAAATTTTTACTAACTTTAAAATGAAAATTATATAACTGCTTTGATAATTTTTGAGTATGAAATCCAGAACATTCTATGTATTATATGACTTTGTATTTCATGAAGTAGTTGCAGTTCTAATTCATGCAAAAGCAGTAATGTGGTGGTAAACTTCTCTGTTTAAGTTACATATACGTTAGATCCATATTTCATAATTGAGGTGGTGGCCAGAAAAAGGGTCCATAAGCAAAAGTCATTTTTCGAGAAAACAATGATTGAAAGACTTATTTTTATGTAATTGTGATTTGAATGCACTTTTATCAAGATAACAATTTGCATACTGTTACAATAATATTTGTCTACAAGTTTTTGTTATATAATGCATTCCAACTTTAATAATGTTATAAATATATTTATTTTATTGGAGCATTTTATAGGCTCTTTTTCAGAGAAGAAGTTTATTTTATGAAAATACTTTTAATATGATTATATTTTAGCAGAAATTAAACATCAGTATTGAACAGCGCTCATTACAGATGTTTACAGGTTCATAATAATTTTAATAAAATTATATTTCTTACATACATCTCATAGTTAGGTCATAAATTGTATCGAAACGTGAAAACAAAGAATATCTGTTGGGTACAGAATACAGATTACAGGCTAGAATGGATTCACATTCACTTCAAAGTTTCTCTTCGGAGTGCAGTTTACACTTTAGTGCACACCCTGGATGAACTTGCAGTCACTTTGAGAATCATCTTCACTGATGTTTGTTGAGTTCCACAACTACCCAAGGGTGCACGGGTTCATTCAATTAGCTACCCTGCCCTCTGTTTCCAAGATATTGAAACGAAAATATGTAAACAAGTAGATTTTAAAACGGAGAATCGAATTAAACTTTCTCTCGAAAAAGGGACTATAGAACTTTGAGACCATTTACTGGTTCCACCTCAATTGTGCCCATAAGTACTCATATTTCTCATATCTTTTTCGATCCTCAGATGTCTTGTGACATTTGTGCTAGACAATGAAACCATGGCGCCCATTGTCTCTCAGCAGTTTAGTTACTTATGCTAGACTGATTCTATCATTTCCACGGTATTGCTATGTTAATCGTCTCTGAATAAATATCCTCAAGAATTTAAAAGGATGTTAAATAAGTGTCTCTAAAATATTCAGTAACCTCCTATATGCCTAGTGATGTATTCATCTGTTTCTTCCAAATCCTAATGTTAGAAATAGAGATGTTAAAGGAATTCAAACTATATCTGTTTTATGTGACACTAAATTGTCTGAACTTTCCAAACCTCGTAGTTACCTAGAACATAAAGGATGAGTAAGATCCAGCTTTGAGACATTTTTGTGTGATTCAGCTCAGAACCACATTCCATGAGAAGCTGTGAAAGACCAGCTCACATATACACCTATCCAGTTATTACCACATATGTTGTTATTTTTATTCTTTGGGAATTTACATTAGATGATCGACAGACTTAAGATCAGTATAAATACTCTCCCCCTCCCCCCAGGAAGGGCTATCAATGGTGGAGTTGATCACAATCATCAAGACTTCACAGAGACAGTGAGTCCAAGAAACTCTTAACTGCTGCATACATCTCTAGATAATGTTTGTAAATTGCCAATTTTTCTTCAGTTGCAGCAATCCGAAATAAAATACTAGCATATTCAGTCAAAAAAAAAAACAAAATTAAGCAAATCCACTACATCTACATTCAGCATTAAAATATTCCAGTTAAAATGCTTAAAAGAAATGAATATGTTTTGAAATCATAAGAAAAGTATTTAAATCTTCTGACTGTTTAATAATTATACATCCCCGCACTCCCCTCCCCCCACCCCCCGCAGGAAGAGCTATCAGTGGTGGAGTTGATCACAATCATCAAGACTACACAGAGGCAATGAATGAGTCCAACAAACTCTTAACCACTGCATACATCTCTAGATGATGTTTGTAAATGCCAATTTTTCTTCAGTTGCAGCAATCCGAAATAAAATACTAGCATACTCAGTAAAAGAAAAATTTAAGCAAATCCACTGCATCTATATTCAACATTAAAATATTCCAATTAAAATACTTCGGGATATGTTTTGAAATCATAAGACAGGTATTTAAATCTTCTAACTGGCTGTTTAATAATTATTGTTTATTGTTCTAAGTTCATAATTCTTCCGAAACTATGCTAAGAGAGTAAGTAATTTATTTATCCAACTGAATACTTTATTCAGCATCACATACTTTAAATAAAGTATTTGCAATTCAAGAATTAAATCATAGAATTCTTTACCAATTCTACCCTTTCATTGACCCTGGTAGGCCGCGCACAACAGATTGATGGCAGTCAGTGGCTGTGCGTCAATAAGAACACAAGAGCACGTGAACACTTTGTTTCCATTAATGCATGGCTATTTTTATTATTTAATGTCGTATTGACGTACTGGGAATGTATAATATCTGAATCGAGTAACTTCCTGCAACTTTCACGGACTTGTATCAATTTGGCAACATATGTTCACATGAAAGTCATGCTCTTATTGAGGAGGTTACATGACTTGACATGCATACTCAGGACAAAATTGTCTGTAGTTGGCTGCTTATGACTCGTCAAGAGTACAAGGTGTTAAGTGAACATGGGATCTATCCTGCAGATGTCAGGTGTGTCAATGGGTTTTCCAGGTAGGAAATAGTTTATAGGTGTCAGCATTTCTTACTGTTGGAGCTTTTATTTTGTACAGATATGTGTACAGTTCTGCTACGGGAGTGTAGTTTGTCAATTAGTATATTTCAGAGTATTTTAATTAGCTTTATGTGCCACGCCATAATGACATATCCTACAAGGCAAATGTAGTGAGCAAACTGAAATAAAATAATTGGGGTTTTATTATTATTATTATTATTATTATTATTATTATTATTATTATTATTATTATTTTGCAATTATTATTATTATTATTATTATTATTATTATTATTATTATTATTATTATTATTATTATTATTATTATTGACATATTTTGAATTTTACATTGTTTTTTTCGATAGTGAGACGTTAGAATCATGACATTTATATTAAACCTACTAATTTTAACTAATGATTTCAAGTTCTCTTCGTTTTTGGAACACAAAATTGTGAACACACACAATATTTTATCACGATCTGCCACTGGTGGCAGTGGTATTGGACGTATAACGTCATGTCGAAGTTTTCTATTATCTTCCAAACAAAATTTCAGCAATATTGTTTCACCTTGAAACTAAGATCAAGAAAATGGGTGAGATGGTGATGAGTCCTATTAATATCAATATTGAATTGCAACTTTTCTAAACTAATGGCGGGCACTTGACTTCCGTCATTCACCCAAGCATCCCCATCTACTGGACGACACACCAAAGAAGCTTGTAGTTCTTTCAGCTGCCACAAAGGTATTGCCCTTGGTGCACTATAGGAGGCAAACTAAGTAACAGTGTGATGATTGTGATGATTAATAGAGCAATGGTGGAATGCTTGAAGGAGAAACGGGAGTACCCGTTTTTCAAACACCGTCTTTGTCCACCACAAATTCCAGTTGAACCAGCAGGGAATCAATCCTGGGTTACCAGCATGGAGTGCCTACACTCTAGCCATTTGGCTAACAATACACCAACTTGAATTGCAACTATGGTGCTTTATTTAAAGCAGGTATTATTGAATGAAGTATTTAGTTGAAAGAATGAACTACTACATCTCAGCAGAGTTTCGGAAGAAATACCTATAAACTGTGTACAATGTACAGATATTACTGTTCTTTTCTTCCTTCAAGCACTACAACTTTTTAGAACCAAGTTTTGGTCTTCTTAAAAAGTTTTCTCCATTTCTTCCTATCTTGAATTGTTGTCCGATTTTTAACCTTAACTAATTTGCCATCTGTCATTCTATTAACATGGCCAAACCACCTCTTTCTTCGGGATTTAACAAAGTGTATGTTATTATTGTGTATGGTTCTGCTATGTTCACTCATTGTTTTGATTCTCCATGTGCCATTTGATTCTTTAGTTGATCAATATATTTTTCTTAAAATTCTCCTTTCAAAATCCATTGTGCTCCAGGTTTTATAATAGGTTACTACTGGTTTTGTGACTGGTGTACAAATTTTCATGTTGGCTTGTCAGTTATCAGACAATCTAGAATTATTCAACAGATAAGCAGTGAATATTACATCTGAAGAAAACTTAGCAGTTGGCTCATAGCAAATCCCAAAGACCAAAGCAATGGTTAAAAATATCATAGACTTGTCAGTTCAGCAAATTTCTTTCAACTGAAACATACTCTATAATCTGGAACACTTTTCAAACGAGTATTTATGCGTGTCTTATGACGTCAGTCGATCATTGAACGTAATTTATTGGAGAATAAAGTGAACAGCATATATGATAATAGCCAGAAAGGTGTGTGATATAATTTTGTCTTATATTCTCATGAGATGCTTCGAAGTTGAATTGCGAAAGACTGATTCAAACATCATCTTACTCATCCTTGGTGACCTGTCTCATTGCATATTCAAGCTAGATAATAGAGTACGTAGTTTGGAAAAGTTCAAATCAAATATGGTTGAAGGACAAAGTGTCGTAAAAAATTGTTTGGTCTGATATTTTCTTTTAGATCTGGGATTTTGACCAATTCAAGTTTGGTAGGATCGAATACACACCAAGTTACTTTTCTAGTTTGAGACCACATAGTAATATTAAAAGTGAAAAAATTATGTACAATTTCACACTGTCAATAATATTTCAGTTTGTTCATTGCTTTGTAAAGTATTAATTTTCACTGAAATTTATTCATGCCTTTGCTGGTAGCAATTTTTGGAATTCTCATTCTGGGATGTAGTTGAAGGCTTTCTGACGTTTTGTTGTTTAGGATTGGTGTTCTTTTACTACTGATTTTACTTTTGAGTAAAAAGTAGCAAGGACTGAAGTGAAAATCAAAGCTGCGGCAGCATCAGAATGCCTGTGGACATAAAAAACCATCGTTCATACAGTGCAGCAAGAGTCTGTGCATTGTTGTAACAGAGAATACAGTTTTCCGCGATATTTGAACGAACTCAAATGACCTGTTTTCGAAGTCCTTCAATAATCTTTCTGATTTACACTTCATCTATTAGGTACCTATTCTTACCTATTCCTTTTGAACTGTGCTTTGAATACCACTGCAAACTTTGAATTTTTGAGACTTGGGTTTCGTATCATACTGTAAAATACAACTATCGTCCCCAGTGATAACTTGGTCCATTAACCCTGGGATTGACATTATTCCGTACATGCTGTTGTTGCTCTAATGAGATTTTTGGGAACCATTTTGGCACTATTTTCTTATTTCCAAGTCTTCAATTTAGAGTCGAATAAACATTTGAATCTGATTCATGTTCAATATTTCTGCAGTCATTTTCACTATCAGGTCTTCGATAATATCATGAAATTTCTTCTAATCTGTCCGTGTTGTTGATGGTTGCCCACTGTACTGTTTATCATAAATGTTTCTGCCTTCAGGGAATATTTTGTGCCAGTGAATGATGTATGCTCTTGGTATAGGCCTAAATTCATTTCCAAAAGCCTGCTGAAGCTTATCATTTGTTGTTGTGGCATTATCACCAGTTTTCACACGAGAAGAAGTCGCATACCATTGAACAATATTTCGAATTTTCATTTTCGTGACGAAGTATAAAAACATGTTTTTACATATCATCAGAATCAGGAACTGCAGGATCATGTAACTTTAATTGGAAGAAACAAAGACAAACATGATATTGTAGCAGGCTGTAAAAATGCCAGCAGAGGAGAAAGAAAATCTATCCCATTAAATATTAGACCTCATATTGCATCTTATGATGTCGGATGAATTTCTCTTATTGTGCTAATACTACCAGTATTTTATAAGATTCTCTCCATGCCCTTCAGTGCCAAGTTGAAAGAGCCTGTAAAAATTATTTTTGGATAATTGGTGGGGTTACTTTTGGATTAGGTATAGGAATATGTACAGATAATTCGTGGGATTTAGACCAGTCTGAAAGCTTGTTAAAATTCGTTCTGTATTAATTTATTCAAATGTTGTTAAACTTTATTCCTCAAATATTTTAGCAAATCATCTTTTATCCCTTGATAGAAAATTGTGATGTCTGTCTTTTTGTCTGGAATATATTTGAATACATTCTTCAGATGGATAGAAAGAGAAATTTAAGTGCTCGTAAATCACCTGCCTCACAAATGATCTGCCCACACTATCAACCAAATTTTAGCAAGTTGATTGAATAATTCGTGTTCATGTTTATGCATCTTTCATATTCACTTTAAATCCTTTACTCACTTTCCTTCAAGTAATTTAATGCCTACTGATCTTGTATTATATTTCTGCCTCTGTGCAACATCTGAGTCGGCCTGGGTGGCACAGTCGGTAGAGTGCTGGCTTTCTGTGCTCAAGGTTTCGGGTTCGATCCTGGCCCAGGTCGATGACATTTAAGTATGCTTAAATGAGACAGGCTCATGTCGGTTGATTTACTGGCATGTGAAAGAATTCTTGTGGCAAAAAATTCTGGCACACCGGTTATACTGATATAACCTCGGCAGCTGTGAATATTGTTAAATAAAACATACGATGGAAGAGTAATGGAACGGAGAAAAACTCTCTCCGTGATTTACGCATATCATATATATATATTATAAGTGATTTAAGACGGCGCTTATTCCGTCGGATCCCGGCCAACTAGTCACTCATAACGAGTGCACCTGAGCACATGTGTGGACTTCGGTCCGATGTTCATAGACATCTATGACGTAGTGCAAAGGGCGGCCACTAGAGGGAACCCAAGAGTTGGAACTCAATCAGAGACGATTCTGTTCGGCGTCGGGGTTGTATCCGGTGTGGCTTAGTGGATAAAGCATCAGCACGTAGAGCTGAAAACCCGGGTTCAAATCCCGGCGCCGGAGAGAGTTTTTCTCCGTTCCATTACTCTTCCATCGTATGATGACGCAGAATATCTGCATGGAAATATCATATGTACTTCGGTACATTGAAATAATAATAATAATAATATATGATATGCGTAAATCACGAAGTGATTTAAGACGGCGCTTATTCTGTCGGATCCCGGCCAACTAGTCACTCATAACGAGTGCACCTGAGCACATGTGTGGACTTCGGTCCGATGTTCATAGACATCTATGACGTAGTGCAAAGGGCGGCCACTAGAGGGAACCCAAGAGTTGGAACTCAATCAGAGACGATTCTGTTCGGCGTCGGGGTTGTATCCGGTGTGGCTTAGTGGATAAAGCATCAGCACGTAGAGCTGAAAACCCGGGTTCAAATCCCGGTGCCGGAGAGAGTTTTTCTCCGTTCCATTACTCTTCCATCGTATGATGACGCAGAATATCTGCATGGAAATATCATATGTACTTCGGTACATTGAAATAATATAATAATAATAATAATAATATAAATAATATATAAATAAAACATAATTTAAAATTTTTAACATCTCAGTTCATGGTGAAAGAGAAGAGAGGTAGCATATGGTTGTACTAATCTGTGAGGAAAAGTATGTTTAACTGTCAGCTTACATTTAGGCAAGCAGTGATCAGAGCATTGGAATGAAGGCAACCAAATATCTTTTTGTTTTGATGCCTACAACCAAGATAAACCACTTGAAACTCAATGGTCAGTCACCGGTAGAGATATAGTACAACATTTGTACATTAAAATTATATACTTTGAAACTTTGATAAATTCTGCAGCTGATAAAGATATAGTAGTACAAAATTTGTACATCATAATTATGTAATTTGAAACTGTGCTAAATTCTGAAGCCGATAAATAAAGTAACAGCAAAAACAACAACTCTTCAAGTTGTAGTATTCAGAGGCCTGTTACGTTATGTAGATTTCTTCAGACGTTTTTCCAGTCTTGTATTTCCTACATGATAAGTGAAGTAGCGGAACAATTACACAGATTTCACCTCTCAGGAATTTGATTCCTTGGCTCATTAAGTCCTGACGAAAACAACTAACTTAAAACCAGTTAGGATATTCATAAATAATAAACAATAATCACGTGGTCAGAATAAAGCAAGGACACAGGAGGGACAATTCGTAACATATACAAGATACGAGACACTCAGTCCCAAAATGAGGGATGTAATTTTCACTTCTCTCATTTGAAATCAAATCTGGGATCACTTGGTTAGATGACTGAGTTACTGTTGGAGATCAATTTTATATGTGAGAACCTATTTTGTTTTCAATTTCAGTAAGCTCTTGTTTAAATGTATTTCATAAGTCACTCAAACAATTTCAAAGTAGTCAGGTTTGTGAATATATTTTTTTTTTAAGTGTGTGTTGTAATGAGTGCCGCTAAGTAATATTGACAGTCAGTACCAAAGGATGATCTGTTTGAGCATTGCATTTGAAATGGCAGGAGTCTGTAGTTTTAAGCAAACAAACCATTGTTCTTTGGCAAATTTTTCACATCATTAAATTTATGAAAGTATCCTCCTTAGTGTCTCTCTCTCTCTCTCTCCCTCTCCCTCTCTCTCTCTCTCTCATTATCCTAACTGACATTTTCAAAAAAGGCTAAAAACTACCAGCTTTATGTGTTATGTAATTAGCATCACAATCATCAACATATGTGCTAATACTAAAACTTGTTAGGTATTCAGTTTTCCTACACATTTAAATAAATAAGGATGCGACCTTGTTTCATTTATGAGTTCCTGACATTTTCCAACACTTTCGAGAAATTACGTATCATACTGGTAGTTATTTTCTTGTGGGAATAGTTATATTCTTTTCATGAACCACATTCCTCTTCAAAAATGAGGATATTTATACTGGAATATAATATTTTGAGAAGGAAAGTCACCGTCACTTAAATATGCAAACTAAATTATTAGGAAATCTCAAGTTTCCGTGTGTACTGTATTTAAATAGTCACCGTGCAGTGACATCGTGAAGTAATTAATGAGATATCAAGAAAATGTTAGTGCTAAATAAAGAATTGCAAGAAGCTTCTATAGACTGAAATTTTGTAAGTTGTTAATTTTTATACCATACTGTGTGGTCTCTTGATATAAAGAAAAACATTCCTTTTGTGTATCTAATAATCTTGTGTAGGACACTTACAACATACCAAATTAAATATATGGCCAATCTACACCTGGAGAATGAAGTGGAATAATAGTTCACATCAAATTCCGCTGACAAAATATACTCAAAACTAGTTAAGATGCAGTACATCTCATGTAAGTTGTTACTGATTTAAATAAATGGATGAACTCCTCTGTAAATACACCATGTGATTGGTTGGAAAGAACATACCAGAGGTCTTTATCACTCGGATATAAATGGGTTGGTTGGAAAGAACATACCTGAGGTCTGCATCAATTGGGTATAAATGGGTCTGATTTCGTGTGCTAGCAAAGAAATGACGCAAGCAGCATGAGAGTATAGACATGCTTTGACATCATGTATTGTTCATTTTGCAGTAGGGTCTTGGATGAGAAGGAACCCGTCAGTTTTACTGGGTCTAGGTGCAGGGCTCCACTGTGGCTCCACTTGCTTAGAACTAGGCAGTTATTTTTCGACAATATTGTGACCGTGTCTAGTCATACTGAGATTCCACCTTTCGAACTTCAAGAAAGACTTAAAACTGGAGAATGAATTAACATACCCAACCCCAGTTTACGAGTAAATGCAAAATTTAGAATCAGTTTTATGTTTTAGCAGACAAAGACAAAACTGTCGTCCCTGGATTCGCTCAGTGTGTTAAGTGTAAGCTTGTAGGGCTTGCTGCGTAAGTTGGGAAATACAATTTTGTAGTTCAAAGTGATCAATATTCGAATTTTCTTCTCAGGTAGGATATACAAAGACTGGAAAAAGGTCTCAAATACTACCATGATTTGAGGTGAAGTTGGCTGCCCATATTGAAGTTGGTGGCAAAATACAGAGAGTTATTGTGCATTGCTGTATTAAAATTAGAACAAATTTAAAATTATCCTTTTGGGAATTGTTAATAAAACTTTTAGAACATTACATTTCGAGGAAAGATTATTAAATTGAAATTAATAAATCATAATGCAGCAATATGAAATAATTTTTCAGTAGTCACGCACAATCACTGCTTGCAGAATGCACAGCTTGATTTGGATTTGAAGTCAGATGTCTGATAAAATTTGGATATGTTCAGGCAGGTGCATACCTGATCGGGTATGGAGCTGGCTTAATAAGGTCCTGACCTGGCTCGGCCATCGCCTTACCCAACTAAATCCAGCCAATGCAGACTTCTTGAATATATACATGCTTGACTTAAATAATCTGTAGGGCTACGTAACATTATGCAGTGCACTGAAGAGTGATGATGGTGGTGTTGGGTAAAATAGAGCAAGATATGTTATGCAACCATACTCCATGTACCCATGTCCAGTGGCAGCTGGTGACAATAATAATAATAATAATAATAATAATAATAATAATAATAATAATAATAATAATCGTATTCCTTTGATTTGTCACGTTGTCTTAATTTTTTCCATTAAGAAGCACACGTTCTATAACATGGTCCTTTGACCACGAACAGTCTACTCGAAAAAGCATACATGGAAAAAAAAATTTTTTTTTCCCCCGTCACAGCCACATAGTCTTTTGATCTTCCTATACATTTGAGCGTTATAATTTCACCAAATATCAGCTTTAGCTAATTGTTGTTTATACATAATATTTAATTATGACATGGAGCTTCCTCATTTCTTGACTTTCATCTTATCCTCATAAGATGATTTTGAAAATGTATTCTTGAGGAAAGTGCCTACTGAATTGATAATATTAGAATGTCACGGACTTGAGCCTTCAGCCTAACTATATTTTCTCTCCTCCCGCTACCGTGAGTGCTCAGAATCAGCCATAAGTGAGGTCAGTTGTGCGACACTCACTTTAGGGCGAGCGTTTAGAGAGGAAGGTTCTTCGTGAAGTTTCTAGAGCCATTTCTTCCACCATAAAGCGATCTGTCATGGTTCAAACCTCGGTCCCTTTAGTTTAAGGCCATCAGCTGGTTAATATGTGGCCAGTCCAATTAAGAGAAATAAAATTCCCCTTCAAAAATGATTTGTTGTACAGTATAGCATTGAGTTAATATTTTATTGTAGAAGCTGGAGTGATGGTCTTCATGTAATACTCTTATCATTTCATTTGCTTGTAAATACCTAAATACTTTCATGTTTACTTTATTGTGCATATAACGCCCTCAATGTCTTCTTAAAAACATTATAAATGTTATGTGTATGTCTATGTTATCTTTAAATAGAATTAATAGCATTTTTCTTCTGTAACTGTACAATGTGTTAGTTTCACATTATGTTTTATTGTTGCTCAACTATTATTCAGTCCACAAATGTGATGATTGATGAGATTATGGAGAATGGTTAGCAATAATTATCTTGATATTTGTAATTGGGAAATGTGTGTGGGCTGGTAGATTTTTCCTTTATGAAAGAATGTAGACTCATGTCTTCTCATTCTTGAAACAGTCATCAGTTCAAAATCCTACTCACATTCCCTAATTCAGTACTAAACGTGAGTGCTGTGTGCTTGTTATTTTTTTACACCTTAAAATTTTATAGTTTTCAGTTGCTTGACACGAAATTAAAGTAGTTTTTATGAATTTCATTGTCCATTATGTGTAGTAGTAATGCACATCTACTTGACTGGGATTATTTGTGTTTGTTAAGAATTAAGTGAGTCATCTGTTGATAAGGAGCTTGTCATCTTATATAGAATTACTTTTTTCCTTTAGTTTGTTAAATATAAATAAATTCTCAAATTAAACATCCAAGATGACCTTTAAATTGTACTTATTTTTGAGGACTGGGTTCGCAGAATAAGCTTTTCGAGTCCATGCATCTTGCCTTATCAATTTTGGAACCAGTGGACCAATTTTATGAAGCTTTACGCATTCCATTCACCTTAAGCATAATAACACGTTTCATAGTTGTATGATATCTCTGAACATTAGTTCCAGTAAAAGAAATTTTATAGATGGACTTATGTAATGGTACTCATAATAGTAAGCATTGTCACCATTGCGGGAATCTTTGAATTCTACTTGAAACTCGGCTAGTGAGGTACATTGATGTTAAGTTTCGGTCATTACTCTATATTTTCTTTCCTTTCCACAATCGCAGTTTAATCTCATATTTCATAGAGTCTGCAGCAATAGTTGCCTAAGTGTAACCCTGTTACATTTCCATAAATAATATGTACCGGTACATGCCAACGAAATTGCTTAAAGCTGAGGAAATTTCGTACAGAACATAACATTTTCTTATCTCTTGTTTCAAATGACGAATCATCTAACTTGTTACAAGAAGGGTAAGTTTCAGTTTGGGTTTATTTACTTTCAGGACCACCAGGAATGAGTCCAATGAATCCTCGTATGAACCCACCAAGAGGACCTGCCATGGGTCCAATGGGGCCAGGCTCATATGGACCGGGCATGCGAGGACCACCCCCTAACAGTACCCTGGGTCCTGGAGGTCCAGGGGGACCTGGTGGACCAGGCGGGCCTGGAGGACCAGGCATGCCACCCATGTCAATGGCTGGCCCCGGAGGTAGACCACAGTGGCAACCCAACACATCAACAGTAAGTGCTACAGGGAGCAAGTATCACTAATAGGCCTATATGAATGCAATACTTTGCTCGGTTTTGCAATATTACAGAATTGGGACAGATAATTTCGTTGTATTCGGCATTTGATCTATGTACTACAAAATATTGAGGTTTCAAACTCTACAAGTCTTCAGAAGAGCATTTATAATACGAATTAGACGTTGCTTACGTAGTAAATTTCAACACAAATAAGACTGTAATATATCATAGACCATATCCTCAGCATACAAGTGAAACTCACTAAGTCCAATTTTGGTGATTTTGAGTTATTTATACCACTATATGGTATTTTTTCTGCTCTATTGACCAGTGAAATCAATTAAGTCCTGAAATAATAAATAAACTGGCTACCGAGGATTTCTCAGTTTTACTAAATCACAAATTACAAAATTTTTGACAGGAGAAATCCATTATTGGACTTAGTGGTAGTTTCTTTGTCGCAGTTCAGACTCATCAGGACTTAGTTGATATCATGTGGTGAATACCTGGTTGACACTTATCTGAAATCAATTTATTGATTTTTAACACCAATGGTATTTAATTTTTTGCATTTTAACTTACAAGATATGTTTGAGGATGTCAACAAGAGCTGAGAAAATTATTTTATTTGCAAAACAAGCAAGCAAGTTAATTTCGTTAATTATTTCATTACACATAATCATTTTAAATACATGGATTCAGTCATAATTTAAAACGATAAAAGTCTCTCTTTTCCCCCTCCCCCCCCAAAAATAACGTTAATTTACTGTATTTACCGATTATCCTATATCTGAAAACGTGGGATGAAATCTCCAACAGAACTTACAGCCAGAACCCGTTTGTGTAAATGAAATTGTAGACTCACTGAGGAGTGATATGGTAAAGAATTTAGAAGATAACGTATTCAGCTTTATTAAAATGTAGGTACAGTAAAATCCCTTGTAACCGGCACACAAATAACCGGCAACCAAAACAACGACAGTTCTGGCTGGGCCAAAAAGAAAAATTTTTAAAGTTTAAAAGTTTAAATGTGGAAAAGTTTGCCACATTAGGAAGTTCGCAAGAACTTTCATTTTCAGTGATTACTTAAACCTAAAATTAGTGTATTATTTGTGTTGTATGATGTGTTTTAATAAAGAGAATCCACACAGTTTTTATGTTTATTTAATTATGTTCGGGCCATCAGTGTTGCCACATTAGGAAGTTCGCACCAACTTTCGTTTTCAGTAAATACTCTAACCTAAAATTAGTGTATTATTTGTGTTGTGTGATGTGTTTTAATAAGGAAAATCCACACAGTTTTTATGTTTATTTAGTTATGAGCAAGTGATAGAGAAATAAGCTTCACATGGCTGCAGTTTCAACATTTGGCACTATGAAATACGAATTTTTTTTTCTATATACCTGTATTTATTCAATTATCCGGCAAAATATCATATCCCGAACTAGCCTGGTCCCTTTGGTGCCAGATAAGAAGGATTCTACTCTATTATCTGTGGACTCATACACAGCTAGAGTTCTGAGATAAAGGATCATGCAGGTAATGATGAAAGAAACCCATTTCTATGTTGCAATTGCCGTATCTACAATACTTGATGACTGTTGAGACTATAAAAAGTTACTCACAAGTGGAACTTCTTGTTGCAAATGAAATAGGCAAACTACAGACTGAATGGGGAACGTGGAAGTTCTGATATCGGGACTTGTCTGTCATTATTCATCTCATTTTTGAAACCAGAAGAAACTCACCTCACATTATTTTCTGATACTTGGGAGAGACAGAATAGAAACATTCAATTGGAGTTGTATTACTTCATACTGTTGCCTCTCAACCCACAGTAATAGCAATAAGACATGAAAAGTGACCATTCTTTTATGGAAGTAGATTCTATGCACAATGCACTAGAGAACACAAAGAAGAATATTGACATTTTCAGTGTTCATGAAATGGAGATTGTTTTTAAGATGGCAAGAACCTCAAGAAAGAAAAAATCCCCGTATGATACACGTAAGTTGTTCAATGAATTTTTAGACCTCAAGATCCTTATACAAAATACATTCATAAACGACGCTTTATGAACTGCGATGGTTATCTAGCTTCTGAGTGAAATGAAGGAGATAAAGTCAGGGAAATGAGTCCAGGGTCCAGTGCCGAAAATTACCCAGCATTTGCTTTTAATGGGTTGAGGGAAAACCCCAGAAAATACCTCAGTCAGGTAACTTCTTCCAACCAGGATTTGAACCTGCACCTGTTGATTTCGCGATCAAACATGTTAACCATTACTCCACAGTGGTGGACATGATGATGGGAATGAAGTTAACTAATTAAGAATAAAACGTTTTAAAAATCAAAAAGAACTTCCGAATGCCATTCAATAAAGGTATATTTATAATCATGAGATGTACAAAAAGGTGACAATTTCAAAGCGTTACAGATGAATGAAGCAGTCAGCTGCCAGTTACAAGCAAACAATACCATTATTAAACAATAAGCAGCGTCCACTCTCAATTGAGAATAAATAACCTTCAGTTATACAAGAAAAATGTCATTTCACGTGAACTACACCACTGATATGAAAGCCTCGCTACATCATATTCTCGCCAAATATCATTTCGCTATCACCAATCTCATCGACGCTAAATAACCTAGTAGTTGATATAGCGTCGTTAAATAACCAACTAAAATAAAAAATAAAAACATCATATCATGCAGGAGATGCAGGAGTAGAGTAAGCAGATGATGATTCTGATGAAGAAATTGGTTAAATATATAGTTTTTTAATATGTTTTATCGTCATTAATCTAATTTTTTTTCAATAAAATACTTAAATGATTTCAACTTTCATAATATTGCTGCAAAGAAAAATTACAAGTCACATAAATTGCTTAAAAGTGTTATCCTGAAATGTTTTGTTACAGGTGAAATAAACTTAGTCCAAGAAAACAGGAGATAGCAACTAAGTCCACGCCATTTTATCATAAAACAATACCAATAAAATAATAACACATAACATTTTTTACTGGAAGAGTCGATTCAGAACTAGTAAATGAATTGACAAAAGAAATTTCAGTTCTCTATCTTAACTCTAACGAAAGATATCAAGTGAATATATATATTTTTTTAATTTTAGTAGGTTATTTTATGACGCTTTATCAACGTCTTAGGTTATTTAGTGTCTGAATGAGATGAAGGTCATAATGCCGATGAAATGAGTCCAGGGTCCAGCACTGATAGTTACTAAGCATTTGCTCATAATGGGTTGAGGGAAAACCCCAGAAAAAATCTCAACTAGGTAACTTGTCCTGACCGGGAATGGAACCCGGGCCACCTGGTTTCGCGGCCAGACACGCTAACCATTACGCCACAGATGTGGACTTGAGTGAATAAATATGACAGAATTTTTAACTTCAGTTATCTCAAAACATTGATTTTGAACTTCTTGAGTTTCACTTATATGCTAACAATGTGCTCTAAGGAAAGTGTTATGAAGTCAAGATGGTTTTTCAGTTTATCACCATAGTTTTGAAATTATTTATACTGTAAAATGAGAAATTGTATTAAGAAGTTAAGAATATACAACACTTTGGCTCTACCAACTATATAATATGGCAGTGAAATCTGGATACTAAAGTAGAAAAAAAAATGCATACAACTGAGCTGAATTTTTTCCGTAAAACTGCTGGTCATACTTTTTCACCACTGGTATAAGAAAAATGAAAATGTAATAAAAGAATCTGTGTCAAAAATTTGTGAAGAAAGAATATAAAACTACACAACAAAATGGTTACAATATGTTTATCGAATGAACAATAAAAGAATCCCATTACAAATCCTTCTGGTTGGAGACATTCCAGAAATACCAGTGGAAATACTACCAGATGAGGCCAATAGAGATGTATGTAGGTCTAGTTCGTAATGGCTGATGTTGATGATGAAAAATTGAGTGCTCTTTATTACAGAAAACTTCTTTTTTTCTTCAGAAAATACGAGATCTATTAAAATAAAGAGGAAAAAGTTATGTGAAAAAATTATTCTGTAAGAATTAATTTTCATACTAAATGCTACTTTCTCCTTAATATAATACAAAATGTGAACTATAAGTACAAGAAGTAAGAAACTATATTGGAACTAATATTTCTTGATGAAATTCTGATGCTTCGATATTTCATAATGACATCACATCTCTATTAGGCTGACCAGATATTTTATGGTCCAGCAGGGGAAATTGGCAATTTCAAGAAAAAACACAAATGCTTATCTAGTCACTCTCCATTGAAATGTTGCAGAAAATACATGTAACAGTAGATAAAATGATAGAACTTTGCACACTAAATTTGTGGAGTATCTTAACTTTTTGAATTAAATGCATAAACACACGTAACTCCTATATATAATTATAGCCACTAAGAATTCATTTTCAGTACTGACGCATGCATGGAAGTCTTTCACATAATATTGTACACACTGAACTCAAAGACACACATTTTACAAGTAGTTGTCTGAAGAATATATCTTTTTAAGGATCTGTTCATTCCCATATAGCTTCACACTAAGTTCTTTATATGAGAAATGAAAGTTTGTTTTCACTTGTAACAAAGCTTTAACTGTTTCAACTTTCACTCTTGACTTTTCATCATTCAGTGATGAATTACTGACTGAAAGACATATGGTTAATGACACTATTCTGAGAAAATTTTGAAATGGAATGGAATTTTTTTTTAAATATTGAAAAATATTACACCACTTTCCACCTGTTTGTTTGTCACAAAACTCCTCATTTTTTGAACTACTTAAAAATGGATGCTGCAGCAGTTCTAATGCTTCCGTGCCACGCGAATGCTAAGATGACCAAAGACAAAGATACTATGTCCTCTCAAAGAGAGAATAATATCTCATACTGTGCTTGCTGGTTCTTCTGTCTCATATTGAGAACCGTTCAGAAATGTGCACGAATCGTAGCAATTTCATCATGATACTTAAATATTTATGTGCAAAATATTATTGAAACAAAATCAAAACTTCTGGGAACAAAATTAATTTCCTGGGACAAAAACGGGAACATTTTCCCGCTGGGGACAGCAACTCAAAACTGGGGACTGTCCTCGGAAATCGGGGATATCTGGTCAGCTTATTCTCTAGAGACTATTTGGTAGTTTTGAATGAATGTGATAAAGAAGTTAGAGAAAATAACCATTCTTGCAGCTGTTTTATATCCAGCCAATTAGATGTCTTATCTTGGTATGACTAAGGAACAGTTATCCTGTTGTATTGCATAAGGAAGTTCTTCTCCAACTCGCATTAGATCCTTAACTTACATTTCTTCATTTCACTTCTTTGACAATGATTTCTATGTTTATTGTGTATAAAATTAATCCATTCTCGCTACAAAGAGGTGTATAATGCAACCATTAATTTTTTGTAGAAACTGTGAAATATAACATTTCAATTATTGAAATGAATATTGTTTAACACACACAATATACAGGGTGATTCACGAAGTTTTGCCCCGGTTTATGGAGGTGATTCCTGAGGTTATGTGGAACAAAAAATGTAAATAAATTAATGGGATCAGATTCATAATTACGGAGTTACAAAAAATTTTCGAAATGCGTCATAGTGAATGGAGTGCTAGACATGTTTGTTAGCTTGTTGCATCTGGGGGTGATGAAAGACATCATGTATCAGGTTAAGGTACAAACACACGAAGAATTGCTTCAACGCATTCTGGATGCCACAGCAACAATAAGGAACAAACGTGTGAAGCTGTGAAATGCTGCACGTGCAGTTCACACCTATGCAGACCATTTACCTTCAGATTCAGGGAGACATTTTCGAAAATGTGATTTAAATTCACTCGAAATGAAGGATATTGGTACATAAATAATCGATTGTTTATTGTTTAGATATTTTTTGCATTTTTGTTAGTGAAAACCTGAAATAAATTTTTTTTTCTGCCATTTTCAAATTACCGTAATTATGAATGTGATCTCATTAAATTATTTACATTTTTTGTTCCAAATAACATTAGGAATCGTGTATGCGTTTAATCAATATTAATGTTGAATGTTAATGGTTATTAAATATTAAGATTAAGATAACCCCGTGATTCGTGAATGTAGCAACATAAAATAATATGTACGTGGTCAGTGCTACACATTTGCACACAACTTTGTATGAATAAAATTATTTTATTAAATGTAAACTAAATGTAAATTCTTACATGTTGAAAAGTGTGAATACTGAAGCACTATTTCTTAATTTAAATTACAATTACTAACATGTCTTATAGCTGTTGCGCATTATTACATTGGAAGAGCATTCCTAGTAGTGTGACTTTTATAAGCTACTACATTTCTGTAACGAGAATATTGCTCAGCAGAGTCAAGAGTTGCTTTTATTTGTTCATATTTCTAATTGTGGCATTCTTTTTTCAGCCTATGAACTACTCTTCGTCCTCACCAGGCAATTATGGCGTAAGTGTTGTACCTAAATTTGTTGGATTTTTCAAATTAAATTAAATGTAATTTAATTTAAATGAATGAATATGAAACTGACTGTAAACTTTAGTGCAAAGTAGGAAGTTTGCGAAATCCTTTCAAACAAACCAGTACCGGTACTTCATATTGATAATAAATCATACAATATATTAAACACCTCATTTTAAAGTTATAAGATATTTTGTCTCCATTGAATATGGTCGAAATTTTGTCATTGACATTGTCATATAAATGCCAAAGTTAGTGTTCCTTAAGCTTGCTGATGTTAGTGTACAGAGTACAAATACATTTTTATGCAGAGTACATATAAAATCTGAAAGGAAAGAAGGCAGAATTAAAGAGATGAGTCACGTTATCTTCTTCTTCTGTGACTCTACAGTCTATTATGAACCTTGGCCTCCTCAACAGTTTTCTCCCATTTAACTCAATCCTGTGCCAGCACATTCCAGTTTCTATACCCGATCTTCGGTAGATCCTCCTCAACATCATCCAACCATCTAGTTCTCGGTCGACCTAGACCTCTTTGTCCTCCTGGTTCTCCATACAATATCCTCTGCTAATAGATGGAGCTTTATAAATGAGATATAATTCCCCATTATACTGCCTTCTCCATTCTCGTCTTTCACAATATGGACCCCATTATTCTTGTATTCAAAATTTCATTGTCATTATTGTTAGTGACCATGTTTCAGAAGCATAAATAAGCACTGGTCTTATTAGTGTTATGTATATTTTTAGCTTTGTATTTAAAGATAAAATTCTTCAGTGCAGTAATTTTGTGAACGCGAAATAAGGTCTGTTAGCTGCCACTAACCTCTATTTTATTTCATATGCTATGTCATTGAGACTGGTCACTGTTGATCCCAAATATTTAAACTGTTCAACTCTCTCAAACTCGTGAGCTCCTATCCTTATTGAGGCTAGCATATTTCTATTAGTCCCGCACCGTGGCGTCGTGGTATAAGGCATCCTGCCTAGGACTCGCGTTACGGAATGCACGCTGGTTCAAGTCCTCATGGGGGAAGAAATTTTCTCATGAAATTTCGGCCAGTGTATGGGACCGGTGTCCACCCAGCATCGTGATGCACTTGGGGAGCTATGATGGGTAGCGAAATCCGGTTGCGAATACCAGCTATAACAGCTGGGGGGATCATCGTGCTAACCATACGATACTTCCATTCTGGTTGGATGATCGTCCACCTCTGCTTCGGCATGTGGGCGTGAAGCCAGCAGTCAGCTGGTCGGTCTAGGCCCTTCATGGACTGTAGTGCCACGGATTATTATTATATTTCTATTACATGCTTTCTCGGATGTCATATAGCCTATTTGGTCTTTGATTGATTGATCGATTGATTGATTGGTTGATTGAAAATCCCATATTTTTACTGGCCAATTTCATGGCAAGAAATGCCTCTTTCACTGCCCTTTGAGATCTTGCTATTATATTTATATCATCAGCACAGGCTTAGTATTTGTACCGATTTATAAAAGATCATTCCCCTGCTGAACAAATTCTCATCCCTTATCATCTTTTCCACGATGGAGTCATATTATAATCAAAATCTGTCAATTAATTGGTCAGTCATCCAGAAAGGAACAGAGAATTTGTTACATCAGAACATATTAAAATAATATTCCGATTCCTTATAATGCTGAAAACTAATGAAACTGAGGAATTGTTGATGTTCTCATAAGCTGTATGTTTGTTTTCAGGGTCCACCAGGCTCAACTGGGCCACCTGGGCCAGGCACACCCATCATGCCCAGCCCACAAGGTGAGCCAAGTGATCTCTCTGTGTCGGGCAGCTTGTTAAGCTCACCTGAGCAGCAAATGAACTGAATGGGACAGCTGTAAAATATTGGACCGTGACTTGCACCTTTTTTGTATCCTGCATGTACTACACTGCTCTTAAAGGCTACCAATGTGTTGAAGGAGCTTACGCTTTAATTGTTGTTCATATGGATTACATGTTTCATATGCTTTTGCTTTTACTTTCATCGTGAATTCTGTTGCTGTATGCTTTAGTTCTTGTAACATTCTAGTAATTTAATTGTCTATGGCTTTTTCTTGAATACTTAAATATTTTATAATAATTGTGCTAGTAATTTCAAACTGGAATATTGCATGAAGAGAAAGTAAAGGAAGAAACAATTGGAGCAGTTCTATTAGAAATGAAATTTATAGGAAAGTATCTTGATGTATCTCAGCTTAGCACACTTATTTCGAATTGCTTCATCCCTTATCTCTGCAATTATTGAAGAGAATATTCTGCAGGGCCTTAGATTTCAGTCAGTTCAGTTGCATTTATTATTTATTTTTGTACTGCATGTGTGGTTGTACTGTAGTATGATCTGGAAAATAAAAGTTATGTGATATAATTTATATTTGGGTACAGTCAGTAAGGTCATGACCATGTGTCTTACACATTGATAAAATTTCCAGAGAAATGATTATTATAAATGAGTTTTCAGTTATATACATTTAATTCAGAATATTTCTACTGATCTCGTTAAATATAAGTTGTACTTATAATTGTGTTCCCATTGCAATCTTGAATGCATCAAGCTCATTAAATATGTTTTACTTTCATAATATGAGTGGGAGTTATTGCCTATAAGATCGCCAGCTTGTGCAATATATTTTTCTAGGAAATACAAGATTTATCATAATGCTCGAAATGGACGTTTTCACGGACTGGAATGCTCTTATTTTCGCGAACATGATGCTGTCGATGACAGTGACAAAACTGAAGGGGTTGGTGGAAAAAGGAGGCTATCCCACATTTTGGAAAAAAAAAAAGTGGGTTAGTAGCATATATGGAAGATAGAAGAGTCTTCTATTACTTTACTGTACAAATGAGGTGTGGAATAACTCCATTTTGTAAAGTAAAGTCATTAATAATTATGGTGTTTCTTCTGAAGAAATCATCTTAGTGCAATAAGGGAGCTATCCTTACTAGCATTGAGAGCTTGAATGTCATTAGTCAATTGCTATTCTTTTTTACCAATATGAGAGCAGCTTATATGCCACATTGAGTCAAGATTGCTGACATGGTTTTGATCGTGATATTTTTGTGGACGATAATACTGAATTATGGAGAAAACGGACAAAGAAAAGGGAAATAAATCCAGATAATTGACAAGATAAGAAAATAAACAAGTTAAGAAATGGCGAGAAAGAGTACATATGAAGGCAAGGGAAACATGTTACTCCAAAAGTGTATAAGATTACAGTATAATGTGCTGTAAAATCACATAGTATGAATAGAAAGTTATCTCAAAGGAAGGTAGAGATCATTTTCAGATTTTTATAAAGTGGAAAAATGTGATGTTCAAAATGCTTGGTTACTTGGTATTTTTAATTGGTTATTTTACGACGCTTTATCAACTGCGATGGTTATCTAGCACCTGAGTAAGGTGAAGGTGATAATGCTGGCGAAATAAGTTCATGGGAAAACGCCGAAAGTTATTCAGCATTTGCTCTTACTGGGTTGAGAGAAAATCCTGGAAAAACCTCAACCAGGTAACTTGTTCCAAGGATCTGAACCCGAACCTGCTCATATCACAGTCAGGCATGCTAACCGTTATTGTACAGTGGTGGACGACTTGGTAAAATAAAAGCTGTTCCCTATAAAGAAGCCTACAAGAAAGATAGAATAAATGCTGAAGAAACAAGGAGGCACTTTACGTATGAACATTATGTCAAGTCACCAGATGGTAACATTGACAAGAGAACTTGTAAAAATACATTTCTGTTTCATATGGAGTATCCAAAAAGTGTCCTTATCACTTAACAAGTAAGAATATTATTATAATACTGAAAGAATGTATGAGAAAGTTATGCAGAAGAAGTAAAGTCTTTCTGGAATTAAAGTAGATTTCAGAAAAGCATTTGTTTTAATATGCAAAGGTGGACATACATAAAGTGTTACTTACTTACAAATGGCTTTTAAGGAACCCATAGGTTCATTGCTGCCCACACATAAGCCCGCCATCGGTCCCTATCCTGTGCAAGATTAATCCAGTCTCTATCATCATATCCCACCTCCCTCAAATCCATTTTAATATTATTCTCCCATCTACGTCTCGGCCTCCCCAAAGGTCTTTTTTCCCTCTGGCCTCCCAACTAACACTCTATATGCATTTCTGGATTCGCCCATACATGCTACATGAATGCCCTAACCATCTCAAATGCCTGGATTTAATGTTCCTAATTATGTCGGGTGAAGAATACAATGCATGCAGTTCTGCGTTGTGTAACTTTCTCCATTCCCCTGTAACTTACATACATAAAGTGTATGTAAAAATATAGAAATGCAGTGACAGGGATACCTATGAGACAGTTTCCAGCAAGGGAAGGGAAAACTGTCTAAGTTGGAACTTTCTGTGGAGCCTAAGTATCCTCACGAAAGACCAATCAAGGCTGCAAAACTTAAAGATATTTTGTGTATACCAAGGATTGTATTTGAACCTGAAGTCAGACAACAACTTTAGTGAGGATAATGTAGAAGATATTGATGATCATGATGTGGAAATGGAGATGTAATAGCTCTCTACATATATTGGTTTTGTAATAGCTCTCTAAGTATATTGATTTTTATCAGTTGTTTTCCAAAAAAAAAAAAAATAATAATAAATAAATAAAAATAAAAAAACTTTTCAACATTTGCAGAGAGTTGCTTTAATAAATAAGGAATAGTGTTCCAATTGGTTTTGATTTTGGTGACTTCAAAGACAGATTAGAAGAATTGTACTATAACTTAAGTATCTCAAAAGTGTCTACATGAAACATAGCTCCTTTTTCCCATTAACCTTTTCAATTAATGAACAGTGAGATGACGCAAAGTATTACCTTAAAATATTTATATATATACATCAATTATAAAAGTTTCGGACACATATTTTCGGAAATTGTCATCCCTTTATCATATTTAAACAGACGGAAACCTTGAATGCCAATCACTTCATTCAGCAAGAGAAAACTGTATTGAATAAAATGCACACATCTTTAATAATTCACTTTGACACATATATTATTACTAGCAAAAGCAAATGATTTCCAGCCCAACACTTATGATTGTAACCTTTATTTCACAATCTGACATGGGTATATGGTCGCAGTTTAAAACAATAAGAAATTCGACTCACTGCTCAGCATTGGTCTGTGACAACTGCTCATTAGCTCAATATGGAGTGATGAAATGTTGCAGCACTCCAGTCCATTTCGAGTCCTGGTTTATCAGAGTTTTGGATGTAGAAGGATTTTGTAGAAATTCAGTTGGGGATGTCATGAGCATGTTACAAACTTTGTTTGCATTCGTGTTTCGACCACAATTTCAAATTTTGTAAACGTGACTCATCTCACATTTTTTATTCAATGGTGTGTACTGAATGTATAAGATGAAAGACAGTCAAGTTTGCTGGCAGTTTATAGCAATGACTCTTAGCATGCCCGCTTTCTTAGCAATGCTTGTTATTTTATTCTTGCTTTCACTTGCATGTATTTGGTCTCTCAATTCACCTGCATTCACTTAATAAATTTGGATGATGAACGAGCACTGATTGTATACTTTGTTTCTAGGTTCTGTGGGTCCCTATTCCCCTGCTAGTCACCGAATGCCCACTCCCAGTCCTGTGACAAGACAAGGTGAATACTGATTATGTAGGCTTACATGACTTGCCCTCTCACCTGTCCTGCCCTCTATCTCTATCTTTCTCTGTCTCTTCCTGGTGTTGATTTGGAATATAATTAATTTATTCATTCTCTGGTGTTGGAAGTTCCAAACTGCTTGTAATTCATGACTCAGTGTTTTATGCTTTAAGACAATAAGGCAAGGCACAAATTGTTGCGACTCATTTTGTTATTTTTAATCTGATAATTGTGTATGTGTCTGCAGACATCAGAGAGCCGTTTTTTATTTGGTTGAGAATATAGGCCTATTAAAGTCCTATGTAAGACAAAATTTTACACTATATTATCCTACTTCTATATTTTTTATTGAAGTTCCTCAATATTTCAAGTCATATCCAACAAATACAAATTCTGCTCAAAAACACATTATCTTTGTTTATTCAATGATTTTTTTTTTTTTTTGAATAGGTATGTACTAATAATATCCAAGATCACATTATATAACAAATTGTTCAGCCTTATAGGCTTTGACGGCAACAACTTTTATCAATTTCACTATGCTGCCATCTAGCTACTGCATAAGAAGTCACGTTGTAACTCTCATTTGATTTGCATGGAACAACTGTACTTCCATCTAGCGATCATTCTCAATCGATGGTGGCAATCCTTGTGGTTGTTCTCTTTCAAATGTTACCGATTTTAACATGGGGATGGCTAATCTGTTATGTATGTGATCAGGGGTAATCCACAAGGTGAACCGTAAGATAATGTCATTAATTTTTGGCGGATTATTTCTTCAGTAAAGAGCAACAAAAAAGTCAAATGCCATTTTGCTAGGTTTTGAAGTTTTCCAGAAAAACATGCATTTCCATACATATGAATTATGACATTGCGCAATGCTGCAGTCAGCAGGGATTGTACAATAAGTTGTGTTTCTCTGATCAACCCCTTCTCCTGGCTTGTTTTGAATAGGGAAGTGGGAGGTCATTGCCATGTACATTGTTTTTAAATTCATAAGAAGATATACCATTTAATCTTTGTGTTTAAACTGTGTTAGAGAACGGAGAATGAACATTTTTCATTTCACGTTAAACAGAATCTTGGAAAATTTAAAATAAACCCTACAACCTAATTTTAATTCAGTGTTCAGAGAACACAGGCAATAAGATATGCATGTTTCAAACTAAATTGAAAAATTAAGAAATATTTCTACATTCCCATTTCATTTGAATATTCTAGAGATCGTAAACAATAATTATGCTTATTTCACGCTATAAAAACAACATTAAAAGAAATTAAAACTCTAAAGGAAAAAAATAATAATACGATAAGCTTATTTTACATTAAAATAATGGACAAAATAAAAAGAAACGTATACATTATTTTTAAGCTCTTTGATTTAATTTTAATTAAATATTCAGTGAATACAAGCAATAAGTAAAGCTTATTTTACGTTATACAAATCTAATTAATGATTAGAAAATCTCCGTTTGTCATTCTACGAGCATTTTATTCAGCCAGTTAGAAATAGTACCCTCCTACGTTATTTTTTTAAGTAGGAACTGGTAAACTTACATACAAGAAATCAAATTTCCCGAGCCGTCCTCAAAAGCAATTGTGTTATGTTTACATTTCTCGTTGTCTCACCCATTTCTAGCACATGCGAGCTGCATCATTCCAGGCAATAACCTTCACAGGGTTGTCAGAGTGCATCAAGTTTTAAATTTCCTTTGAAGAATGAAAACTTACATTTGTTTGGATCAAATTCCTGCACATTTAATGGACAAAACTAAATTTCTTTCAGTCATTTATTATCATAATACAGTAAAATGCCTCGTAACCGGCACTCAAATAACTGGCAATACCAAAACAAGTGCTCTTTTGGCTGGGTCAAAAAAAAAAAAAGTTTAAATCTGCCATATTGCCATAGTCTGGACCATCAGTTTGCCACATTAGGAAGTTCGGATGAACTTTCATTTTCAGTGAATATTCGAACCTAAAATTAGTGTGTTATTTGTGTTATGTGATGTGTTTTAATAAATAAAATCCACACAGATTTTACGTTTATTTAATTATGTTTGGGCCATTAGTGTTGCCACATTAGGAAGTTTTCAGTGAATATTCGAACCTAAAATTAGTCTATTATTTGTGTTACGTGATGTGTTTTAATAAAGAAAATCCACACAGTTTTTACGTTTATTTAGTTATGTTCGGGCCGTCAGTGTTGCCACATTAGAAATTTCGCACGAGCTTTAATTTTCAGTGAATATGCGAACTAGAATTAGTGTATTATTTATGTTGTGTGATATGTTTTAATAAGGCAAAAACTACACAGTTTTTATGTTTATTCAGTTATGAGTAAGTGATAGAGAAATGAACTTCACATGGCTGCAGTTTCAACATTTGGCATCATGAAATACGAACTTTTTTTTGTATAGCTATACTGATATTTATTCAATAATTCGGCAAAATCTCGTATCCGGAACTAACCTGGTCCCTTTAGTGCCAGTTCAGAGGGATTCTACTGTACACTGCTCTCTTAAATTGACTGATCGTATTGGGAATTAATTCAATAGTTTTCCCAAAATACACTATGAAATGTTTCAGATAATTTTTTTCTCGGAAAGTAAACAAAAACGAGCAAAATTGTATTAAACTTTTTTGTTTGAGATATCTCGAAGAATAAGCCCCTTGAAATTACTGTCATTACTTACGGTCCACTCTGTATATAACGCCACTGATAGACGGCAATCTTACCTTGAGATTATTTTCATCATTTTAATAGTTCAAATCAAATGTCAGTTTACTTAACTCTAAACACGTCAATTTCATCTAATTCAGTGGTTGGCAGTAGGCAGAGTTTGATAAGGGAGGAAGATACCAAAATTGAGGTTCATTGCTTCTTCTTTTATTTATTTATTTATTTTTTTGTAAGTGTGGATATATATTTTTTCAAAGTGTGGGCAGGAGGGCAAGCTGTGGTGGTTGGTAGTTGGCAAAACAAGGTTATGATGCATGATGTGATATGGTAAATCTCAGTAGTGAAATCTTATGTGTATAAGCATCCAGTGCCACTAATTATGACAGTAAATTCATTTTTATTAGAAACATCACTAAATTTATACCTGTTACGGTACTGAAAAGTTTTTTGTTGTATGTTCCGTTTGTGTACTGCTGTAGGTATCTTACTAGTGTAAGCCTAACAGACGAGTTTTATGTTCTGTCTAAAAATTGGAATAGTGTAGAAAGTGTTTGCAGTCATCCTGGTAATGGAATAGTCACTAGATGTGAAGTTTTGTGTTCCTACCATGCCATAGGCTATAGAATTTTGAAGTGCAACAATTCTTAGTGTGGCTTACTTTATGCTCATGACAGGCAGCAGATGAAATTTACGTCTTATCTCGAGCACATCAATATTCATTGCCGCTGGGGTAAACATTTTCGTGATCATTATGTTATTTGGGGTAAAGAATTGCATGTTACATGTTTCCCCATTTCAGAAATAGAATTTTTCACATTGTCAGGTTATGAGGACAGGGAATATCTTCTGGGGGCATTAGAAACCAAATGCCTAGTATATGATAGCGGGATTTTAATTCAGATTATTAAACTATAATATGGAACAAAAAATTAAAAACTCTTATGTCTGCCCATGACACTTGGAAATTAAATTTAGCTAACGAACCAATTTTATGTGCAATGCCTAATTTTATGTCGAGAGTAACGGTTGTATTTTTTTCCATGAGACAAAAGTAAGGACAAGCAGTTGCATGTTCAAGCTACATTAGTTGTTTTCTTGGAATGATTGTCTTACTGCTTGCATATCCTGCCACGAAAGTGTTTTCGTGTTTGTGTTGCACAAAAAATACATACTTAGGCTATAAACATTTCTGGTGACAAAAATGTGGGATTGTAGTGTGATGAAATTAAAATTTGAGTTTAAAGTCTCTTATTGAATGTCGCGACTACTGGCTATTCTGTTTCAGATGGATAAATGCACATTTCTCAGCATTTAGCATTACCAGTACTATTCTGACTACATATTCCTGGTTACAGTCAGGCAATGTCTTAGTTACGAATGTCAGTGTATGTTTTATTTGAAGGCAGTTAAGTTGAAGAATATGCGTGACATATTGCTATGTTTCTTAGAGTTATTCTTGTTGCATGATTATTAAGTGCCACTTTTACAAATTTATTACAATACTGTCATACCCAAAGTACAATCAGGAGTTTTCCTAAGAATGTTGTAAAATTTATTCATGTTGAATTCAAGGCTTCTTTCTGCCTTACTAAAAGACATTCTTCATATTACACAGATTAACACAGTAGAGCCTAATGTAGGAAGTACTCTGTCTAACATAGTGTAATAACAAAAACTTTTCTTTTCTATAGTTAAACAAAACTTGTTACTGAATTTTTTTTTTCCCCCACAATATTGTCATTCTCAGATTCTTATGTTTGATGTGCAATTGGTGACAATTGTTTAGAGGTTTTACCAGTTTCAATAATTGTATGCGTTCATGTTTTGATCCACAGAAAAAGAAGATTTTATCATATTAGATCTTGGCTAGCTCATTGGACAAAATTTGTATAAGCATTTGTTTTGACATTATTAACATGGTGGAAGAAAAAAAAAATAACTTTTTTATCTGCCCCCATGAGAATGTTTGCTTGTCAGGTGCGAAACCTGTTTTTGTGAACCAAACACTAATGGGCTTTATATGAAATGTTGGTTTCCAAAATATTAGTTTTTTTTTGAGATTCAGCTCTATCATAAAAATCAAAACAAGTCCTTCATACAACGTCATTGTCAAAGCCATTTATAATCTTATTAGAGGGGTCCGATATGTTTCCTGGGTCACACAAACACCGCAGAACTACTATCCAAAGTCAAACTTTTCTCTCTGATCCTTTTTAAATAATTTTCGAGAAAGGTATAAACACTATAGGTGATACTTCTGTCCTGACTTCGCATTACTTGTCTTTTTCAATTTACTAACACTAATACATACCATTACTTATTTCTACTTAGTTTACTAAAAAATGATTTTAAATTTCATACACTCAAAATAATACAAATATTTCGCCAGGCTTTGTTAACTTGCAAAAGCAATCATTGAGTTACTGAGCAGACCAACTGAAGTGCTTATTTTAAAGGGAGGCATTTTATTTTGATTTCTGTGAACCATTGTTCTGTCAGCATGATTATGTATACTGGTGTAGTCAGTTACATTTAAAAATAAAACTACCAGCACAATGAAAATGTTTTGGACGTACATGTTCAAAATTTCCATATTTAACTTATAAAGTAATTAATGTGAAATACGGTAATTTCTACCCATAGTCAATGTTACTTACATAGTGGCACCTCTTCGTAATGCTACACATTCATAGTGTGATTACATTATGACACCATTGGAAGTTCTTGGTTGGACGTTGCTCAAAGGCTTGTCAAGATCAAACTGCTTTCCAGTTAAAAGATTGTGTAGTTAATTACCTCGGTTCCTTTTTTGATCTTTTATATCAAACGTGCTTTCATGTTTGATAAGTGTGTAATTTGTTAATGGGGATAATGTATTATTTCATGTGGGTCATGACGAGGGCTGAAACTGCTATTTATACATGAAGAAGAGTGCTGGACGAAAATTTAAAAACCCAATTTCATTATTTAATGATCTTAAACATAATTTTTCACATACCGTACCATTGTTTCCAGTTTATGAAAATGAAATACAGGATTGTGTACATATATTGCACAGAAATATATTGGGTTATCTCTATTGGTACATGTATTTTCTTACTTAAATTAAGATTTGTTATTTAATTTGAAAAACAACTGACATGAGAACATATTTGATATTGTATTCAAGTCAAATTAAAATGGAAAAATCGTGGTAAGATGTGCAACAGCTATAATTTCATTATAATTCTGAAAGGTAGACATATTGATTATACAGTACATTGATTATACAGAGTGATTCACGAGGATTTACCGCCACTTAGGAGCTTATTTCCGAAGACATTCTGAGCAAAAAATGTCATATAAACATCTATCCTAATCTCAATATTTTCAGAGTTACACTAATTTGAAATTGTTAGTGAAATACCTGTTTTTCTTTAGTTTTAAGGGTAAAAGAATATTACAAACAGAGAATGAACTATTCAGGATTATCATTTCTGTAATTGGCTAGTGTTCTGAAGCTAAAAATGTATTGCTAATTAAAAATTACATCATTCTTATGCACTTAGCACAAAATTGTTACAAATCATACGACTTCAGGAACTTGATTCTTTACAGTTTATTTATGCATCCTAATGTACAGTCTTAAAGAATTTACAAGAGTGGCGTGATTTGTAACAATTTTTGTGATAAATGCGTAAGGAAAATATAATTTTGTAGTTAAAAATAAAAAAAAAAGTCTGTACGAAGCAAGTATGGAATTCACAAACACATTTTTAGCTTCAGAAAATTAATTAAAGAAATGATACTCCTGAATAGTCCATTCTTTATCTGTACTATTCTTTTACACTTAAAAAAAAAATGATATTTTACAAACCACTTCAAATTAGTAACTCTGAAAATATTGAGATTAGGACACAACTTTATATGAAATTTTTTTGTTCAAAATGTCTTCGGAAATAAGCTCTGTAAGTGACGGTAAATCCTCGTGAATCACTTTGTATATTGACAACTATTGCAACCTTTCGCAAGAGTTATGTGATGCACCATACAGATATGTCGCATCAGTACATAATTAGACATCATTTGGAACATATATCTGTACATGAAAGCTGAAGTCACGCAAGTCCATTTCTTTTTTCGAAAGGAGGTTATGACAGATTTGAGGTACCTGTAATGTAATGTGATGACTGAGATCCACATGGCAGAACGTACAAAATAGTTGTTTATTATAAAATAAAGTGGTCTGTAATGATGCAAGATTTAAGACAGCCATATTAAAGCAAGTTAACGTATTCCTATATAGCTCTAATAATATTTCTTCTAATAGGAAAAGATGGAAGTTCAGTTTTGCTATTTTGACTCTTGGTTTTTCTTATTAGTTGGTTGGTTGAAGAACAAAATTGAAATACAAAAATAACAAAAGTAAGGGTAAAATTTTGTTTTTCAAGTTTCCTGTTAAATTATTGTTTTGTAGCTTGAGTTACATTAGCTCGCAGATACAAATATTGTATACGAAATATAAGTAAAAACTATCCAATGGAAATTAGTAATGTGGAAGCTCACGATAAATTTATGTGATGTGAGTGATTTTATTTAGAAACAGAAAAGTTTTATTCATTATCACCATGAATTATTTAAGTGATTATTGGATCAAGAATTCAAAGAATATGCTCAAAATAAAATATAAAATTTGAAGCTATCCTTAGTAGAAAGAAAGCATCAATGCTATATTTTTTAGAATTATTTATTAGTTTATATCTGTAGCAGATATAGGCTTTTAAATTGTTTCGTATAAACAAAGGCTTAGGACCTTTTCTGTTAGTATTTATGATTTCTGAAAAATAGTTTCTCAAAATTAGTACCAGTATTTAAAAAAAAAAATATATATTTTTGTGTCATATGTATTTAAGTACCGGTATTGAAGTCATGTAGTAATGAATGCGACTGTGAGCGAATTATGACTATTCTCCTAGCTGTGTCGTACAGATTGTCTTGATGTATGTAAAGCCATACCTATGTAAGTGACTCCATAAATACATTCTATGTTGTGTGTTAAAAGTTATATCAGTTACAAAGCAATCTGCTAATGTAAGGGGTTTATTCTATCTGCTTCAGTGTGAGCTCTGTTCTCTGTTGATTCCATTGTATATACTCACGTCAGCCAATGTGTGTATGTGCTTCCATTGTGTAATCTTTCACTTACACACATTTAATTTAGGTGGTGTGTGCTATCCTGCTAATGTTTGTAAAATGGAAAACCATTCAATATAATGTACATTGTAGGTTTGTGTGGGAGTGAGGAATCCATTGTTCAAAATTCACTTGTTTATCATCTTGTGTAAAATCATTTCAAGTTTATGGGTAGTTGAACATGAGTTTTAAATACTTTTACTGTGATTAATATTATTAATATTCATGGTCACTGGCAGAGCTTAGAGATTAGTGAGCTCAAACCATGCTTCAGGGCTGTGCTGAAGCCTGGGTTCGTTGATTGACTGGTTGGCAATATTTTTCCGAACTGTAAGCCGAATATCAAGTAATCTCATGATTTTCTCGAACTTATATCGTCAAATACTATCTTTCTCTGACCAGTTCAACCACTGCTAAATAACTGGTCTGTTGCTACAGCTTTGGTTAGTAACTGGTTAAAACAATTAACACTTAATAAGATTAATCCATTTTATATGATATTAATGTATTAATTTAGGTTTCATTTTATAGTTTCTTCAAAATCAGGGGCGTACGCAAGGTGGGTTACCGAGATTGAACCCCCCCCCCCCCCCCTTGAACTTAAAATAATTATATATTTAAATTTGAGTGTTTTTTTTTTTATTCATAATCGTTTTCCCTTCTCTAATTTTTCACTTTCAAGAGTAACAAAATCTACATCGACATAATACATTGTCCTCCCACCCCTCCTTCAATATCATCCTGTGCTGTGGCACATTCCAATTATAACAATGCTATCTTTATTATAGAGAGACCTACTGTCTAGTACCGATCTAGTAATAAAATGAAGCTGACACAATGTGAAGTTTAACTTGTTAAACATATTGAAAAGATTGTTTTGACAGTTCTGCTGTGGAGATGTTAAATATTGTGCATTGTCGATTTTAAACTCATTTTAAGAGCGGTATTCATCCGTTCTTTAGTTTGAGTTCTGATTTTATTGTGAAACATTCGTTTAACATTTCGTGCATTTGACAGTTCATATTTTTAATATAATATATAATAATATTCATAAATGTACCATATGAATGAATGAATGAAATAGCCTTTGGATTTCCCGTGAAGTGCTATGGCCTCCTAAAAGGGGAGCTCTTTAGAGATCATGCGGTGAGCTAATCTGCATGACGGTAGATTCTGTTCTATATAAGTTTTGTTCGTCGTTTGTGTGTGTACACTTGCGCTCTCACTCAATACTGGCAAACTGTAGCGATCTCCATTCTTCTCGGTTCTTGGCTGTTCTGGACCACAGGGGTCCAGCTAGGCTCTGATGTACCATAACATAGTAATAATAATAATAATAATAATAATAATAATAATAATAGTAATAATAATCAGAGACTGGAAGTTAAGTTGTTATGAATCATTAAAATAGGCAGGCAAAAAGGCACCATAAATAGCTAAAATAGGCAGGCAAAAAGACATTAAGTTATAAATAGCTAAAATACGCAATAAAAGGCAATTACAAAAACCTTGCACTAGACCCACAACCTTGCAATTTCCACAAAGGGATTTCGGCAGCAAGAAAAACTTTACATAAGTCTAATGCAAATTGAGATTTTCGACTCGATGTTGCAATTAATGTTGGAAGCAAAGAAATCTTCTTCTTCCCAGTAGCCTTGGAAAGTGCATTTTTGTGTTTGGTTGTACTGATATGTTGCGGTATGAAATATTTAGCTAGCTACAACAACATCGCAATTAAAACTGAAAGAAAAATAACGTTAGACCCACACTCATTGTTGCCTTGTCAAATAAACACAAGCGATAATTAAAACGCTTACTGTTATACATTTTTGCACATCAGCACTGATTGTTGCAAAGAGAATATGAACTGACTGAAAGACAATAATATACATTCGGTGAAGTCACTTTCATTGTAGTGGTTATAGAAATGAATTAAAATATACCTGTAGGCAATTTTTAATAATAAATTAATAAATGATAGATAAATAATCAAATAAAGGCAAAAAAAGCATTTATTTTGTAAATTAGGCATTTATATTAAAAAAAGGCAGAAAAGGGCAACATAAAACTGTGACGTTTCAATCACAAAGGTATAATTCGTACAGATTTACTTTCAAAATTAAGATAGATTTAACACATTTAAAAAGGCATTCTGCCGAAGTTCCGGTCTCTGATAATAATAATCAAAATTTTGAATACCAATGATGTAAATTGTAAACAATTTTAATAATAATCCCCCCTTGACAAAATTCTGCATACATCACTGTTCAAAATAGAAATGTTACCGGTACAAACACAGAATTTTACTAGGACAATAATATTTAAAACTATTTGGCTATTTTAGAATAGTTTGCTGATTCCATTTATATTTTCTTGAAAGTACGAAGAGTACAGGTATTTATAGTCATTTTTATACTTAGGACCATCCCTTGTGAGGACGGTAATTCTAATCACACTAAGAAAAAGCATCAATGATTATGAGAATAAAACGAACTGAAGTTATTTGTTTTGTGCAGCAGTAAGAGAAAGTGGTATATGTCTGCATTTTATCTCTTCTATAATTACCAATGAATAATGATACAATTGTTGCTAACTAGTCAGTGTTTTTTTTGTAAGTTTTTATAACAGTCACTTTTCACTTGGGTACCAAATTCTATACGGTATATACTTGTTTCCTCATTTCCAATGTGCTTCAACTGCCTTGATTGTCCAGATAACATCGGGAAAGTAGGTTTATTAATTTGTGATTTTAACCACCTGTTAATTTATTCAAGCGAAAATATGTGATTTTTTTTTATATTTATGACAATGTTAAAGAAATGAATTAAACACTTATTGTAAATAATAAACAGAGTAAATATTGGGATGTGTGCAGCTATCATATTGCTTTACCTGCACTAACGAAATTATTTCAGAACCATTTTAGATAACTTTTATGAAAAACTGCTCTCTGTATAATAAACTTCCAAAAAAGAATGTGTGTTTTAGTTTAGAATATTTGAAATAATAGCAATTCATAAGAAATTCAGCAGGACATATACATGTTTATTTTTGAAAATGTATTTAAGTCTCTACACTTATTTTGAGGATATTTTCATAAAATTTGACACTATTGCATGAAGTTTCCAGTGTAATTTGTCTAATTGCTTACATGAGGAATTTGTAGGTACCAGTAATAAAAATATTAGTATGCTCTGTCATATGCCTTCCATGCCTGATTTAGGTATGGGCATTAAATTCTTGGGACTTCAGTGACTAGTCTGACACAATCGGTTTACAAGCAAAACACACTAAGTCAAAATTATTACTTCTGTGACAAAGGCGTTTTTCTTCTGACAAAACTGAATCTCAAAATACTATTACTTTTAGTAAGTTGTTTCTGTTTAATTGCATTTATTTTCCAATGCTTGTATTTATTTTCCAGTTCTAAGTTTATACACATACATTATGTGCATTATATACGTTTTTTTCTCAAAAGTATTATTGTTTAATTAATGTGTTTTGCTTGTAAACCGACAATATGATTTATTCATTATAGGAACCCCTGGTGTTTTCTGTATTGAGATATATATGATGTTAGGTTAACGGAAAAGTGGTGAAATTAGGGTATCCAAACGTCCTCTTTTTTCCTGACATGTCCTCCGTTTTAGGCTTTTGTCCGGGGTCTGGGCGGATTTAAAAAAAAAAAAAATTAAATGTCCTCCTTTTCGTAACTTGTATGTCTGATATTTTGAAGTTATCTGATTTGACGCCTTTTTCAAGTAATTTGCCTGTAGATGGCAGCAGCATTGACGGAATATATTCTTTCTGTCCTCTTTAATTTGGCTTTCATATGTAGCTAACTGTAAAATTATTTTGATTAAGTTTTATCATAATTAATTTGTAATAAAATAGATAGTAACATATTTTTAAGTATAATTTAAGCCTAAATCTGTACTGTAAATATTTTGTAATAAAATAGATATTCACGTAATTTAAAGTACAAGTCTAAATAGCCACCAGCGTAGCTCAGTTGACTAAGGCGCGGGTTCGATTCTCACTTGGGTTGATTACCTGGTTGGGTTTTTCCGAGTTTTTTTCCAATAGTACCGGTAAAGCAAATGTCAGGTAATCTATGACGAATTCTGGGCCTCATCTCGCTATCACCAATCTCATTGATGCTAAATAACCTAGTAGTTGATATAGCGTCGTTAAGTAACAAAATAAAAATAAATGAATAAATCTGAGTACATAATATTTTCTGTCCTCTTTTTTCGAACAGTGTCCTCCTTTTTGAAGCTTTGTGTCCTCTTTTTTATCGATGTGAATCTGGCCACCCTAGGTAAAATGATGGTAGAAAAAATAGCAGCATGCTGACAGAGCTTGCTTATGCTCATTGTTCATTGAAATTTCCACTTGTTTGTATCGGAATTCAAACTTGCGTCTCTGAAAAACTGATACTCTACCGGACATAGAAGTAAAAATTTCCAAAATTATTTCGAATAAAGTTTGTGGGAATTAATTATTTATTGTTAAGAAGAATTGTGTACAGCTCTCTGTATGGTAGGCAGATAATTCCACCAAGATATTTTGGTTCTCACAGCACAGTTGGTTCGTCGTAATAGCACTTGCTCATAGAGCTACTTTCTTTTCTTGTTATATTTGTATAGTAGGCTACTTAACAAGTGAGTAATAAGTTAAGACATTTTCACAGTGTGAGGTGCATGTTACCATTTTGGAAGTGGGACTACAGAAACTTTGTCTCCTCACGTGGATGTGTGTTAGCATTCTCATAGTTTCTGTGTAACTTGAAAACTCATGGAAGGGCATGTTGTAGAAACATACTCATAGAGGAATTACAGATTTTATTCTCTTTACTCATTTAGCAGTGAGTGTGAGGTATTATAATTACTCTTAATTGAAATATCTACATATATATCAGAATGAAGGACTGATATAATGTGGTTGTCATCCTCATGTTGCAGCTAACTTCTGTTATACCTAAGGGTGAGTTGTAGCCTAACAAACTATGTGGATGAGGGGATGGGGAAAACACAACAACATAATGTTTATAAAAATTAAGGATTGTTTATAAAAATAAAGGAATGATTTACTGTATGTCTGAGAATACTGCATTATATCCGAATTTTGTGATACAGTTCTACTTTGTGAATGAAAAAAAAAAAAAAAATGTGCTATGGAAAAGAAAGAATTTTGCCAAATTCATATTCACTGATGATAATTTTTTTCTTTTCACTGCATTATATCCGAATTTTGTGATACAGTAAAATACTAGTATAATGAAATCCTAGGGACCTCCGTTATAGTGAAATTTCGTTATATCGAAATATGTTAATTTTTAAAATAAAAAGCATGCTTGTTCTTTCACTTCTACTTATGCCGTAAATTTGGGATATTTTGCATGTAAGTCTGGAAGTTATTCTTAAATAAAATAAAGATTGAACTTGCATTGCGTTTAAAAATAAAATTAAAAAATAAAGAAAGGCATAGGAAAGAAATAGTCATAGGAAAGTACAAAATTCAAGTTTAATGTAGCACTTTATAGAGTAAGAGGTGCCATGTTATTTGGGAACCCTGTTGTGAGATTAGTGAGTTGTTAAGCTGTGTTTGGTAGAAACAAACTAAATGGGGAACAAGAAAACAACTGCATAGAGCTGTGATTGGAGGCGCCATAATTTGCGAGATCATTGAGTTGTTGGTAGAAGGTAACAAAATGGGGAGAACAAGGGATCAACTACATAAAAAAAAACTAACAGTAAATTTAGAGACATTTACATCTTGATAAACATAGTTAGATATTTTATAACGCATGACCACTATACAATTGCAATATTGTTATAGTATAAAATATGTCCCAACTTGCTAACAAGTATTTTTCGTTAAAAGGTAGATTTTTCTGCAAGAGAGAAACATTTTTATTTCGTTATACAATACTGTTTTTTTTTTCTCGTTAAAACTGAATTAGTTACATTGAAATATTTTGACATTAAATTATATTGAAAAATGAAGGGGACAGAAAATAATTTCGTAATAATGAATATTTCGTTACACAGGCGTTCGTTATAACGACATTTTACTATATATTTTTCTGTTCCTGTAAAGGTGTACCGGTACTGTACTTCCTTAGGCACAAAAATTGGTTCAACCAGTAGAATGAGGGACGTTTCAGATTCTATATAACGTGAAGGATGTTTTTTCTTTGCAATAACTTCTAGAAGTACTTCTGTGCTTATAAGGCCCTCTTCAAGTGAGCATTGCTGTTTTCCTCTGGAGGAATAGCTGCTAGAGCATGATAATGACCATTCACCTTCTTCATTTGAGATACGAAAGCTTAGGTTCCTGACATTCTGAGGTCTTCATGGTATGTTCATGGAGCACCATTATGTACTTTATCCTTACCTTATATAAATGTAACAGATACAAGTACTGGTACTATAGATCTAACAAAAGTAATACAATTTGACAAAGACATGAAACGATTTAGTTCATGAATTCCTCTGATAAGCATGATTCGCTACTTATTACATTTGTTATATTTATTCTACTACACTGAGTCATAGTTTCTATTATAATGGTTTACAAATTATTATTTAAACGAATTACGTGCTCTTTCTGCTATGTGAATGCCACACAAAATTCATTAAGGACTACTTTCCCTCTACCTTTTCATTAACAAGTATCTAACATGGTTCATTTATGTGATTATTTTTATTGAAGTTTTGTAGTCTCAGTTCCTTTTGTTGAGTGCTCTTTAGTGCCATTCTGATTTTATAATCTGGGAAACGTAGCTTCACAGTTACATCCTAATGCACTTCATTAATAAAATTAATTTGTTGAGAGACTTCTTTTAAGGTGAATATATGAAAGGTAATTAAAGAAATCTCTTCTTGTGTGACACTTTGTAAAGAACTAATGATTGTATTACAAATGTGTTCAGATTTGTCTCTTATAATGGACAGAAGTATTAACGTTCAAGTCATTTTTGGCATGATTAGAATATAAGCAAACTGAATTGAATTTCATGGTTTTCCGTTATACATGCCACAGTGCCAAAATGCTAACTGTTAATTTGTACTTTGGGTATGATGACTATAACTTTGGAACTTCCATTCTTGCCTGTAGTAGAAGTATTGATAAGCTTAAATTTGTTATACTGCAGAGGTAAAACTGTTCTAAACTGATATTTTGCACTCATGCTAACCTTGGGTACTGTTTCAGACTCCTCCAATTCTGGTGGTGAAAACATGTACACAATGATGAAGTCTGTACCTGGAGGAAACATGCCAGGGGTGAGTTTGAACTGCTGCATATGCTTACATTCATACTGTTTACCATTTTATCAAATGTGAACATAAGTGACTCATGCTTACCATGGGTGCAGGATTTTCCGATGGGTGGTGGGCCAGAAGGTGGACCCATGGGACCAATGGGGCCTAGCACCATGGGCCCAGTGATGAACGGAGATGGGCTTGATGGGATGAAGAACTCTCCAGCCAACGGTGGGCCCGGGACTCCACGGGAAGACAGCGGGAGTGGGATGGGAGACTACAACTTGGGGGGCTTTGGGGGACCTGGGGAAAATGTGAGTATGAGTGCCGGCAGCTATTTCTCGGAGACATAGTTCGCCCCGATCTAACCCGACCCGACATTTGTGCACGGTCTAGGCTTAACTGGGCCTTCTCGAGGGATCCGTCCATCCTCAGCCGGCCACAACCATATGGAATTTATCTTTTTTTATGTTTATTTTGTAAATGAAATGTAGCACATTTCTAAGGATGTGGGCTGGGTACTTAAGATGTATGCACCAACTGTAAAAAGATGAATGAATTTTAGTTTAGATGTTGGTGGTGAGCCTTAGTGTTAGGTGCCAGCATTTACGTGATTTTTCTGCCATGACAAACTATGATAGACATTGCGCAAGTGTGAAAGCTGAATCATTTGGAATGTAGCATTAGGAAAATGAATTTGCATGTCATTGTAGGCAGTGTTAAAAGCAGGTGCAGCATTGTTGTATGGCAGATTTAACCAATTTCACAGACCAGGTTTTAAGTTGGTTGGATGCTGCATTGAGGGTTCTCTATAGATTTGTGTAAGCAGGGAGTAGGGAGGATGCTTTGCTCCGGTGTGCTCCATTCGTCAGGGTTGCGTTCTGATCTCGGCACACGGCCGGGGGGTGGAGCTTGCAATCGTGGCGAGTCTGGGTGCACCTTTTGGAACTGTAGATGTGAGGAAATCTTGTAAGATGTTTGGAAAGGTATTAAAGTTGATTTGAATGCTCAGAATGCCTCGTGTTAATGCGCTTGCCCCTCCCTACTGCCTTCGTCACATGATTAACATGTCCGCCCGCCACACTCACACGATGCCGTGATGACGGAAGGGTGTGTTGCATGAACCAAATTTCTTGAAATTATTTTCAATAAATTTTGTTTCGGGTGTCATTGAAATTGATAGACCCTTTTATTTGCAAAGAGGAGAGGATGAAGGGGGAGAGAGAGATTCTGTAGATGTCATGAAAAACTGTTGGAAGTTTGGACTGTGCAGTGAACCCTTTCTTCCTTGCAGGACCAAACTGAATCAGCCGCCATTCTGAAAATTAAGGAAAGCATGCAGGAAGAAGCGAAGAGGTTTGAAAAAGACTCCGACCATCCGGATTATTTCATGCAATAACACCCCGTCCCTGGCCCATATCCTTCCCCTCCTGGGCTCCTCTCCACTCGCAGGCAGTCCTTTCCTTCTCCAGTCCTGGGACCTGGAAACAAACTGAGAATCAGATTGTTGTAAAATCAGATTGCAGTCTGCACATACATATATACATACATACGTTCATTCATGCATTCATTCATTCATTCATTCATTCATTCATTCATTCATTCATTCATATACACAGAAACACACACACACACTGCTAAAGGATGGAGAAGTCTGGAGGCAGTAGCCATTTAGGAAAATGGAATTTTTTGCCCCCTCTTAGGAAATTTGAAAGATTTTCTTTTAGTTTTGAAATATTACTTTGGCGTTATTTGAAGAGGTTTGGACGTTGTTGAACATGTTCCTATTTTCCGTGAGGAGGAGAAGAGACTAGCAATCTGATTCCTTGAGGTATTCTTCAAGTGTGAGTGACAGACAACAGATAAAGTGATTCAGTGACTGAAATACAGTGCAATTGAAAATGATTGACACGCATGACACGAGCAGTACGTATCACGTACGAACGAGCGAGGTACTTTACATACCAAACAAACCGAGGAGCTTACTTGCCCGTGTGAAGGAAATACAAATTTGTGCCCTGTAGTGGTAGCTCCACCCTGACCCACCTCGTCCCTCCCATCCTTATAAAACTGATGTATCTCTCACAACAAGAACCCTCACGCCGGGGTTCCACAGATTTACATCATTTTTTATATTATTTATATGCAAACAAAATATCCTATTTAAAATTGATATTTCTATCAGCTGAGGAAAATGCCATTCTCTTTAAATTTTAGGCTTATTTAAACATCCATGTTCTGAAACTGTTGTGTACATTTTGTGCCACTTGTATGTGTACCTTTTGGTGTAATATCGCCCCATCTCCATCATTCATCCCCATTGCATTATCTTAGTTTAGGATATTATTCAAGTGCAGGCAGGGACGCAACCCCGGAATATGTTGGAAGGGGTACGCCAATACCGGGCCCCTTCGAGTGGCTTTTCTGGTTCTTGTCTGATGCAGAGCCCCTCCTCTTCCATCTGTAGCCATAGCCGGGTTTGTGGCAAGTAATGCCAGGTTCGTTAAATGTGCTTGGGGCACACTGATAGCAGAACCGGCAAAGTCTGTGGGGAGTCACCCTGCCGTGTTTTTGGAACGTAAAGATGGGAAGGTTTCCTCAGTCGAGGTGGTACCACAACCGTCTTATCAATTTCAAATCAAATCCCTTAATTTATAATCTCTGTTAAAATGTTGGTAGTGGAAACTTTACCATCTTTACATCGTACAGCCATACGTTGCCTACTATCTGGCATGAACATAAAGCAACCTGAGAGTGTACATACCCTTGGATGTAAATTGTTTCAGAGGTCCGTGTTGGGTCCGAAGTCACACATTGTAAATATATTTAGTTTTTCTGTAGAAGTGTGTACAGGCCAGCCAATCGGGCTGCACTGTGAGGGAAGTTGACAACTCGGATGAGATAGCAAGAAAGGTTTTCGGAGCTATGATACTGGTCTTGCTATATCAGAACCCTACCACATGAGCAGGAGCATCTGACACATAATCAATCTTTGCTCAATTTTATTTTCAAGTGATATAGGACCTCGACAGCTCAATCGCTACTCCAGCAACACATTTCTTTCTTCTGTGTTGGTCTTCAGTTTATTTTCTACTTCTTCGAGATGAATGTCCCTGAGCTACCGAGGTACTATCCAGTATTTCATTTTATTCATTCTTCTTGTATTTGTTCAGTTCTCAGTTTTTGTTTTATTTGTTCATTTGTTTGTTGTCAGTGTTAATGATGTTGACTTTCTGTACAAATTACAAATACCGAGCTCCAAAATCAACAAATGCTAATACTTTGGCAATCATTTAACAAACTGAATTTTCCTCATTCCTCATAACATTTGTTCCCTCGGAGTCCCAGTGTTCTAGCAATGACCAGTTACAATGTGCTGGGGAATGTGCCCATTCATCGCAGGATTGCAAAGAACTTCTCAGTGTGTCGGTAGTGGTGCCGATGCAGCAGATGTGTATAAATATATTGTCATTTTGCAATTCTGCATGTTCATGACTACAAACAAACCACTTCACAAAACAAAGAATTTCCAATACTATCGTATCTACTTTTCTCAAACATGGACTGCATTTCTTTATTACTTTTATCCTATGTCGAATCTCCAAAGGAAAAAGAAATACAAAATCGTCCCGTTTTGTTGGTGGAGTAGACCTAGACTAAAGTGTAAGTACTGTAGTCACATAGAAGAGTATTATTATAATTATGTGTAGCAATTTTGAGTAAAAACGAGGCTGGTGCACATTCTCTCTTTACTTTTCCTTTCCCTTCAATAATCCTGTGCATTGTTCCCAAACCGTTACATTCGGACAGTGTTAGGAAATATCACATCATATCAAGACTCTTGAACTTAGAAGATATTACATTGAAACCAACATGATTCACATGAATGTGAATGGTACCTCAAGTTCGAATGCAGTGAAGTTGTAAAACAAAAATGCCATATTAAATTTAACATAATGAAGTTAATTAATTACAAGACTAATTGTCCACAGGACGCTTTAGTCAGAAAGTTACGAGTATGTTATTCAAAATTTCTTCGGAGATAGTCAGTATTCCAGTGTTAATTTTAACGCTGTTTCTTTATATTCCGTGTAAATTTCTAGCAAAATCGAACTTCAAAGAACAATTTATTGCTAACTTGGACTATTTACAGCCCTTCTAATGCAAAATACGTGTGACATATTGAACCAATTTAAATCAATTAACAGTAAAGTAATTATTGTGAGAAAATAGAGAGACTTTGATGTTCACTGCTCTTTAGAAATCCTGTGTAGTAGCAGTCATGAAAATGTCTCATTGAAAAGAGAAAAAAGTTCTGTGTATATGGGGCGTGATAATTTAAAATCCCAAATACGTTTGACATATTGAAACTATTTAATTTAATTAACATTAATTATGTAAAAAAGAGACAGAGTTGGATGTCTGAAATAAGGGTGTCCACTGTTCTTCAGAAATCATGCGTACACAATAGCGATCATGAAATTTGTTGTTGAAGGAAGAAAAAATTGTTGTATATCATATAATATGTTTCATAATAATTTAATCATAAAAGATAGTGCTCAGAATATTTCGATGATTTCGGAAATTGAGATTTTTTTATCCTAATAGTGTCCGACAGTACCTATTGATTGGTGTATTTATAAGGCTATAAATTCCGTGTGTACATGTAATGTGACAAAGTTAAAATTCAGAATATCTATTTAAAACTAGAAATTTCGAAATGTGCTTGAAAATTCCATTTTAATAGTTCTACCTTAAATGTGGGACATACACAAGAAGAAAAAAAATCAATGTCATGGAGATGGCATACAGTAGTTTCTTATTTTACATTTTATGTATTTTGCAACATTTGACTTCTGTATTATTTTATCATTATTATTCCCGTTAATAATTTATTTTCTTTAACTGTCGTTTACAAGACAGAGAAATTAAATCACATGACGTGCGTCTAAATAAGAAAATAAAACCTTTATTTTCTACATTGGTCATAATTATTTTTATGACGAAAAATTAGATAATTGACCATGGGTATAAATTGTATGGTTAAAGGCAGTGTATGCCATTAATTTTGCACAGATTGCCGTTGTAATATTTTCGTTTATTTTATTCTCGTCTAATATTATTTTGCTGTTTACGAAAATCCAATTTAAAACTGATAGACATTTTCAAATGCATTAATAGTTTATACAAGACATTTTCAAATGCATTAATAGTTTATACAGAGAATTTAACTATTTTCCTTGTCAAGAAGACCAAACAAATGTTGTATAAAATGTGAAAAGTAGGCAGTCCTTTACTAAAAAAGGCGTCCACACAATTTCCCTAGCTTCTAAATTTTTGGAGTGTACATTTTGAGACTGACACAATACATACTACTTCTCCACGATCTCTTGAATCCAAGGTTTCGTCTTGTGTCATTTCAGTCCCTTTTTCTTTGCTATATTTCGTAATAGCTATGGTTACTTAATTTTGAAAATTAATTTGTGCAGATATTCTTAACGTCCTGTGCCATAGCATCATTGTCTCTAAGACATCATGTCTAGGACTCACGTTCAAGAATGCGCGCTTGTTCAAGTCCTCATGGAGAAGGAATTTCCTCATGAAATTATGGCTAGTTTTTAGGACCAGTGCCCACCCAGCATCATAATGAATTTGGGGAGCTAAAATAGGTTACGAAATCCAGTTACAAACAGCAGTTATAACAGCTGTGGGGAATCATTATGATGACGACATGATACCTCTGTTTCGGTTTGATGATCGTTCACTTTTGCTGGGGCATATGGATGTGAGGCCGGCAGTCAGCTGGTTGGCCTTTGCCCTTCATAGGTTATTATTATTAGATATTCTTGATCCCCAACATTTCTATATAGGAAATTAAAGGTTGTTTTATTGCTCTGCTTCCATAGCTAATTTCTTTGTTTGAAGTTTTTGATTGAAAGGAAAATTATGTAAATAAGAATTTTATCCAAATTTTTTAAAATATTGTCTATATCATTGGTATCATGTTTAATTGGTACTATTGTGACCATTGGGTTGTAGTTCAAACCTGGCTGAGGGTAGTGGATATTAAAACATTATTACTTATGATTGTTTTCTCTGGGAGAGAAGTAAAACTGGGAAGCCCATGTCGTAGATTTGCAGCAAATAAGAAACACTGTCTTTGATAGAGGGATCCAGGCAAAATTTGTCGGCCATTTCATGCTGAATAACTTCTGCAGTGCAAAGTGTTGTCAAATAAAGTACTTCTAATACTACTACTGATGATGATGATGATGATGATGATGATGATATAATAATAATAATAATAATAATAATAATAATAATAATAATAATAATTATAATTATCGATATCACAGTATTATCTAAAGAAATAATTTAAAAAATTTAGAGCCTTTTTCTGATGAATTGCGATCTGAGGTTTTTGCCAATAAAATTCCCATCAATTTTGAAGTAAAAAGATTGAATTTCAAGCACATAATTACGGGATGAACTGACTAGCAAGTACTGGATTAAAAAACACTTTCAATGGTTTGGAGAAATTGCTATGCACATGCAGGCAGGCAGACAGATAGGCTTCATACTGAAAAATCGCGAATAATTTTTTCACCCCACCAGTATCAAAACACTTTCTCTTCGTACTTGATAAAATGAGGAAGCAAAAATAAATTGAAAGTGTTTGGTTGGGCAGGCATTTGACCGATAACTTATGTAATCACGTTACCATAAAATTAGGTATACTGAATACAACACTAGAACAGTTGAGAGCAACATTTACTAGAAGTAAATGCACGCAATAAAATAGTTATTTGAGGACATGAAATGTTTTCAAATCATATTAGTAGGAAAGATAACTGCTTCCTAATATTAGTAGGGTATTTTTTTTTTAATTATCACAAGAGAAACACATGGAATACGACCAAAATGCGGTAGCTGTGGACTGTTCTGTGAGCTGTGCTGAACTGCTTGAAACTACACGTGCAACTTCAGGTGAGTACTACCATTTTTTTTTTTTGTTCTGCATTTATTATTTCTACAAAAAATGCAACTATTTAAGGGTGCTTTAGGTATTTTCTAACTTTGTTTTTAGAATGTAGTAATTGGGATGGAAATGCTATCATAACATGTGCTGTAATAGGCACATACTGGGGATGGCCAGTGTTCTCCATTTTGTCTCAAAATAGAGGTAGAGTTTTTTTCTGAATAAGCACCTTCATTTCAACTTACTTTAGAATATATCAGAAATACATATTTCTTCGATTTTCACACAACAGTTTTCCAGCACTTCAATATTGACTTGCAGTGAATGTCTTCAATATCTTGTGGTAATGCTCTATAATAGAACTTTTAGCTGTCTTAAGTTTTGTAAATTTTGATCGTCTAAAACTCCCTAAATTCCTTGAATTATACTGTACATAATAGACCCTTATTGACAGTATCAAAGTACAAAGCTAAACGAAGTGCTAACTAGGTACCAGTGATTAGAAGAAACCAAATGCAGGGAAGTGTGCAGTCTCTGCGCTGTCTATGTTTGAGTCATTTTGTTCACAAAATATTCCTAGTTTCAGAAAATTTAATCTCTTAATGGTGATCAGCTTCTTATTGAACAGAGACTCTGGGACTGACTTAAAGTTTAATATCTACCTTTTAATATTGTCTGTAATGCTGACATTTGTTAATAAATGGTAATTAGAAGTAATTAATCGTACTTTTATTTATAACCTAGCAAAATAGATAGACCTGAAAATTAATGAAATTGCAGAAAGCGGTATTACACACAATGTAGCACATTCTGTGCCGTCATACAAATTCAGCTTCGTTACTACCTGTGTGGTGTGAACATTTAGTAAGCAGAAGAATATTATGAAACCATATGGTATTCTGAAAGTTTTAAATACATGCTTTCTATATAGCAGGAATATATTTACATATTAGCCAACTTGGACCATGGCACAAAATGACAACATTTTTCTTCTATACTTCATGTAGCAGATGTTAAAAATTAGATAGTGCATATGTAAAAGCAAGTGGCTCATAATTTCTTCATATATGGGGTACACAGTAGCATTGTGGTTAATGCATTCACACTACAAGCCAGAGAGTAGCAGGTTTAATTCCTTATGGGATTATGGACTTTCTCCATTGATAAAATCTTTCCGACCACACTGTGACCCTAGGGTTCACTTAACCCGTAACAGAAATGAGTTTCAAGGATATATCAGTGAGGTAAAGGCAGCAAGTACGTAGAATTGCCATTCATACTTATATTAATGCCAATTGTCCGCAAAGGTGGAAAGCTACACTGAGGTCTTCATGCCTTGTAATAATGGTAATTTTATATACAGAGTGAATTGTAAGTTATGTCATAAATTTCAAGGGGTTATTCTTTGAAGTATTCCGAACAAAAAAGTTTCATACAATTTTGCTTGTATTTGCTTCCTTTTCGAAAAGAAATTTGTTTTCTATGAAACATTTCATAGCATGTTTCGGGAAAGCCATTAATTTAATTTCAAATATGCTCAGTCATTTTAAGAGAGCAGTGTATTATGATGATAAATGATTGAAAGAATTTTAGTTTTGTCATTTAAATGTGCAGAAAATTGATCCAAACAAATGTAACATTTTAAAATTCCTTTGCAGAATGACAAGTTACATTTGTTCAGATCAAATTTCTGCACATTTAAAGGACAAAACTAAAATTCTTTCAATAATTTATTGTCATAATACAGTGCTCTCTTAAATTGACTGAGCATATTGGGAATTATTTCAATGGCTTTCCCAAAACACGCAATGGAATATTTCATATAAAGCAATTTTTATCTCGAAAAGGAAACAAAAACAAACAAAATTATATTCAACTTTTTGGTTTCAAATATCTCACAGAATAACCTTCTGAAATTAATGACATTACTTACGGTTCGCCCTGTATATATTGTGTATTGTTATGATAAGGCTGCTAACATAGTTGAGATGTACAGTAGTGGCAAAAAAAAACCGGACCGACCCTTGTAGCTGATTTCAGAGCCTTGTTCAGTCCAGAGCACGATAGACTGGTAACTAAGACTTTCGTGGTTCGAATCCTGCCTGGGAAGGAAACTTTTTTTTTTTTCTTTTTCCTTATTCAAATTTATTCCAAATACTTTTCGATTGCAGTGATATTTTACTACTTAATTAACTTATTATTTCCAGAACATGGATTTTACCAGCAATCGAAAAGTATTGGGAATAAATTTGAATAAGGAACAAAAAAAAAAAAAAAGGTTCCTTCCCAAGCAGGATTCGAACCACGAAAGTCTTAGTTACCAGTCTATCATGCTCTGGAGTGAACAAGGCTGTGAAATCAGCTACAAGGATTGGTCCGGTTTTTTGCCACTACTGTACAGTGGCCTACAGGAATAGGTCAAAGATGTTTGTCCTTACGAATTGTATGTCTATTAGTCAGTGGCGGCTCGTGAACTTGTGGATTGGGAGAGCTGCAGTAGATTTTGGTACATACAAATTTCACTTCTTGATACCATTACTAATAAGTATAGGACAAAAATAAATGCACTACATATCGAAAAACCAAAACTTTCTGACTTAGTTGGGAGATGTCTGTGGCATCATTTGCTAATCGCAAAAAAAAATCTAATACCATCGATTTCAGTCTGAATTTCTGATTGGCAGAAACTCAACTTGCAATCTACCGGTTCATTCTGAATTGTCTTAGAATTACCTTTAAACAGTGGCATCTTCCAAATGATTTTTGAGAGGCTCGTTTAGATTACTCACGGACTGTAGCAACCCACGAAATACACCAGAGTCTTTCGAATCGTTTTTTCATCATGTCCCCTAAGGGGAAGTTCATATTGGCCACAAAATTTGGTACAATCAATATTTTTAAAAATAATTTCACGATTTTTTTCTCACTTCTTGATTATGTTTGAGAATGTTTGTTCTGTTCGTTTCACTTAATTGCGCAGCAATATTAGTTTTGCCAAACATAGCCAATGAAACAACATTTTTCAGATGAGATTGCGAAGATTCGTGCTTTTTAATTTTTAGGGGCAAATGTCCTAAATCTGTCACAGCATTCCTAGTCTATGCAGTAAGTTATCACCACGGAAGAGGAGGCAACCACAAATGCCCAGCGTAAATTGCATTGTTATAGTTCCTTACATATATGCACTATTTCGGCTGGATGAAGCTTGAGTAAGATTTAAGTCGGGTAACGGACGACCCTTTAATTTCACTTCATTACATCAATTTTCTCCGCAAGGGAGAGTTGAGAAAAATAAAATTAATATTCTGTAATTCACACACACTCATGCTTGCACATTTGCACTGGTTAAATTACGGTACTAAGACGTCACACCAAAGCAACTCTCAGATATACTGATGGTCAACAATTTTCTAAAACTGGAAAAGAAGTCTCTTTTGTATTTTACGTGCTATATCAAAAGGATTCTACTCGTGCAATCATTTTGAGTTAAGGCAAATATTAGGTTCTGCTGGAGACTGGATATATATGTAATAATAAGGCAAAAGAGAATATGAATTTCGTTACATTAACTCAAAAAGATTCTACAGCAATAAGTATGTGAAAAGAAAATAAAAATTTTGTCATTAAGTTTCAAGGGAATAGAGAATCCATTTGACGTAGCATTACAATAACGGTGTGGGAGGGGAGGAAAGATCTTCCCTTGTAGCCTGGCTCTGCAAGCCACTGCAGCGAAATATGGGTTTTAAACAGCGGCAGTTTCTCCTCTGCTTCCCTTCACCTCTCTACTCCCTGACCTAGCAAGAGACACTCTCTACGATCTGTCCCACCCTGCAGATCCCAGGACGACTTTGAATGCAGTGTCAATTCCAATACAGTCGACGCGCAAAAAGATAATGCATAAGATAATAGTACATATTCCCGGCCAAATGAAATATAAAGCAATTTACCAATAAAAGCTATAACAATTCTTCTACAAATTAAAATAAATATTATTTTTATTTTCATGTCAAAGCAGGGAGTGCTGCAGCTCCGCAGCTCTTAAGGACGGGTCGCCCCTGCTCTTAGTCAACACTTTCATTGGATTTGGTGGGACAGCATGCAGCAGAATGTTACAAAGAATCATATGGCTTTATTTTTAGTTACTTCAGATTTTTACTGCATATACTTTTTATTGCTTCACCTCACTTTTAGGAAATATTACAAACAAATTCATTGTTCCCTAGGAATGTTTCAGTGAAAGCATTATTCTACACTAGGTTGCCATCCAAAAGTATTACACATTTTAGCTTATGTTAAAGACTGGCACTAGGCATTGGAGAAAGTAAAATTGAAAATCCGATGACCATAAATGAAGCATCCAGTTTGTTGAATCTGCTTCAGAGGCTAGAAACTGCTATTTTGGCGACAGTTTGGAGTACAATTCTAGAAAGTGTTAAGTCGCAAGTAACAAGTTACAGGCCCTTACTACTGATTTAAGTTTAGTGGTAGAGTTGTATATTTCTCAGCACATATAATGTATGTATAAGAATTGCTAACATGTTTGACTGTTGTAAGAAAAGGCTATTGAAAATCAAATTTGAGACTGCATATGACTAGTGAAAAGCATTCAAAGAAAGAAAGCAATGAATGACGAATCTCCAGAGTGTTGTAATGAAGTAGAACTGATCTAAAAGAACAGTTTTGACGGGGACTTAGATGGTAATGCTGCAACATCTTCTGGGTGGATGAGCTGATTAGACGTAGTCAAGCATTAAACAATTAATGTGTGTTATTATGTATGAAAGGAGCAGATAATTTTGATTACAGTATCCGCTCTTTACACATATTTCTTAAATTTACTCTGTTTCTGTCAGGTATATAATTTATTTTAACAGTTATACTAGGCCTATAAGATGACGCAAAATCCATTTCCATCTTACGCAATATTTTATCAGATTTTTTTTTTTTTGTTAAAAGTATCCATTCTTAACATTACTTTATTTTCATACAACTGGAGAGGGGATATTGACATTTGAGCCAAACTGTAAGTAGAGCGGGCGTCATTTTAGGTATTATGCTATACAGATTATTATAATGCATGACAGCTGCGGCTTGTCCTTAGGGGGCACAGGGACCGTGCCCCACTAATATTTCGTTCCCCAGCAATTTTCTTTTCGCATTTAAAATGCGTAAATTTTGTTCAGGGCAGTGTACTGGATTCATAGTTATTTCAATAAATTTCATAACATGGCACAATGTGTGTCAATAAAACGTTAACGATTGTGTGACTCTAAATATTGTGAGCTTGGCTCTGCGTCAAAGGGCCCCACAACTTGAATCACTTTAGCGCTCAACTGCCATGGTGTGACGTATTCAATGTTCGCTATCGACGGAGATTCACGGTGTTACGAAGTTACCGTCACGAGTATAATGCTTCTCGTTCAGGCCCGACGAGCCTGGCCCGCCTGCCGGACGGAAGCGACAATCGCAGTTATTTGTTGTACTGTGAGTCGTAGTGCCACTGAACAGTGGGTTAATTCTGGAAATGTCCGTGTGAACTTTGTGCATGCGAGCGAAGTGTGAAAACGTGAATAAAGTGGATTTCCTATTAAAACATCGTTTTCTTCGTTAAAATTAGAAGATAAACTTGAAGTTAAACGACTAGACACGCATCAACCTAATGACTTCAGTTTTACACAGATGGATGGTATGAAAAGGAGCACTTTCTGCAACCCGTGGTTTACAAAGAAGTCCTGGCTAACTGTAAGAGACAAAAAATATAGGTAGTTTATTTTGTTTCTGTTGTCTACTGTTTGGTGGCGAGGGACTATAGACGTCGACAGGTTGCAAAGACCTGAAACATTTAAGGGAGCGTTTCAAAAAAACAAGAAGAAGCAGTGGCGTATACTGGTTAAAGGGTTTGGGCTACCGCTGACCCTATTATTACACAAAATATATCTAACAATTACTTTAATTTTAATTACTATGGTAAAACTAATAATACAAAATTATTACATTATGTTATATTATAAACTTTTTCTTTTGTAATTTCCTTGGACTACCGCCGGTAGCCCGCAAAATACGCCTCTGGAAGAAAGTGCAATACATTTGGAAAATGCTTGTAAGTTTAAACTATTTGGGGCAGTAAATATCGCAGCACAAATTGATTCCGCGGTCAAATTTTCAATCAAGAAACACAACGAACAGGTCACAAAAAACAGACATATACTAGCAAGAGTAATTGATTCTTTAGTATTTTGCGGAACTCACGAATTATAACTGAGGGTTCAGAACGAAAATCAGGGATCTGCAAATCGGGGAAATTTGTTAGACTTGTTATCTTTACTTGCCAGTCTTGATAATGTTTTGGATGAACACTTAAACAGTACTTTTGTTTTTAAATATACTTTACACATTATACAAAATGAATTATTAGACAGTATGCATGATTTGTACATCGAAGATCTGAAACAGAACATTAATTCTACAGATTTTGTTGTTGTGCAGGCTGACGAAACAAAAAACATAACCTGCAAAAGCCAATTTATTATTATTTTGAGATACATAAAAGGTTGTAAACCTTTGTAAAGGCTTCTTTCTTTCAAAGAGGTAAACAACCGCACGGCTGTCTGAGCGAGGTTCTAAAACAAATTCTACAACCTTTCAATTTAGGAAATGAACTCATAGCTCATGCATAACTATGTTGTTGCTGCAGTAATGAGTGGTAGTTTTAGTTGTATTGTGCTGAACCAATTTTTAAGCAGAAACAATGAACTAAAATTTAATAAAAATCTTGGTGCATTATTTAACGTATACCGCAAAATTTTTGAAATATCTGGCCTCACCAACAAAAATGATGACGAGCTGCCACTGATGCATGATATTTTTATATCCTGGTAAATGTATTCCCATATGTAGAAATACAGAATATTATCAGCCCTCCTCTTGGTTAAATGAAACGAGACGAAATTTCATCATACGTGTCAAAAATAAAGTGCAGAGAGAAAAATACTTTCAAGAAAACAAAAGAACTGTCATCCAGACTGGAGGCTGCTCGGGATGGTTGGTAATTCACCAGCGTAATAACTGTTCCTTTGAAGCTTGACGTACTAGAAAACTTAAATAGTTGTGTAGGATCTATAGAATTACGAAGTTTAAATTGTCTTAGGCAGGCAACGTAACTTAGTGCCCGATGAAACAGGTTGGCTGTTCCTGTACTATAGGTACGGGTTTGTTTACTTGCGCGTGAGTAGTCTTGGTCAGCGGTGCAGAGGGATAGGTAGAGACCACAGATTTTCGCATAATGACCTGAAGTGTAAAATGGGTATAGTAATTTCTGGTAATGTAGGGGAGTCGGTAGGCAAATTAATTAACCATTTCAGTTTGCAAAAGACTGAAATATAAGAATAATTTAAGCATATCAGTAAACTAGTGATTCAGAAAATTGAAAAATTGCGAGTTACATGATTCATATTCATTGATTGTAAATTTAAATGAATTATTTAACCCAGCAAATATTGTACGGATAAATGTTGATAATGTTAATGCACTCACAGAAAGGGTTGATACAATGAGTTACTTCAAGGATATAAAAAAGTATTGATTGCAGTGTAGCATTCCTTGCTTTGAAAGAAATAGTTTTGAAACAGTCATCCAACACTTCCAATGTTACAGTTAATGTGATTGAGGCATTACGAGCTCTCATGTTGAATTACCCTGAATTTATATCTGCTGTGTTGAAAAGTGTCTGGGTACCGTGGGCATCTGTTGGCACAGAAAGGTTTTTCTCAAAGTATAATTTTTGTTAGTGACCGTAGGCGCAGAATGAAAGAAGATAATATTGTGATTTCTACCATGCTTTCATTCCACAAATAAAAACAGCAGATGTTACATAATACAAGTATTTTTTTCTCAGTGTTATAAGGTTGTGTTTAATTTTAATATGTAGAATAAATTGATATATGACAACTTTTTATTATTATTTTGATGCCTAATATGTAATATAGGGTTATTTTTTTTACGTTAAAGGCACTTTCCAATTTATACGGAATTGTTGCGATTATCTTGCAACTAATTAGCGATAAAACGCGAAATATAATAATTTATCACGATTTTTTTAAAATTAATGCGAAATTCTGTGGTTTCTAGCTCATGACGTAAGTTACTCGTCGACTGCAACACAAAGCAAGTAAACAGCAAACGACTGTGGTGACACCGTCTTAGGAAAAACTAAGGCACAGTAGTTAAATGCGGCACGACCCACGCTGCCTTCGATTGTAGAGGGGCAGAGAAGGCCTGACGGCCTTATCTCTACCAGGTTAAATAAATAAATACTAGTAGTAATACTAATAGAGGGACTCTAGAACACAGTTAACATGAAATCACCTGCCTCTCTCCCATCAGATACTAGGTTTCGCTGCCTGGTCATAGGCCTATATGGAGATGAAGTAAGTCTGATCGTACTAAACGATTTCTATGATGTGGCCACATGAGCATATGAATATAGATTATGAGCAAATGCTGGGTAACTTTCGGTGTTGGACCCCGGACTCATTTCACCGGCATTATCACCTTCATCTCATTCATACGCTAAATAACCTAAGCTGTTGATAAAGCGTCGTAAAATAACGTACTAAAATAAAAAAATAAATAAAATATAGATGGGTGGCCAAATAAAGTGTCGCAATAGTCTCCTGTTCAACATAGAAAGAGAGGAAAATCTATGTATGAAGACTTGGAAAGAAGTTGTCTTAGATTCCATGGCTGCAAGAGGTCTTCAAGAAGGAGACTGGGATGCTAGGAGAAGATGCTAATAGGAAGCGAGAAGCCGTGACAGCCGTAGTAACTCGCAGTTCTATGTATGTATGTATGTATGTATGTATGTATGTATGTATGTATGTATGTATGTATGTATATTAGAGGTCTGCACGGGTCGAAATTCTTAGGCCAGTCCCGATCTGAACCAGGCCCGAACTCGACCCGAAACCCGAGTTTAGCATATAATTATCACCCAAGCCCGACCCGAAACCTTACGGCCTACAGACAAAGCAGAGGCCACGGGTTCAGGAACAGCTGCAAGAGATATCACTCCAATAGGAGCGTGAGAAATCAATCTCCAAGTCTCTCGCGTAAAACAAATACCAGGTAATCAGTGCTCTGTGTCTATGGCAATAGAGACGAGACAAATATCTTTACGAAATACGAAGTCGAACTAAACAATATCTTAAGATGTGGGTAGTCTATTATTTTGGATGGGTGTCGGGTGGACATCTATTCGTGCATGCATTAAAGTCTTCGTATTATTTATTAATCGGTATATAATTGGCAGAAAAACAAAATTATGTGCGTTTCTTTAAGTGCCTGGCCGGGCTTGACCCGAGCCCGTGCAGAGATCTAGTCCATACGGGGTGTAAAATATATAAGTTACAAGGCTCGGTGGTAGGTAGGTGGGTACCATGTGGTCATATTTGGTTAATAAATAAATGTCCAGAAACGCTTTGTTTACATGCTAGCGTCTCTGAAATGTGAAGGAGAACGTAGGTAGTACGGATCACAAAAGCTAAGAAAGAAGTAAAAAAGTCAATTGAAATAAGTAAACAGCACTTTAATCAACTTCAGAAGGTGCTCCAAATGGCTGCTTCGATACATGTTGTGCATCGCCTGGTTATGTCATGTCGAACTCTTGGAAAGATTCCTGGCGTATCTCGGATGACTCCAGCTGCTACTTGAATTCGTGCTACAAGATCTTGTTGTGTCTCCACTGGAGGCTCGTACACCAGGGTTTTCATGTACTCCCAGAAAAAGAAATTCAATGGTGTCAGGTCAGGTGAGCGAGGGGGCCAGGCCATTGGACCTCCACATCCAATCCATCTGTTGCCAAAGGTGTCATTGAAGTGGCCACGTACCTCATGGTCGAAGCAGAGCAGTGTATATTAGAGAGTACCGCATTCTCGACGGCGGCAGCCATATTTACTCCTTGCTCGACACAGAAGCGTAAGCAGTAACACTAGAACAATGGTGATTAAAGGCGATATCATATATGTTGTTGTGGTTTATTGAATACAGGAGACGATTAACAAACATTATTGTCATAGTGAAATGACTCATTAGAGATAACACTTTATTATTTATGTTATGTCCATTTCAATAGGGATAACATCAACAATTTTCTAGTCCTAAAATAGTGATGAGACTTTTTCAAATATATTATAACGAATTGAGAACGTATGAGTTGAAGTGTTAATGAATAAAGACTTCAAATCCTTTAGTGTCAATACATTTTCTACCAACGTTTCACATTTTTCTGCATTTAGAATTATATCAAACACGAATTTATAAGGGTATACGTGACATCTCCATGTACGTACGACTTGAGAGTCACTAATATGCTAATAAAATTTATAGATTCATCTCTGTTATCAGTTATTATATATGAAATACAGTTTTCACAAATATTATATAACTTATTTTGTTTTATTTTGAACAAAACTGATCAACAAATATAGTAAAGAGCTTGTTGTTCACTCAAGTCAATTTTCCATTTTCAGTTAAATTAAAATTTAGCCTATATCAATTTCTTTTGCTCAGATTCATCTTCACTAGACCTTTCTGTTTCGGGTTTACTTACATCTGTACCTAGAAACTCAACTAATTGTTCAGAATCGCAAACTTCACCAAAGGTCTTTTTCCCTCCGGCTTCCCAACAATACTCCATATGGATTTCTGGATTCGTCCATACGTGCTACATGCCTGCTTATCTCAAACGTCTGGATTTAATCTTCCTAATTATGTCAGGTGAAGAATACAATGCGTGCAATTCAGCGTTGTGTAACTTTCTCCATTCTCATGTAACTTCATCCCTCTTAGCCCCAAATATTTTCCTTAGAACCTTATTCTCAAGCACTCTTAATCTCTGTTCCTCTCTCTAAGTGAGAGTTCAAGTTTCACAACCATACATAATAACCGGTAATATAACTGTTTTATAAATTCTAATTTTCAGATTTTTTTATAGCAGACAAGATGACAAAATCTTCTCAGCCGAATAATAACAGACATTTCCCATATTTATTCTGCGTTTAATTTCATCCCGAGTGTCATTTATATTTGTTACTGTTGCTCCAAGATATATTAATTTTTCTACCTCTTTGAAGGATAAATTTCTAATTTTTATATTTCCATTTCATATAGGCTAATATTCTGGTCACGAGACATAATCATATATTTTGTCTCTTCGGGATTTACTTCAAAACCTATCGCTTTACTTGCTTCAGTAAAGTTCCCGTGTTTTCCCTAATAGTTTGTGTATTTTCTCCTAAAATATTAAATTCACCCGCATAGACAATAAGCTGTAATGCTAATTCAGTACAACAGCAATTGATTACACATTGATTAACTGCACAACAACACGGCATTCTTCATGATAACGATGGAAAATCACACTAGAAACCTGTGTTCCTACGCAAGTCTTACGGTGTACTGAGTCTCCGCAGGAGTAAATATGGCCGCCGCGTCGGCATTTGTCGGATCAAAAGAATGCGGTACTCTCCAATATACACTGCTCTGGGTCGAAGTGAGCTGGAGCGCCATCATGCTGAAACTACATCGCGGAGTTTAATGGTTTTCTTACCTACAGTATTCCCCTCCATTTTCGGAGGCTCTAGCGTGTAAACAAAGAGTCTCTGGACATGGGCGCAATAATTTAAATTTCAATTGTTTTTGTTACTTCTTTCCTAGCTTTTGTGATCCGTACTGCCTACGTCCTCCACATTTCAGAGGCCCTAGCACGTAAACAAAGTGTTTCTGGACATGAATTTATTAACAAAATATGATCACATGGTATTCATCTACCTACCACCGAGCCTTGTAGCATATATTTTTTACACCTTGTATACACATAGATATACACAGTATATATATGATGGTAATCGTTCAGTGTAGTAGAATTGAGGGTTATTACTTTTAATTAGTTACTATACTCGAATTTAATGTTACTTAAATGTTAGTGCCTTCACCATGGATGTGGACATAGTACACTGCTGAGAGCCATCATATGTATACATACAAACATACATAGATACATAAGACAGTAAACGTGAAAGACGTCATATGGAAAAGGTTGCAGCTGCGATTATACAATGGAAATGTCACTGGAGCTTTAGGTTAAACTTACGATAAGAGCAGTGGCGAATATTCAGAGCATGCTCTGCATGCCTTTTAATTCCTAAAAACATACTATGTGCGCCTATAGTTCAAAACTATTCTTCTTCTTCTTCTTCTTCTTATTATTATTATTATTATTATTATTATTATTATTATTATTATTATTGCTAAGAATTGTATGCTGTTACATTGCTCTTCATGCGCCTGTGACTTCAGGTACCAGTACGTAATTGCGTTGGGGTGGGGGATTTCAGTGTGTTTCATTCAGCAGTGAACTTTAGTTGATCGGTTACATCACGACCGAATACTGCTATTCGTAGCAGGCAACATTCAACGTCCTGTAAAGAAGAATAATAGTAATATGCCGAGGACGAAATTTGTGACTTTATTTCAAATGAAATTTGTAATAATACAGATTTTGAGGTAAATAATGCGTGTTTAAAATATTTCAAATATGCCCTCCATTGTTTCTGCAGAAGTGGAACGAAGTTTCTCTAGATATAAACACAGTCTAGTATATAGAGCAGTCTTGCGATGGGGACTAATAATTGGAAGCGAGAGCTATTTTATGCCCGCTGCGCGCGCGCGGAGCTCTTTTATCTGTAAACATTGCTAAAGAAATAAAAAAAATGTTATGTTTTATTTAACCCTTTCTTACCTATAGATACCATATGGCAATAATTAACTTTATAACAATTATATACTTGTGTGTTACATATGAAGGTAAATTTTGTTGGATAACTTCTATTTCAATACATTTTCATCAATATAGTTTTGTTTCAAATGTTGCCACTCCCGTAACTTGGTCACTGAATTGGTCCTAATACAGCTATTTGTTTCAACATGGATTGCTTGTAAATTTAATTTGGGTTAGAAAGGGTTAACGACGCTCGCAACTGCAGAGGTTATATCAGCGTCGCCGGATGTGCCGGAATTTTGTCCCGCAGGAGTTCTTTCACATGCCAGTAAATCTACTGACATGAGCCTGTCGCATTTAAGCACACTTAAATGCCACCGACCTGGCCCGGGATCAAACCCGCAACCTTGGGCATAGAAGGCCAGCGCTATACCAACTCGTCAACCAGGTCGACTTGCTAAAGAATGTACAGATCTTAGAACACAGCGTATCATGGCGGAACGGAAGCGCTTAAAGCTTTCAAGGAAGAGTGGAAGATACAATATTTATGCTTCGAACATGGTGATGAAGTTCAGTGTTTGTTGTGTAAAAAAAATATCATTTGTAAAAAAAGCAACATAAAACGGCATTAAGACACGCAACATGAAAAAAATATAGGCATTATTCAGGAGAAGAGAGAAATAAATTCATTTCGGAATTGACATCGAAGGTAAAATTAATTTACATTTGGGTCAGTAGATAGTATCTGGATTCCTTTTATTTATTTATTTTAAATGTATTGTTGATGTTTTATTTGTTGCTTGTTTCTGGTTATTTACTTTTATTACACTACGTGTTTCTTTAATTTAGAAATAATATTTTATCCTTGATTGCACTTTAACTTATACTATTACTAAACTCAAAATGCTAATTCACTTTTATTCCAATAACTATTTTCAGGATTTTTAGCAAATATGAACTAAACATTTTGAAAACTTTGATGCAAGGAGCTTTTTTAGTAACGTCAATATAAAATATACTTAAAAATATAATTTCAAAACTATTAGACCTAATTGCACCAAATTTTGTACAGATGATATTATAGATCTGTTTATATATTTTAAATTTCACAAATTCTGGCCGAAATTGTGGAAGTTTTAAAAGTCATACATATCCTCTTAAATGATTGACCCCAAAAATTACGATGGCTCTCAATATCTTAATTTAATCAATTTGTTTTTTTTTTCGTGTTACGTGCATCTCACAAATCACTCTAAAAAAAGTCATTACATAATCACGACTGGAGAGTAAGGACTACATTTTCACAATCACACAATCAATATACTCTATTTCAATCAATATTGCCATTATTATTTTTTCAACAAATACTGTCCACACCTGTGGAGTAACGGTCAGCGCGTCTGGCTGCGAAACCAGGTGGCCCGGGTTCGAATCCCGGTCGGGGCAAGTTACCTGGTTGAGGTTTTTTCCGGGGTTTTCCCTCAACTCAAACGAGCAAATGCTGGGTAACTTTCGGTGCTGGACCCCGGACTCATTTCACCGGCATTATCACCTTCATTTCATTCAGACGGTAAATAACCTAGATGTTGATACAGCGTCGTAAAATAACCCAATAAAATAAAAATAAAAATTCAACAAATACTCAAAAGTACTTAGAGATCACACACGTCGAGCAGGTAGACCCTATTAGCTTCTCCTAACCAGTGAAATGAAGTATTTACATAATAAATAATTGCTTTTAACAATAAAATGGTTTACATACAATTAACTTTTCCTATTTCTCTTTTTGTTCCTAAAAACCCTTCCCTTTGCGATTTGTTTATATATGTATGTATATTAAATAACTGAGTAATTAGCCCTATTACATAGCCAGAAATTTAGTAACGCAAGTTATTGTAATAATTGCTGCCTTTATTCGCTGCATGTGCATGTACATCCCTGTTGTCTACGTTATAGTATGCGCTCGTGATCAAGGTCGAGCTCTTCTACCATGATTGGGAGCTAATATCGCCTCATCCCTGATATAGAGTCACGAAGCTGAATACGTAGTAAATATGCATCCATAGATGGTTGCTAACCACTAGGATCGCTACTATCGTCTCATCACAGACAATGCGAAATAGTACCTGCACAGATTGTTCCTAGTACCCTCACAACTCAACCTTCGTGACTGTATATACTAGACTGTGATATAAGGCTGTGTTAGCTAGCAACAGGCAATCATTCTCCTTTGAAAATTTGAAAATGTGGTTTGTTATTCACTGCAACAATATGTGAAATGAAAAATTATGTAAAACAAAAACGCAATACTCCATCGTATTAACATAGTGAAATAATGAGGCTGATATTTGTCATTGTCATATTAGGTGTATTTTCTGCACACTTAAAACAGCATGTAGTCAATGATATTGTGACGAAACGAGTAGTTGGAACACGAAATAGGAAAGAAATGTACAAACAAGATGAAAAATACTGGATAAGCATTATGGATATTTAGCTCTATGTAAAATTTATGACAATTTCAAATGAGGAAATTTATAATAATGATACAGATTTTGAGATAGATAAAGCTTATGTAAAATATTTCAAATTATGTTTTCATTGTTTCTGCAGAAGTGGAACGAAGTTTTTCCAAATGTAAGGCTGCGTTTTCTAGCAACAGGCAATAGTTCTCCTTTGAACATTTGAAAATGTGGTTTGTTATTCACTGCAACAATATTTTTGTTTGCATATGTTCAGTAACTAGTTAATAGTTCTGTACTTGTCCTTGACTTTATTAAACTATGGCTTGCATTACTGGTGATTGATATGGCCACAGTAAGGAGATACGTGTTTTCTCGGGTGTGGGGGAAGGGAAATGAAATAGCTGGGGCAGTATGATTTCGATGATCTTTCAGGTATAATAAGAGGAGTTTTGTAGTAGCTACAAATTACTGGAAGGTAGATGACTGTTACTTTAAATGAAGTTACTTGTTTATGATGTTCTTACATGCTTGTTACTTATTACTAGAGATTAGAGATGAACAACGATCGAGAAAGCAAGACTAAAAGCGCCCGAAAAGCCGAAAACCCGAAAACCCGCACGATAATGTTGTAGGCCTATACGTCGCGTCTTTGACGTAAAGACTGCTTGTAAGTGTTTTGAGACGTCGAGATTGAGCACTCCCGAAGTCCCGAACGTCAAGCAGCCTTGAATCGCCACAGTTGTTTATACCTGACAACTTTCATCTACTTTGGTATCTGTTATATATGTATAAACAATCAAATAGCCTATTTGAAACATCATCTCTACCTTTCAGTGTATAATAATCCGTTCCCCAGTCTTTATTTAATTACTAGGCCCTTATTAAGTGGCTAGGAATTTTCTTTTCATATGTTTGAGATCAAGTGTGTAATCTCAAGTAAAAAGATATTAACGTTATGTTTTATGTTTCTTATAAATGCAAATTTATTTGAGAATTGTTTTCTTTTCTATTTATTTAACGATAATATCTAAGATCTAGTCGCTATTCTCCTGGACCAATTGGAGAACGATGGACGCAATATATGACGTCACGCAGGATGCTAATACTTGAAAATATGAATTAAATCGACACCCTCACTACTCCCTCTGTTCATTCCCCCACCCTACACCACTTCACTATCCTCCTCTTTCTGACATATTTTCTTCTACCTTTCACCATCTACCTACTTTATTCTGCAAAACAATTCATAAAAAATTAAAATACACACTTCACTTTCGAATACGCCAGGACCCGATTCTCGGCCCTTTCGTGTAGTGAACCACCACCATAGCCATTACGCTACGAATTCGTTGATGAATACTTCCTTAAAAATTATACTTAGACACAATTAACATAAAATACACTACTTGCAAACGCATTAAATATACAACTCCATTATTATATAATGAAACTGAGTTCATTAGTTTGCTACTAACTTTCTTACATTAAAATATGACAAATAGATCACAAACTATTTAACTTGTATTATACAAAAAATAATATCATAAATATCCGAAAGATGGCGTTACTCCACTTGTCCACTGTCAATTGTCTTATTATACGTATATTAAATAGATTCACTCTTCAGTACTTCCTTTAGTATTCTATTATCTTACTATGGCTAGTGCATCAAATATACGTGTACTTGACCATAAACTTTCGCGAATTATGCAAAGCCATCGGCACAGATAAGGAAAGTAGTGTAAATTGGTGCATCGAACAAGGACTAATTCCAGATAAAGCACCAAAAACTTGTACTAATTGTGGTGCTGCAGAAAAAGTACTATGGCAAGTAAGATCGAAATATAAATTTTTCCGTACTGCCTTAAATGTAAGCAGTGTAAAACAGAGTGTAATTACAATAACAACAAACACGTGGTTTGAAAACTGTAAAATCAGCATCTTTCGAAGTTTAGCATTAATTTACTTTTGGTTAACGGGTGTACAAAACAAGCTGATCAAATGTTCCCCGACTTCATAAACATTAAAAAGGCATAACCCGGCTATGGACAAACACCATCAACATCCAGAACTTACACCAACACAGAACAACACCGAGGTAAGTTAAATTGTCAAAATTTTATGAAAACAATTTTTCGTACTTGCAATATTGTGTGTAGATATACGTGACCTCATATGTCTCTTACGTCATCAAACTTATTGATCAGGAAAACAGCGACTCCATCTTGGATTCTACCTATATTCTACCTATGACCATAAGTAATATCATATAATAGAACCAGAACATTTTGATAACTAAGATACTGTTCTGTTTTGTCCTTTTGTCTCATTTAAACATTTGTAATGTTATTTATTTCAATGATGTATGTTATTCAAAGTTAAGAAATCTTTTCACGCCGACCAAATGCTATTTCGAAAACGATGAGCGTGACGAGACTGGAAAGACAAATGCAACGAACACAGCGAGCGAGATCTGCAGTTAGTTTTGTTCATCTCTACTTATGATGAAACAATTTCTTCGTAAACACGATACCTGCGTATATGTGACCCAAGTATTGTACATGACGTCAGAGGGAAAGAGGTAGAATTATTGTTTTCTGTACCGTCTGATCCACAGTCTACTATACACAGTCACGAAGCTTGAGTTTTGAGGGTGCTAGAAACAATAGACTGTGACGGTACTATTTTGCATTGCCTGTAATGAGGCGATATTAGCGATCCTAGTGGTGAGCAACTATCTAATGTTTGCATATTTACTACGTATTGAGCTTCGCGACTGTATATACTAGACTGTGACTGAACTGTGGTGGTCGTGTCCAGAGCGGTAATAAGTGAGCGAGTCGATTTCTAACCTGTAGTGCAGTGTTATTGTCATCACTTTATATATTAAGCCTTTCTAATGTATGTAGGCTTTAGTTGAATTGTACACGCCATAAAGAACTACCTAGAGTAACAACTTTACATTGGTTATATTTCACCATAGTCTAGTATATACAGTCACGAAGCTTAATACGTAGTAAATATGCATCCATAGATAGTTGCTAACCACTAGGATCGCTACTATCGCCTCATTATAGACAATGCGAAATAGCACCTGCACAGTCTATTGTTCCTTGTACCCTCATAAACTCAAGCTTCGTAACTGTATATACTAGACTGTGATTTCACTCCAAATGTTCCGAACAGGTAGTGCACAATATTTATGTTCCACCGAAGTATACTCTGTCTGTATCTCTGAAACCTGCTCTTGCTTATATCTGACCGCTGTGCAGAGTTCAGAATCACGCACACCGTATAGTTGAAGCTTAGGAAACCTCGTGTCCAAGGAAGGAGAGTTTTCATATTACGAAGCAAGTGTGGATGATCCCTAGTTCGAACGTACGTTTCCGACCTCTAGCAAAAGAGTTAAAATTATCCTGTGCAATTTCAGATTGGTTCATGTGTTGTGTGACAAACATGGGAAGGTAGAAATAAATTTCAACGTTTACGAGCTTAGTACCTCATTTCAGACCAGATTAGGAATGCAAACTGTACGTGCTATGCAGTTATTGAAGGAGAACTTTGAAATTTGTTTGGGATTTTAAATATATTGTCAGCAGTGCCACTCTTCTCGCTTGTATGTTTAATTTGGTAGCTGTAATGTCTACATGTGCAAGGAAGGTGATAGGTATTTATTTTAGAAAATTCGAAAATTGTTTGTTAAAATGTGTTTGGTTTCACTAAAGCTCCAGTTGTGACAAGCGAAGAATTCTTTCGAACTGCTAGTCCGGCAGAATTTAATTGCATTTCTGAAGGGAACCTGTAATCTGGTACTCATTTTTTTTTTTTAATTCAGATGACAAGATGTGTGCGGATAATTTCTGGCAGTGTTATATTTTAATCTGAGCGAGACATGACAGCTAAGTTTTGCCTGGAACCTTTGCAATCAGACAGAGGTTTGCGCGGCTTAAAACTACGATGCGGGATTCTAGGCCGTATTTCGCTACCGAAGAGAGCCATGCAGTGGTGGCTCCTGACCGAAATTTTTGGGATGCGCGCGTGTCGAAACTTTCCGTATTTTAAGGTAATCTAAGTATTAAAAATATATGAACATTTTTGGTTAAATTATCGTTACAGTAAGTCTGTAACCCACGGAAAAATGGTGCTCAAGCATTTTTTTCTTTTTCCTCTTGTACGGAGGAGGGACCCCAAAGGCTTGCACTGCAGCCTGAAGCTTATTGTGCTTATCAATCCTATTCTGTAAATGATTGGGTAGCCGAATCCCACGCTCTTGTACAAGTACAGAACGCCGCGCTGTGAACTTAACACGTGCTATTATATGGATGATGATATGTGATTAGTGATGGCGAAATGAGTCCGAAGTCCAACGCCGAAAGTTACTCGGCAATTCTGGTTCAATTGGTTGAGGGGAAAATCCTGGAAAATACTCCAACCAGGATTTGAACCTGGGCCCGCTCGTTCCACAGTCATACGCGCTAACCGTTACTTCACAGGAGCGGACTACTCAAGCTTACAATATAAATCTGAGTAATTGGTGCAGTGAAGCTAACCGTAATTTTTCCCCAAAAATATGGCAATGGAACATAATTCAAACTCACCGAATATGTAATCGTGCGTCAAATCAGCTGCCACCTCATCGGTATGTGTTTTTTACACAAAACATACATTTTTTTATATTACTTAATGCTACAAAATACAGATGTGGTATACACAATATTCATTCACCTATCGTTTAGTTTAATTAAACTACATTATTTTAAGTGGTTATAATCAGGCTTCGCATTTTTGTCACGCTGAATTTATCGAGCATTATACAGAGTGTAAGGGGTATAAGCACAGTCTACTATATACAGTCGCGAAGCTCAATATGTAGTAAAAATGCAAACATGGGAAGTTGCCCACCACTAGGATCGCTACTATCGCCTCATCATCGCAGATCTCTCTCCTAGCAGACGACAAAATATGTTACACTTTCGTTGTCGTGTTCTTTTGGAAAAATTAACACCTTCCTTCCATTATTGAAATATTAAATGCATAAAGTTAATTTATTATTTTAATGAAGTATATTAAATTCCACCATAAACTCGAAGATAACTGCAAGAAATAAGTTAATATAATTTTTGTTTGTGCAAAACGAACTGAAATTTACTATAATAGCTTCACTCATTCAAGATTATAGCGATAATTAACTATGAAACCAATAAATATTAATTTGCATTTCCCTTTACAACAATAATAATGGAAATATGAATTAATGGAGTAACTTACGTGTACTGGTACTTGTAGTGTAGGCTTACGTAGTTAACAAAGTGGGATTAGGTTAAGCAATAATAATCACACCAGAATTGGAAATAAAACGTGATCAATAAATTTTATTGTAACAGACTTTTTCTACGTCTCTAGTACAGCAACAAATAAAAATAACAACAAAATTAACAGCTATAATTAAAAACATATCCTTTGGCAAAAAAAGTAGGCCTAAGCAATAATAATCCCACCAGAATTGAAAATAAAACGTGATCAATAAATTTCATTAAAACAAACTTAATTTTTCTACGTCTTTAGTAAAATAACACATAAAAATGATAACAAAATTAATAGCTACAATTAAAAATATATCCTCTGAAAAAAAAAAGTAGACCTAGCCTTTCTTTCTCTGGAAATTTAGCAGCCTAAGTGACAGAACTTTAACCGGTATCTAATGTCCTTTCGGTTAGACTGAAACATTTCATTGTGAAATTTAAGGATATAATGTATTCTAACACTCACAAAGAACTTCAAAATTAACAGTTTTGTTTCTGCACAGCATTCTTGTGGAAACCTAGGAACCTTTCTGAATCTTTCGGAAATCGGAAAAAGGATAACTCTGGCCTCTTTCTCTTACTGTTGCTACAATTTATAGCACTACAAACGTCTCCTCCTTGTCCCATATTATTATTCCAATTATTAAATTTTAGCCATTAACATTTTCATTACAACCAATAACGAACATTTTACAAGCATCAATGTGAAATACGTAACGAGCTAGCACGCGATAGAAATACGATACAGTCCAAAGTCGACCATGGACAGTCTATTGTTTCTAGTTGCTAACCGCTTGGAGCGCTTTACCACGAGATTTGCAAAAAAAACACCTCAAGCTTCGCGACTGTGTATAGTAGACTGTGATATTACCACAGTCTACTATATACAGTCGCGAAGCTCAATATGTAGTAAAAATGCAAACATGGGTAGTTGCCCACCACTAGGATCGCTACTATCGCCTCATCATCGCAGATCTCTTTCCTAGTAGACGACAAAATATGTTACACTTTCGTTGTCGTGTTCTTTTGGAAAAATTAACACCTTCCTTCCATTATTGAAATATTAAATGCATAAAGTTAATTTATTATTTTAATGAAGTATATTAAATTCCACCATAAACTCGAAGATACCTGCAAGAAATAAGTAATATAATTTTTGTTTGTGCAAAACGAACTGAAATTTACTATAATAGCTTCACTCATTCAAGATTATAGCGATAATTAACTATGAAACCAATGAATATTAATTTGCATTTCCCTTTACAACAATAATAATGGAAATATGAATTAATGGAGTAACTTACGTGTACTGGTACTTGTAGTGTAGGCTTACGTAGTTAACAAAGTGGGATTAGGTTAAGCAATAATAATCACACCAGAATTGGAAATAAAACGTGATCAATAAATTTTATTGTAACAGACTTTTTCTACGTCTCTAGTAAAGCAACAAATAAAAATAACAACAAAATTAACAGCTATAATTAAAAACATATCCTTTGGCAAAAGAAGTAGGCCTAAGCAATAATAATCCCACCAGAATTGAAAATAAAACGTGATCAATAAATTTCATTAAAACAAACTTAATTTTTCTACGTCTTTAGTAAAATAACACATAAAAATAGTAAAAAAATTAATAGCTACAATTAAAAATATATCCTCTGAAAAAAAAAGTAGACCTAACCTTTATTTCTCTGGAAATTTAGCAGCCTAAGTGACGGAATTTTAACTGGTATCTAATGTCCTTTCGGTTAGACTGAAACATTTCATTGTGAAATTTAAGGATATAATGTATTCTAACACTCACAAAGAACTTCAAAATTAACAGTTTTGTTTCTGCACAGCATTCTTGTGGAAACCCAGGAACCTTTCTGAATCTTTCGGAAATCGGACAAAGGATAACTCTGGCCTCTTTCTCTTTCTATTGCTACAATTTATAGCACTACAAACGTCTCCTCCTTGTCCCATATTATTATTCCAATTATTAAATTTTAGCCATTAACATTTTCATTACAACCAAATAACGAACATTTCACAAGCATCAATGTGAAATACGCAACGAGCTAGCACTCGATAGAAATGCGACACAGTCCAAAGTCGACCATGGACAGTCTATTGTTTCTAGTTGCTAACCGCTTGGAGCGCTTTATCACGAGATTTGCAAAAAAACACCTCAAGCTTCGCGACTGTATATAGTAGACTGTGGTATAAGTGTCATTATTTTAACTGATGATAATTCATGTCATAAGGAGGATAAAATGTCCTTACAATTTTTTTCTAATTGCAATATGTAACTAATTATTAAAGTTTACAATATCAGACGTTTTGCAACGTTGTTGGATAGGAAGGAGTGGGTTGATAAATACACAGTACAGCTCGAGCGGGTACAGACATACCGGTACAGATGCGCTTTTCTAATGCAGAAGCGGACCATGATAATACTATTTTTTTACATAAAACGAGCAGCAAATACAAACTTTCAATCTCATTTATAAAATATTATGGTAAATTTACATTTTATGTGATAATATTGTTCCATTTTTTTGTACGTCTAAAAAAATAAACAACAATGGTTTTCTACACAAAATCACATGAACTTTCTTCTAATACAAAATTTTAATCTCTCCCATTTCCCTAAAGAGTATCATTTTTAAACAAATTTCTGGTTGTGTGATTTTCGAAACGGGGTAAGAGACTCCTAGTTTCTAAAAATCGTTGAGAAACTGCTAAAAAAAATTCGCCGATTAGGCAACCTTCTTTGAGGAAAACGTTGACGGTACATCCTTCTTGTCTCACTTGAATTACGACGACTTTCTCTATAAATTAATAACATGATATTCCTAAACTGTAAGTGACATTGTAAGTTGTTTATTGAATACCCTGTACTGAACTGTCATCCGCTCGACAGTAAACCTATGGACAGGGAGCTTGAAGTCCGCCGACTCGTACTTACGTCTGTGCAGAGTACTGCCTGCTGAACACGTTGCCACGTCTCTCACGATAGAATATTAACAAATTTAATCATGCATTTTTAATTAATTTCACGAAAACGTAAGAGAACACACAAATATTTGTTTAAACTAATATTAACTCTTTACTAGATATACCTACTGACGTCATTCTGCAGTGCTTGGGAAAAGTGACATAAGTCAGTTTCCACAAACCTTTTTTGATAATTTATTGACAACTTACACTGGTTTATGTCGATTTGATTTTTTTCTATATGAATTATTGTAATGGGAGAAATACTTACGTATTTTTTTTTCCAAGCGAGCAGATGTTCCGTAAGTTGTCAACAAATTATCAAAAAAGGTTTGTGGAAACTGACTTGTGTCACTTTTCCCAAGCACTGTAGAATTGTTTTCGCAATTTTACTAACGATATAAGCAGTATAACGCAAATAAAATAAGAAAAGAAATATTTTTTTTCTGGGAAAACTATCAAGTTTTGACCCTATGTTGTATGGACATTTTTTGATCCTGTTGACCGTCCCCGACGACTGTGGAAAGGACGGCACTTATACCCCTTACATCCTGTACTGTATAGCCTTGTGCGGAGGGAGTTCAAATGTGACGGTACAGTAGGCCTACGGTGAATGTAAAATATAATGGAGCATATCATGACAACACTGCAACTTAATTTTAATAGTATGCACAATCGAAACGTTTTGAACAAATATGTTTGCCACGCCATTGATTACAATTGAATCACTAAATATCAAAAGGGAATAAGTCCCAGTTTTGGAAAATAAAATGAGTTAAAACTGTAGTCATACTAATTTAGGTATGCTCTTTCATTCTGCATGAAAAGCAAACAGGTCCCACATCTCCTTAGTCTAGATTTCAACACTTTAGGTTTCATGTTTACTTTGAAAACGAGCTTAGTGCACGACTTGTTCCCTTCTCATAAGAAATTCAAGCGTGTTGTTTCTGCCATCCAGAGGAGAAGAGTACACTTTCAATAGAACCATCCTCAACCATAAAAAGATCAATTTTAATATTTCACAGTATTTCATGTGTGTATGAGAGCTCATATCCTGGCAGAATTCTGGCATATGAGAACATTGATGGTTTGATCTATCACACTTTTGAGCTTTTGTCAAGGAAAAATGTTATTCCCAATTTGCCCATAGAAAAGGCCTATGCAACACAATGTCCGATAAACAAACTCAAAATTGAGGACATTAAGAAATTGGTGAAATATATACCTGAGGAAGTGAAATAATTCTGGAATGAGATCATACAGTGGTCTATTACTGATATCAACAGAGAAGGGGCATTCCATGTCAAATCAACACAAAAAAGTGGACTTTTCAACCCGACCACCTCAGATTTTCATTAAATTTGATAGGATGGTAAAGAACCTTAAGTTAAGTAATTATGTAAAATTTTAGCCCTCAATAATGCACGATATCCATACAGCAATTCTGTCAATACGAGAAAAAATGTAAAAATGTCGCATACTATGTCAACAAAAATAATTCATAACTTCTCTTCTAATTGAGGTAGAATCTTAAACTTGGGCTTATTTTAAAGCTAAGGGATCATACGTTTCAATAAAAATAGGTTTGCATCAAAGTAATGAATTCTTTATTGAATAGTCACGTGAAACACATTTTAACATTGAATATCTATAAATGCGGGACATAAATTATTTCGCGAAAAATGTATGTTATAGAGGTAAGAGTATCCTCCCCTTGGTGTAAGTTTCATTTTGGAAACGTTTCAGGAATATCAGTAAAAAAATATATCAATGTATTGGTTTGTAGCACTTAACCCCGTCTTACACCAACACTGCATGCGCACGAGTTCGTACTTGTCTGATAAGCTGCGTCATCGATCTGTCAGGCCGTCATGAGTGGCAGTTTATACAGTATTCAATTTATACAAAACGTGCAATCTGTTTCAAGTGCAGTGTCGTTAGTTTTCGTAGTATGTGGTAGTTTTGTGCGATGTAATGGAGTCGCGTTTTAAGTTATAGGCCTATGTTTGCTGCAATCCCTTCGAGAAATCAGGGCACTGTAATTAGAGGAAAAATTTAAGAAGTGTTATGTCGTGGATGCTTAATATATTTTCTGATTTAAAACAGGAATAAAAGGTGTGCGCTATGTGTCGCAAAGAAATAAAAATATAATATGATGCTATTACGCAGAATCCTCATAATCTAGTATTGAAGAATACGTCGACTCTACAGCAAATATAAGTTCATTAAATACAAGTCTTTTTGACCAAGGTGTGTTCCTTATTAAACAAGAAAGGCTACAACAAGAGAAATATAAGAGACAGAAATGTGAAAATATTGTAAAAGACAGTCTTCGATATAAAGATGCCGAGGAACCAGGACCTTTCTGATTCTGAAATTTTGTCTCAGTTGCAGGAAAATTTTCAAAATTCAGGTAAAAGTGAGAAAATCACCATTTTAACACTACTACCTAAAAGCTGCAGCGTAAATAATATAAAAAAGAGTTTCTTTCAGCTTTCGAATACATAATTCGGAAAGCCAAAGTCCTGGCAAAGGGAAAGGGAATTTTGTGTTCACCAAATCCGAAACCTGGAACACCCTTGCTCGCGGCTGTTGCCGGTAAAGTTAAAGAATTCTGTTGTTCTGACGAGATAAGCAGAATGATGCCTGGTAAGAAATATTTGTTGTGATTAAAGAATCAGGGAGTAAATCACATGAGCAGAAATGAATTATATGCAGTGTTTAAAAATTCTAACCCTGACCAAGAAATTGTATTCTAGCTGGAGTTAGTGGACTATACTGTCTGTGTCTGTGTCCTATCAGAATGTAAAACTTATGCCGGAAGCAATTTATTAAAGTTTCAGGTGTACGTGGATTTCAAGAAAATTTTTCTTTATACTTTCCAACTTAACATTTCTTGGTACTATGGTGTGCAATCCTCCTCATATAAATTGCTTGTTCAGGAAATGTACAGAATGTCCTGAACCATTCAAAATAAGAGAGGGTTTAGAGAAATGTTTCGTATAAAACTGCAGTGAATCAGTGACCTACAAGCAGTGGATGACGACTGACCGATCAACGCTTGAGATTATAATGAAACCCACAGACAAATTTTTCGACTGTCTCTTGGAGAAACTTGGTGATTTACTGACTCACTCATTTATATCATCTGAACAAAGTAAGTTTCTACGTGATACGAAATCATTTCTACAGACATGCCTGCTTGTTGTGTTATGCGACTTCGCTGAAAACTATTATTTCGTAATCCAAGATAAAATTCAGTCATATCACAGGACTAATGTGCAGACAACCATTCATACTTTCGTAATATATCATAACGAATCGTCATCCGATACAGTCTCTATTAAAAATCTGGTAATAATTTCACACTGCCCGAAATATGACACTACAGCTGTACATCTGTTTCAAAAATATCTAATGGAGTCATTAAAACAAACATCTGTAATTCACCACAAAAATTATGTATTTCTCCGATGGATTCTCTGCTCAGTATAAAAATAGAAAAAAAAATTCCTGAACCTCACATTACATGAAGAAGATTTTGGATTTCCAACAGAATTGCATTATTTTTGCATATCGCATGGCAAAAGAGCATGCGACGTTGTAGGTGGGACACTTAAAAGGTTTGCGGCTTGTGCTAGTTTGCAGAGACCATCCGATAAACAAATAACTACACCTAGGGAATTGTACGACTGGACAAGGGATCATCTCCCAAACATTAATACCGTTTATGTGACTAAAAAAGGCTATACTGAAGAGGAAAAAATGCTTGCTCTTCGATTTGCAAAATCCACCGCAGTGCCTGGAACACAAGTTTCATACAGTCCTGCTGTTTAGGATGGGTATTATACTTGCTAAGCAGTTTTAAAATGCAGTTGAAACAACGCAGCATCCTGTCTGGAAAGATGATCATCTGAGCAATGAAAGGTGAGCATTTCTTACAGAACTTCAGGTTTAACAAAATCCATGTGACAATAATTTATTTCAGGTAATAATTTAAAAAATTCGAATTATGTACTACATGTTAAATTACATAGCGACATTCAAGAATATGATCAAATATAATTAAATACAACGAATATGTGGGACATAATTATCGCGACTTATACGGTTAGCTTACGCTTGCTGTGACATAATAATTTTTATCTTTATAACCTATGAAGATTCCAAGTTGAAACTTACCAGTTCATTATATCACTAATTGAGGCGTACTATATATTTTTTTCATTAAAATAGAACCACCGCATTTTAAAATATGAATATGTGAAAATTGTTTCACCATGTTTTTTTAGTGTAATTGAATACATGCAGAAAACAATATAAGTAATAAAAACTATCACATATTAAGAATGTATCACCCAATTTTTGTAAATTTATCTGGAGACGTTGTTGAGATATATAATTTTAATTGAAGCGGCGTGCTTACAAAAATGTGATTTTTCTTCATGTTTGAAACGCCACTGACAGAAAACGAAAAGCACAGGACATATGAAACTCGGCAGTTTTAGTTAGCGCGGCAGGTCAAACAAACCCTCAAATTTTGAAAGAAATCTGAGTCGGTTGGGTTGAGTGCCTTGTTAATTTGATATGGAATGACCCAGAAGATAAATGAGAAAATTCAAAGTATATTGTTTGGTCAACAGCTTTCAATGTTTCTATGTACAGCTCTCATAAATTGGCATACAATGCAGCTTTTGTTTTGAAAAATAGAAATAACGATACATTTTGTTTAATATTTTACAGTATATTTCATTAGATATGAAAGCGGAACAAATCCTCACACATTTTTTTATGTAATAACCGACAGTTTTCAAGATTTTTAAGTGCTACACTCTACTATTGTTCATAAATTGGCATAAAATAAAGCTTTTGATTTGAATAATAGAGATAGTGATATATTTCGTTTAATATTTTTTACAATAGCCTATATTTCGTTAGATATGAAAGGGAAACAAGTCCACACACAAAAATTATTTCTATAGGGCAGGATAAATTGAGAAATACACATTTTTTTACATAAATATCTTGTGTAGTCATGATTGTTTCATAGAAATATTTTCGATGTAATTTGTTTATATTTCAACGTGTGCAGAAGTTATTCGTGTTTTTCTCAAAAGTAACTGAAGGTGATTTATTCCCTTTTCATATTTAGTGATTCAATTGAATTTCAAAATTAATAATGTGATAATAAACATACAACACAAGTTTTATACATACAATATATACAAGCTATAATTTACATCTGTTTATTGAAATAACTACTATTACAATGACAAAAAGTATACATTCTAAGAATATGTTACCATTCCTTACACAAAAATAATCGTTTCCGAAATAAACAACTGCAGTGTAGATATTGGTGGCGGCATTTGCATCCTGGTGCATCTCCTCTATGACTGAACGGGATCACAATGAACTCATTGACATACAAACATACGTAATAACGTGTGCTCCTACATAACACAAGTCAGAACTCATAGAGGTCTTGTAACCTTCTTGCGCCTTTGACTGACGTCATTAATGTACCAGGCGAAACTACTCCGTCCAATATAGCTCTTGTGACAATTATGCGAAGCCTGGTTATAATTATCCACCTTTAATTATTCTTACTTACAAATGGCTTTTAAGGAACGCGCAGGTTCATTGCCGCCCTCACATAAGCCCGCCATCGGTCCCTATCCTGTGCAAGATTAATCCAGTCTCTATCATCATATCCCACCTCCCTCAAATCCATTTTAATATTATCCTTCCATCTAGGTCTCGGCCTCCCCATAGGTCTTTTTCTCTCCGGTCTCCCAACTAACACTCTATATGAAATTCTGGATTAGCCCATACGTACTACATGTCCTACCCATCTCAATCGTCTGAATTTAATGTTCCTAATTATGTCAGGTGAAGAATACAATGCGTGCAATTCTGTGTTGTGTAACTTTCTCCATTCTCCTGTAACTTCATCCCTCTTAGCCCCAAATATTTTCCTAAGAACCTTAGGCCGTGTCTCAAAGCTCAAGTCCATACTACACACTACTGACTAGCAACTAGGTGACTTGTAAACTACACACTAGGGAGCTTCGGATATGTACGCTTGAAATATGGCCTTCTTCACAGTCTATTTTTCTAAAAACCATGACATCACGGTGCAGCACTGAATTAAGAAGCCAGTGTCCTAATGCAGTTTCATTACGAGTTATGTGGAAAAGATAAGGGCTTAATATATTACAGTAATGTTTAAAACATTGTACAGAAGGTACTAACAATGTCAGTGTTCAAAGTTACGTGTTATTCTACATTATATTTACATTATTTCACTTCCAAAGTATTTTCAGATTTCATAACCCAATTGCTGATGAGGTATCCATGTTTGTTTAGTGAACAAGTCATCAATCAAGCAAGCATTTTCGTTTACTATCTACTACGGACTTGATTCCTATGCACTATGTAGCTTTGGATCATAACTTCTGACGTCACATCCGGCTATTTAGTCAACAATCTATTTCACTTCAGCTGAAAATGTAGCTTTGAGATATGGCCTTATTCTCAAACACCCTTAATCTCTGTTCCTCTGTCAAAGTGAGAGTCCAAGTTTCACAATCATACAGAACAACCGGTATTATAACTGTTTTATAAATTCTAACTTTCAGATTTTTTGACAGCAGACTTGATGACAAAAGCTTCTCAACCGAATAATAACAGGCATTTTCCATATTTGTTCTGGGTGTAATTTCCTCCCGAGTGTCATTTATATTTGTTACTGTTGCTACAAGATATTGGAAATTTACCATCTCTTCGAAGGATAAATCTACAATTTTTATGTTTCCATTTCGTACAATATTCTGGTCACGAGACATAATCATATACTTTTCTTTTCGGGATTTATTTCCAACCTATCGTTTTACTTGCTTCAAGTAAAATTTCCGTGTTTTATTTCAGAGAAATTATTAAAATCACAATTTTAATTTTAACAATTAAGGTAACTGCACCGAAAGTTGACACTGACCCAAAGCCTGACACTTTCAGTTTCAATGTGTCATAATAAGATTATATGTAGTCAGAAACAGAATTTCTGAAGTTGTTATAACTTCCTGTTATCTTGGTAACATCGCACAATATTCTCCTGGAAATACACCCGAATTCAACATGATGGATGCTGCATAAAGTAGACTGTTGTATCATTTTGCATGGAATAGCCACTATTGTTAAGCAAAACGGTAAGCGTGCACATACAATTATTTTAATCATAAATGCCAATTTTATGTGAAATTTTAAGTTGTTATTAATATTGAATATGTAAAATTGTATGCAGAAGATAGTAAGAACATGGTTTGTTTGAAAATGAAGTTAGAATAACATGCCACAGGGGTGTCAGCCATTGGTACTCTTAATTTTACAGATGTTCCAGTGTCTGACACAATGTGTGAGGCTTTGTGAAATGAAAAAAATCACATTTAAATGAGTTTTTTGTTCAAATTATTCCAGAAACGTTACAAGAACCTGGTATTTAAATCTACTGGCAATAGGAAGTTCTGTACCAAAAGCTGACAGGGAGTGTCAAGTATAAGAGCAGTTTAAAAAAATTTGTTCGTAAGGCTGACAGAATTTTTTGTCACCCAATAATTTTAAATCGCCTGTTTCAACAAATACTTTCCTTGTATTCTTCTGTGTGAAGTCCTTAAACTTTTGTCATATTCATTAAAATACATTTTTTTTTGTATCTGTACCGGTTTTTCTTATTAAAATTTTAATAATCGTGGTTTTCATTAGTTTTGTTCCTGTCACATGAATATTATTGTCACTGTGAGATTCAGTGCTATTAAAAATAATACTTTTTTCTTGTTCATCTTAAAGTTAAAAAATCTCTACTTTCACTGAAATCACTTCGTTTTATTATGGTAATTGCAAGCAATGTTTGATTAGAATACTTTGATTTTCTTATAGGTTCCTAATTTAGCTAAGGGTTCACTATGCCTCCACCATGACATTCAAGGGAAAGATAGATAGTAATTATTGAAGTTGAAGCTACAAGAATTGCTAGGACAGAGATGATAATGACAGTGCTACCCCAGGCCCAAGTACGAGGTCAGTAAAATGAAACGGAAAATGTTTTTCTCCGCAGAGGAATATTATTTTTCAAAATAATCTCCACCAGTGTTTAGACACTTATCCCACCTGTTCACCAAATTTTTTTGATACCTTGTTCATAAAAGTCTTTTGGCTGCTAGTGGCACCACTGCTGCAATGCCTCAATCACGTCACCGTCCGTAGCAAACCGGCGACCTTCCAGGTCAATTGTGAGCTTGCTGAAAATCTGGAAGACGCAAGGTGACAACTCCGGGCTGTAAGGGGTATGTTCGAGCACTTCTCAGCGCGGGTCTCTAATGGTGTCCATGGTGTGCTGAACTGTGTGTGATCGCGCAATGTCGTGTAACAAAATGACACCTTCACGCAAACGTCCAGGTCGCTTGTTTTTGACGGCACGACGCAATTCAGTACGGAGAATTTTGGAGTATCGAGCGGAGGTAACAGATTCTCCTCTCTCCATGAAGTGGCAGAGTAATGGACCCTCTGAGTCAAAGAACAGCATGAGCATCACCTTCCTGCGGTTGTGAAGTTTCTGAATTTTTTGGGCGTGGTGATGTGTCGTGTTTTCACTGCATGCTGTGTCGCTTGCTCTGCAATTCATAGTTGCACCATGTTACATTCCACGGTCTCAATACGTTCCAAGAAAGCCTTCACCCCTGTTCATAACGCATCAGATGTTGCAAACTCAGTCCCATTCGGTGTTGTTTCTGCTCATTTGTGAGCCATTTTGCACCCACTTTGCGCGCAGTTTATGGTACTTCAATCGGTCGTGGATTTTTGAGTCTGCGGATCCATGACTGATATTCAGGTTCTGAGACACTTCGTCAACTGTACACCTCCGATCTGCCCGGATGAGATTGTCTGCTGCAACAATATTTTCTTCCGTGATGATTGTGTGGGACTTGACCAGGGCGCGGGTCGTCCGTCCTCCAGTGATGTTCGCCCTTGTTGGTATCGCTTTGTCCACTCATACACTCGGGCGCGCAACATGCAGTTGTCCACGTACACCTTCTTCATAGGGTGATGAATTTCAATTGGTGAAACGCCTTCGGCGGCTAGAAACTGCACTACACTACGCTGTGAGAACTTGGACGTTCCCGTTACTGTGAACATCATCTTCGTCTTGCTGCCGCGCATCACTCCCTCAGACAATACAGCTCTCAATCAGTAGTATCAACTCCAAAACTTTCCCCCATGACGGCGCGTAACCTAATTGTTGGCAGCCGATTTCTCGTTTTCATTTGATTGACCCTCGTAATACTTTAGATAATTTGAATGAAATTCAGGACACACTTCTGCCAGTCCTATCTCAGGCTCAAGTAATATTTCAAATAATCTTTCAGGATACAAAGAACAAGAAGTTAATACAGTAAGTGGTTCTGGTCAAACAATTCCTTTTCCCTTAAAAAATGCATACTTTAGGCCTCAGAAAACAAGCATGCAAAGAATACAGAAGAGGATTGCATAGAAAAATAAAAGGAACAAAAAGAAGAAAGAAAAGAGAAGAAATCAAGGAGACAAGAGAACAGAAAAAAATGCTACCAAATAAAGAAGGAAAGAGACCTTCTGAAGAATCATCTGATTTTTCTATTAATATGTTGCTAGAATCCGAAAAAGGAGATGACTGGTGTAGAGAAGTCAACTATCTTTCGTAACATTACTTCAATGAAGGTAAAAATAAATGATTATTTAATTGTACAATACGAAGAATAATTCTTCCGGGTTTTGTTTTAAATACAAACGAAAACACAGCTTATGTTAAAGCAGTGTTAATGATTAGCAGTGGATGGAAATGGTCACGAATAGGGGACAAACTATGGTATAACTCAAAAGATATCCTCGGAAAAATCAGACTTCCAAAATATGACAAAGAGAAACAAATATATCTAGTGAAAAAAAATTGAAATACATCGTGTCACATTGACTTAAATTGACCTCAAAGTTTGGTAATTTTGTTAGAATAAGAACTATATTACGAATTTAGGACATTATATGATATACAGTATTTCAAAGTTAAGTTCCATTTTTCCAATATTGTTCTTATAACTTAACTGTTTCCCTGTACTTTTTAATATAAATGTTTTATTTGTCAGTGATAAATTAATTTAACTCGTACAGAAAAGTTTTATGTTAAGTGTCAACTTTTGGAGCATGTATGTGTCAGCCTTTGGGACAAATCGATTTTTGACGTGTCAGCTATTGGTGCAAGTAACATGCTTATTTGAAAGAAATAAAAATATATTTGCTCTTCATATAGCCTTTGTTTGTGTGATTCTCCAATTTACAGAAATAAGTACCTTGTCTCTGATACCTGTACCGACTCATATAAATAACTAACTTGTCTGTAATGAAGCAAAATTCATAATTTGTTTCTTAAAGTGTCAGCCTTTGGCACACTTACCTTACTATATTAGTGCTGGCGATTAATAATACAATACTGAACTGAAGAACACTTGTACTTCGCACTACCAAATAGTCTCACACAGGGCGAGAACACACAGACCCATATAACTGCACGAGTTTCCCAACCCTCGTCCTTTCTCTTTTAAAGGGTTTCATTCTGCTCAAGCGATAGCACGCTGGTCTTCCATGCAGGAGGCCGGGTTCGATACCCCGCCAGATCGGAATAGAATTTGTGGCGGAAAAAGCAGTCTTTACAGAGGGTTCTTTTCGGAGTACTTCCGTTTCTCTCTATCATTCCACCAACACTTTCCACTTCCCCCTCATTTCATCTGTTATCCACAATAGTAAAAATAAGCTGGGGTGAAGTCTGGGTGTAGTACTGGCAGGGGCGGCTTTCGAAGGGGGCTGCGGAGCTGCAGCACCCCCAGACATTTGTGACTCTTGTCTAGTTTTATGTTGTGAAATACATTTATTATACAGTCTCTATTTAGCGGCTCGAATTTTTTATAAAATTTCTCTCTCATTGTCATGCACGCAATCGTTACGGAAGTCACTTCCTCCCCTGGTGCTGCCAGAGCGAAACCAGAGACAAGGACTGTGGGTGAAGTCACTTCCTCCCCTGGAGCTGCCAGTCTCGTCTCGGATGCTTTGCGCGTTAGTTTTACCCCTCCCCCTGCTGCCCCTTGCCAAGAATCCAGAGTTTCCAGGCGCTGCAAAATTTGCAGCAGTTTGTCAATAGCGCGCAGTTTTAAATACATTTTCTTTAACGTTGTGAGTATAACAAGTGCAACAATGTCTAATTCTGTACAATATTTACAGTCTATTCAGTTCAGTACCTTGACAATTCAGGAGAAATGTGAAATTAAGTGCCATCATTTGAATCTCATTTTCAGAAGTTGTGAAACTACTACGCATAGCTTTTTCGTGTTTGAAGAAAGTAAAATCCTATCTTAGAAATACGATGAGAGAAGTGACCGCATTAGCTATGTTTTCCATTGTAAAGATTATGTTAAACGACATACCGGATTTTAATAAGACGATTCAAAAGTTTGCAACCTACAAGACAAGGCGCATGGAACTAAACTTTAAATAAAATAAGTTGCTTGGTTTATTTTTGTATGCAGCCCCCCTTAATTCAATACCCACGAGCCCCCACTGAGTACTGGTTTCCGATGCTGATGTAGGAAGGGCTTTGGGCTCATCAGATTACTCATATGCGGACGAGACCTGGCTCTGTCAGGGGCTGAGGCAGAATGACCCACCTGTCAGCACGGATTCACAAATTCCATCCGGGCCACCAGTCGAACTTGGACAATCATCGCATATACGAGGTGCACAATGGCCAAAGCGCGCCTAAGTGTACGAACTCCTCAGCCAGTCACTCGGCGCAAATTCAGCCGCGCCCAGGTAGGCCTGTATGCGTGTTAAAAGCATCGATTCTCTACTATGTAAACTAAAAATATATTGCGCTTTCATATATTTTTTATAAAATTGTCCTAAAATTCACGAGGTTAATATTAATTTTAATTTCTTAAACTTTCTAGGGAGCGAGCGCTTTTTCGCTCTTATGACAAACAGAAGAACCGCCCCTGAAGCCATGTTGTCATATATTTTTGACGATAGATTGAGCCTCCGATTTATTGGCAAGCATGTGTTAAAGATGGGTCATTACTAGGACTAGGATTTTGATGAAATTTCATCTTTGTTCTAGTAAGCCAGAAACATTGCTGCTTTAGTATTTATATGTTACGTGATAAACTGAGTGTTTTGAAACATATTAGTTAGGGCTTTTATTTTATTTTTTTTTTTTTTTTTGCAAATTTGTACCTCTTAGAACTCATAAGAGCATTTTTTGTTTTATTCGGTCATTTTTGGAGTATTTTCATTTAATGTTTGCCATAAATCCCCATTATTAATGTAAAATATTATTTCCTTTGATATTTTCTCTAGGTATTTTTTCAATTAACACCCATTATTTTGTATATTATTTTAATCGTGTTTTCACAAATACTGTCATTTTAACGTAGTACACCCCCACGTAATGGATCAGTCCAACCACCCCTTCAATATAGACTCCTCTCTACCTGCTAGTTCCAGATAAGAGTGGCCTTGTGGTGGACTTCATGGAACTACATCAGGTGAAATAATTAATTAAAGTGTACTACTCAGAAAAATTATGTAATATTAAATAAACTTGAATGTTGGTACTAGAATTTAATTTAATTACTAGCCTAAATATGAATATTCCTACTAAGCCAACTGTGTAAGATCAATTTTAGGGCATTTTAAAGGGCATAAATATATTGTTTTAGGACATTTTTCATAATTTTGAGGTCATCAAAATCATAGCCACAGTCATTACTGAAATTTCATCGATGGTCTTCTTAAAACAAAAGAATATAAATATAGACTCATGCGTATATAATATTTGTACCATAATCCGTGGATTATTATTTTTGTCTTAACAATATGCTTTTGATATATTTATCTGGGTTCGAAACAGTGACTAAATCTCAGAAATTGTGTATTCAATTCCCGGCAAGAGAATTATTCTGTTAGCAGCTTGTTTTCCTTGCTGGGATGGAAGGATTTTCAATATGTTCAATAAACGGCCAGGGAATGAGAAATTGAAAATTGCTGCATAATCCCTATTGATGCAGGATGGAAGAAAAGAAAATACCAGTCCTCTCCTCTGAACAGAATGTACTTTTAATTATCGTGTGTTTGTCATGAGCAGCGGAACCCAAACAAAAAAACAAGTTTCTTGCACATAGGGCTGTGACTACTATTCTACGTCATGCAATCCCTGTTTACATTCAGCGTAAGACAACCACCGATTACATTGGTCTTAACGAGCGGTGTTATATGAAGGCAACGAGAGCTCAGTCGTTCAGTGTAGAGCTGGGGACGGAGCGAGTAGAACTGTTGAGTTACTCAGATCTAGCGGTTTATGTGCTGGCAGCGGAGCACCGAAGTTACTCGGTTAACAGTAGCCGTTACCGGTAAGTTCAAACGTTCAAACAGAGTTCACGTGTTTTACTTAATTCTAGCAGACAACAACGTAGGTACTGTTGTATTTAAATATTTTCTGCTGCAGGACTAATTATTTCCTTGTCCGTAAGGCGGGTTGAAAGGCCTCTAGTATTGAAGAGGAGTTCAATTCTATTATATGACCTGTCAAGTGGGCCTAATGAACACTGACGGTCTGAACATATTACTGTACATAATAATAATAAAAATAATAATAATAATAATAATATTATTATTATTATTATTATTATTATTATTATTATTATTACTAATATTAAAGTCCAGGATAACAAAGTATGGAATTGAACAGGTTACATCAGCTCCTTGTTTATGCGGATGACGTGATTATACTAGGAGAAAATCCACAAAAAATTAGGGAAAACACGGGAATTTTACTTGAAGCAAGTAAAGAGATAGGTGTGAAAGTAAATCCCGAAAAGACAAAGTATATGATTATGTCTCGTGACCAGAATATTGTACGGAATGGATATATAAAAGCTGGAAATTTATCCTTTGAAGAGCTAGAAAAATTCAAATATCTTGGAGAAACAGTAACAAATATAAATTACACTCGGGAGGAAATTAAACGCAGAATAAATATGGGAAATGGGTTTTATTATTCGGTTGAGAAGCTTTTATCATCCATTCTGCTCTCAGAAAACCTGAAAGTTAGAATTTTAAAACAATTATATTACCGGTTCTTCTATATGGTTGTAAACTTGGACTCTCACTTTGAGAGAGGAACAGAGGTTTAGGGTGTTTGAGAATAAGATGCTTAGGAAAATATTTGGGGCTAAGAGGGATGAAGTTGCAGGAGAATGGAGAAAGTTACATAACGCAGAACTGCATGCATTTTATTCTTCACCTGACATAATCAGGAACTTTAAATCTAGACGTTTGAGATAGGCAGGGCATGTAGCACATAGGCCTAAGGGCGAATCCAGAAATGCACATAGAGTGTTAGTTGAGAGGCCGGAGGAAATAAGACCTTTGGGGAGGCCGAGATGTAAATGGGAGGATAATATTGAAATGCATTTGAGGGAGGTGGGATATGATTATAGAGACTGGATTAACCTTGCTCAGGATAGAAATGATATGTTTTATTTAACGACGCTTGCAACTGCAGAGGTTATATCAGCGTCGCCGGATGTGCCGGAATTTTGTCCCGCAGGAGTTCTTTTACATGCCAGTAAATCTACTGACATGAGCCTGTCGCATTTAAGCACACTTAAATGCCATTGACCTGGCCCGGGATCGAACCCGCAACCTTGGGCATAGAAGGCCAGCGTTATACCAACTCGCCAACCAGGTCGACCTCTGGATAGGGACCGGGTTTATGTGAGGGCGGCAATGAACCTCCGGGTTCCTTAAAAGCCATAAGTATTATTATTATTATTATTATTATTATTATTATTATTATTATTATTATTATCATCATCATCATCATCATCATCATATTAGTGTTTGATTAATATTAAAATATGTTAAAAAGGAAGTGAATTATATTTTTCTTCTATTTGTGTTTATTGGATTTGTGTTACCTCATCAGTCATCATTTTATTTGTATTTATTTCTACGAATTATTTTACCTAATTAATTTATTAATAATATTACTCTTCTCCAAAGAGAACATGGTTTATTGTAGGCTAGTAATGTTATAAAATAAATAAACATTTTGTTCTTCAGTTTAAGATTCCACGTTTTATTGATTATTTTATCCACTTTCCGTAATAGTAAATAATTCTGTGTTATTTTTAAGTGTTTTAGGCAGCGCTTCATGGAGCCCGTTTCTTTCTGTCTTCCTTTTTTACTTAGCTGTAGCGTTTAACATTTACCTAACATGTTAATTTATTAGCTGTTAGTATATTTTATCAATTTTATTTCGTCTGTCATATATAATAACACTGAAACTTAAATAGGCCTTTCATACAAAATAACTCCCCAAATAGTTGTAATCACGCAAATGAAATTTGCAATCGCCATTTTACAATGAAAAGAAGCACTTTTTTCTCGTCAATTGGCAAAGCGAAAGCGCTTTACTACAAAGCTTTTAAAACACCCTTGATTTCACTTTCAAAGAACGTTCTAAAATCGACTCAATCGTCCACACCTGTGGAGTAACGGTCAGCGCGTCTGGCCGCGAAACCAGGTGGCCCAGATTCAAATCCCGGTCGGGGCAAGTTACCTGGTTGAGGTTTTTTCCGGGGTTTTCCCTCAACCCAATACGAGCAAATGCTGGGTAATTTTCGGTGCTGGACCTCGGACACATTTCACCGGTATTATCACCTTGATTTCATTCAGACGCTAAATAACCTAGATGTTGATACAGCGTCGTAAAATAATTCAATAAAATAAAAAATAAAAAATCGACTCAATCTATCTAAATTTTAAATCAGCCGCCACAAATTTGTACTCGGTTCAACCAAGTAATGACGTCACAATAACTGCTCCGAACCGACCCGCTCCGTCCCCAGCCCTAGTTTAGTGTATACAGCGGAAACAATATGCTCGAACGATAAATAGGAATTAAAATATTGTGAAGGAACTGGACGTAAGCAATTCAGTGCAAGGTTTGTCACTCAGTTACAAGAGGACGAAAAAGCAAATATATAGAGCCATTGTAATACTAATCAATATAAGAAAAATATTGCATTAATAAAGAATAAGGGATTGTTTACAAAATATTAGTAACTCAATTTTCTGTTCATTATTTCTGTGCAAAATACATTTTTGTTCGTTGTTTCTGCCGATAAATACAGCTTTGTTGCGCATATAATTAATTTAACCGTGCCATACTACCGCAGGGTTAACACATTGATTTTGTCAGGGATGCTGGAAACCAAAGTTTGACACTTTCTTTGAACATCAGCATCATTTAGCCAGATATGAGACAGTGCTTAAATGAGTCCATGTTTTGTTGTAAGCCTCCTTTTGTTTCCTTTCTTCTTCTTCAATATAGGTCACAGATTTTCAATTTCGTTCATGTCCGGTCTTCTTGCAGGCCATGGGAGAACAGATTGTTGAATATCTCCTGCAGTATATAATTAAAACACCAGTAATACCAACACAGCCAGACAAAATATACTTAACCATTCGAAAAATATACCAGAAGATGTAAACAATCATATTTACAACATTAGAGAGACTGTGAATTATAGTGATAGTTGATATGACGAATTATATTATGTTTCAAAGAAAAACGTTTTAGTCTAATAATTTGTCCAAATCTGTACATTGCACGTCACAAATAGAACCGGACGACGAAATTGACTTTTCCAGAGAGTTGTGTAAAATTCAAGAAAATCGAAAAAAGAAATCCTACTGCAAAGCATTTACAAATGTTTAACGTTTGAAGTTCTATAAGTACACAAATACCAGTTTTTTCCATGGTACAATCGTTTATAGAATGTAGTGGTAGGGAAAAACACGGAATTTAAATCGTAATCTATTTCCAAAATGTGTGTACGTAGACTATTCACTTGTAGATAAACTACTGTACATATATACATAATTTATTGAAATTATTCATATGTTGTTCTTTAAATATTAGATACATGTAAGTAAGGTACAGTTGTCAAAAGAAAAGTGGCCGCTCTCTAGACACAAAGTTCCCTTCGAGTGTCTACGCTACAATTCGGAGACAGGCGATGTTACATGTTGTTGGACCACGTGACCTGATAACTACAGTCAGAATGAAAGATTTTGCGTGTTAATCTGTAGCGTAATGGTAGCGTTTCAGGCAAGTGTTCGTAAGGTCGTGCGTTCGAACACAACCTAATGATTTTCATGTTTTTTTTTTGTAGGAGAGAGAGAAAATATAATTGCTCCTGTTTCTTTTATGACTGTTTTAGTAATTAACATCAGGTTCATGACTGTATTATGCCATGACTTTGTCATTATTTATTATAACATTATATCTGCAAATGGAAAGAAAGATTATATTCTCAACAAAAATATCTTTCGTGGCATAAACAAAACAAACTTACAGGCGTCTGCCTTACAAAATTAAAACAATTAAAAGTAAAAAAAACACGATACAATACAGTAGCGTGCAAATTAATCCGAACACGACATATTTTTACATTTTCTGCCATTGTTGACCTCACAGCTGCTCATACCGCTTTAATTGACATCTGTAGTACGTGTAATTCCATTGTTGAAGGTCTGTCGTTATTATTTTTTTTATAATATGTGACATTTTGCCTGTTGTTTTGTACTTATAAGCATTTCAGTTGTGTTGAAGACTTAATAATGCAATCCTGTGTACATTCTGTCGTCTTCACAAATGGATACAACTCCACGAAAACGGTCTAAAATTATAACATTAGCAGATCATCCTTCTACGACACAGAGGCAAATTGCTGCAGAATGTCACATCGGGTTGGCTACTGTTAATTCGATCATAAAACGATACAGGGAGACTGGATCTATCACACCCCAGAAAAAAGGAAACTGTGGCCGGAAAAGGAAGACTTCACCTGCAGATGATCGTTTAATTGTCAGGAAAAGTAAATTAAATCCTAGACTAACTGCTGTCGACTTAACCCGCTAGTTAATGGCTACCACTGTGGCGAATATTCACGTCGCAACAGTGCGGCGTAGGCTTTTGGAGCTGGACGAAGGGATCGTAAGCCTATTAAGAAGCAACTGCTAACCCCTGTTATGTGCAAAAAACGCTTAATGTGGGCAAAATTACATCAACACTGGACAGTGAATGACTGGAAGAATGTACTTTTTTCCGATGAGTCTCATTTCGAGGTCCACGGCCACCGTGTTTCTTACGTACGGAAAGGATCTGAAAAAGTAACAGCAGCTCATCTCCAACAAGCACCCAAATACGCCCCTAAAGCAATATTTTGGGGTTGTTTTACACATGAAGAGCCTGGAGCATTAATACCTATCAAAGGAATGATGAATTCTGACAAATATATTCACTTATTGGAAAAAAGAATCGTACCCCAGCTGCAAAAATCATTTCCGGATGGCAGAGGTGTGTTCCAACAAGACCTGGCACCAGGCCATATGCCTCGAAAAACTACAGAATTTTTCAACAAGAAGAATATTCAGGTACTCCCCTGGCCAGGCAACTCACCCGACATCAACCCCAATTTGCAAAAGAAGAATGCAAAAAATGGAGTGTTCTACAAAGGAGAAGATGATTTCTGCCCTCATTGGTGTATGGTTTCGCGATGAAGAAATGAAGAATATTTGTGGGAAATTAGTGGAATCCATGCCAAATCGTCTCAGAGCTGTTATTAGGAACAAGGGAGGCCACATAGATGACTGAGGTATGTCTTAGATCCTTTTTTTTATCCCGTTAGAGTGTTTTTGCATAAGTAATTACGTTGTTCGGATTAATTTGCACGCTACTGTATTTAGTCCATCTTCCTCCCATCTCGATCACATCTTGCAATCGAATGGGCATGGAATCGACTAGTGTTTTCAAATACCGACTGTTCCCAGCTACGGCATCCCAGGCATCCTGGACGAGCTTCCAGAAATCATCAGGACGTCTTGGAGGGGGATTGGGCAAATTTTTCCGCATATGCTTATTTACTTGTGCCCACATATTCTCCAAAGGGTTCAAGTCCGGAGAGCAACGAGGTCAGTCTATCATTTTGATATTCTGTCTCCTCACAAACCAGTCCCGAACCAATTGAGATGTGTGGACTGGATGATTATCTTGCTGAAATTGAAGAATTCCAGCAGGATATAAAAACCTAGCATGAAGAACCATATAGCGTTCCAGCAACCGTTGATATTTGTGCTGGTTAAATTTCCCGCGAATACGATGAATTGTGCCCACTCCACGACGAGAAATCCACCCCCCAACACGACACAGATACTCTATCACTGCGGGCACGCATGGCAGCGTATCTGTGGTCGAATGGGGTACCAGGAGGACGATATACAAGAGTGAGTCCTTCCCTTGTAGTAGAAAAGGTGACCATCAAAAAAGATTACCCTTTTCCAATCCCGATCACTATTTCCCACTGCAAAGACTAAACGCTCCTCTATGTACTCTTCCTTATGAACTTCCCTAGGAATGGCACGTCGAGATCTCAAATTGGCCCTTAAACGATTTCTCACGGTCTGGTCGTCGCCAGGGAAATTAACAACTGCCTTCAAAGTAGCAGCGGTATGAAAGGGATTCCTTTTAAGCTCTGCCACTAATCTGGCGTCCTGTTGTGGTGTTGAAATTTTCCTTCTACTACTCCCAGCTTTTCGGCCAAAAATTGCCGAGCGTTGATAATTTTGCACCCATCTCTGAAACGTTGAAACGTCTACCTGCCTCGGATGCCGAAAAACTAAGATGAATCACAGCCCGTATTATACTTTCTTTCGTTCCTGCACCTCTTTGTGGAGCCATGTCAGTCAAAATCACAGGCAGAAATGGCGTCGTGGTTTCCTCAGAGAATTAGCCTCTACCTAGGTCTTAAAATAACAGCAAAACTTTCATTATACTAAAATATATATTCTTCAATTAGGAAATAATAATATAAATACTTGTTAGAGTCTTATGAATAACTATATCATTTTCGAACATAAAGTCCACAGAGTTAAGAAGAATATAAATATTTTATAATCTCGACCTCAGTGTCGTAATTTGTTTTCGAAATATCTGTATTCAACTGTATCCACACAATACGTCCTTAATCATTGATGCTTTTACCACTGCTGCTGTTGCAGCTGGTATTACAACTACAAATATTATTGTCATAAACGTAACCTTTTCATATCATTATTAAATATTCAGAATATAATCTAAATGAATGTTCAGTTGTAGTGTTACTGACAATGCGCTGAATTACGTTAATACCAAGTAAATGACATAGCTCAGACGGAAGAACGTAGCAATGTCGGGCATCGGGAAAGTCGGATTTCAAATGTCAACGTATCAGGCTCAAATCCTCGTGACTTCTTTTCAAATTTATTATGTTACAGGATAGTATAATGTAATAATATAACAATGTAAGAAGAAAAAACTAACTCTCGTATTAGGCAGCTGTATTGTTCTAAACCTAACATTAAAATTACTTATATTGCTAACGAACGATAACAGAATACAAATGATAATTTGAATATTATTTAGATCGCTAACGAACGATAACAAAATACATATGATAATTTGAACATTATTAATGTCGCTAAAGAACGATAACAGAATATAACAAATTATAACTTGAATATTATTTATATCGCTAAAGGAACGATAAAATATAAATAACTTGATTATTATTCATATCGATAAAGAACGATAACAGAATATAAATGATAATTTGAATAATACAGTATTTATATTGCCAAAGAACGATTAAAAAATAAGTGAAAACTTGAACAAGGCCCGAACTCACAACCTTCGAATCATTAAGCGACCACTCTACAGCTGGTCTACGAGACGCAGATGTGGAATGATTCCATAGTTCCGGAACTGCTTCTAAAAGCACATGCATCGTGTAACATCGCCGTGACCCGAAGTGGACTTAGAAAATATTCGCTGTTCACGAGTGCGGCCACTTTTTTTGACAACTGTACCTACGTAGAGATTTAATGTTATTTCAAGTTATGTATTCTTACAAGGAGGTGCAACTTAGCCTTGACTACCTATTTTAGGAATAACTTGTAGTCTGCTTAAGTAGTAGGTATGCAGTTGTAGCCTCCTAGAACTGTTCACGCACACAGCCGATAGTTCACTGGATACACACCTTTGTTTACATGACCGTCTACTCGTCATGCGACCTACATCTAATATGCTGTAGTAAATGTACCATTAACCTTACGTCCAAGGGACCGAAACCGCCAGGCCTGGTCATGAGTCACACTTTACGCAGAAGTGAAAAGTTCCCAGAAGGTTTTAATTCTCGAAATTTTCTTCATATTAATCAACTGTATAAACTTTATAATTTTACTGTTAACCTACCTTTATCACTCACATCTTATCCTTATAGATGACATGATTACTGTTCAAATAACCACTGTTTACACAACAGTACTGTTTTTATTACACAGTCACTGGGTTAATGTTAAAATATAGTTTGGCATTCCTAATAATAGTTATAACACACGAAACAGTGCACGCACAATTCAGAAGGGGTGAGGATTTTAATATAAATTTGATCCGGTAAGATTAACTACACGAAACAATATTTTCAGATAATCGTAGACGACATACAATGCAGCGTAGAACTTAGCACACAGGTGACCGGAACCGAATGAGCACTGAATGAGTAAAAATGAAAGGAGAAGTCTGTATGTATAACTAAGGTAAGAATTCACGAACACTTCATATTAATTATCTATTCTTTCAGCCAATAATATCCGTTTTAAAATGATAAGCATACACGAGCTCCATGTAATGTTACAATTGAGATTAGATCAGTAAAATTATCAGAAAAAATGTTATTGTATTCGTCAGCGCATGCTTCTTAATCAGTAACAATGTTATGTTATAACAATCGTGGATACAAAAGGTTAGATGACTTACGACTTAGGGACATTGATAAGTTGCTGGTTAGTAACGACACTAAGTGAGCAATACGCACGCAGCTTTCAAGGCTGTAAGCAAGAGAACGAAAACAGCAACAATTTGATTAAGTGGAAAATGTTACTTCTCATAACACTGTTTCTTCGATATCTTTCATGGCTCAACTTGGAAGGTGGATCAAAGTTATAACAAGGGACCGTATTCTGTCCCAGGGCGTACGGAGATGTATGTATGTATGTATGTATGTATGTATGTATGTATGTATGTATGTATGTATGTATGTATGTATGTATGTATGTATGTATGTATGTATGTATGTATGTATGTATGTATGTATGTATGTGTGTGTGTGTATGTATGTATTCACACTGCAATGGGTATATATTCGGTGGCAGTGGTAACTAATTACACTCAATAATGACAATAATAAGCTTATTAATTAAAAATACAATTAATAATAATACTAAGGTTAAGGTTAGTTGTTCATAGACCAATAGTGGAATACCAGTAGGGAAAACAGGAGTACGCCTCGAAAATATACCACCAAACACTGTTTTTGTCAGCCACAAATTCCAGTCCGTTATTGTATTCGGGATTCCAACCCGGGATACCAGCGTAGAAAGCCATGTATGTGTATGTACGGTATTTATTCACACTGCAAATGGGTAAATTCCCGATGGGAGTGGAAAGTAATTACACTCATTAATTACAATTAATAATAAATACAATTAATGATATAATAATAATAATAATAATGATAATAACAATAACAATAACAATAACAAGGAGCATCCTAAATTAAATGAAGCACTATCACTTAAATAACATTTAAACTAAATCTAATTTGTATCTTAACCCTAAGTTCGAACTAAAACCCACGAGTATGATAAGTTCATACATGCACAAGTACAGAGACATCATTTTATTTTTACTTCAATTTTTTAATGTACTTCACTCCCATCCCTTCTACTAATGAAGTTCCAAATGTCTTCCACACAGAACCAAGACCGCATATAGTAAACAGTACTGAGTTAGTGAGTATAGTACGTTCCAAAAGTATGTTTGCGTTTTCCAGTGACGAAAGATCTTTCAATATTGAATCATATTTTCGTACAGGTACTGTCGTCCGTTTGCCTACGTCGCATCCCGATTTCCCCTTATCTACTTCTGCTCGCACCTCTGTAGAGGCTAGTCGCTGAGCTGTCTTAGCTCTTTTCTGAAAACATTAATTTCTGTTAGGAATTGGACGTCTACGTAATATTATACATCTGTTTAAAATAACAAATAAGTTAAGTAATTAACTGTCACGTGATTTCCCACCTTTCTACGACCCTGCGACAAAACTACTTGGACGGACAGTAGATAGCATGTCTGAGTAATTTTATCTTTTCGGATCGGGCAGAAGTGAAGTGAAGATAGAATTTACAGTACGTAAGGTAGTCTTTTACAGAGTAAGTACAGAATTATTTCAACATGAGTTAGGTATGAAGGACGTAACTGGTAATTGGAATTAGATACAATAGTCTATATTGCGATAATATGCACAAAAAGAACTGAAGCCGTATCAAAATGAGTGGTCACCATTTTCAAAAATGTGTTTAAATATCCATATTATGATTATTTTTCAATTTAACGTCATTCTTTAAGTATATTCACTTCTTCACTGGTACAATAATTCAAATAACAAAACATCAGTTACACACTTTAAAATATACTACCGTCTATTAGTAAAGTCCTTAAGCCTATTTTTAAATACATTTTTGGTTATTGGTAAATCCTTTAGTAAGTCTGCAGGTAAAGCATTCCAGTCCTTGATAATAATTTAATGGTAACAGCCGTTAAGGAATAAGAACACGAACACATCTTGATAAATTCAAAGCGATTTCCAACTGACGTGGTCTGTCAAAATATAGGTACACTGTCGCCGATATTCTGTTGCTAAACCATCACTTGTAGGCAACATTTGGAAATAACATTTTTCTTTTAAATTTTAGTAGATTATTTAGTGACACTGTATCAACTGCTCGGTTACTTAGGATTGATGGAATTGTGAAAACGAGGTGGTATTTGGCGAGATAAGTCAAAGGATTCGTTACCTGACATTCGCCTTACAGTTGGGTAAAATCTCTGAAGAGGTAATCAGCCCAAGCAGGAATCGAACCCAGCAGGCAAATGCGCTACCGCCAGCAACGCCTAGCCGGTAGCTAGGTATGAAAAATCCCAGTAAATTATTTCATTGTCTCCCTGTATGACAATACCATGTTTTTCTCTCTATCCCGCGTGTTAATCCATAAAAAAAGTCTCCTATTAATTCACCGGTTCAAGAAATGAAAGTGATATAGGTGATTTGAAGCATATCTTTCAAAGGATAGAACTCGATAAGGATTTCTTTTGTAGGTCCTTACTCCTCTTGTACGTATACAGAAAACTACGGGACTCTTATTAAGGGGTTAGGTATAGCTTACAGCAGTAAAATTTCGGAAATATTCAACATTTTTCCTCCATTACTGTATCTTGTACAATAATGAAAATTAGTATATGTAAAACAATGCCCTTCTGCTACATGAAAAAAAAAATATATATATACATTTACGATTTAAAAAATATTTATTTTTTTTTTTTCAAAATTCAGTTCACAGAGCAGTTATGAAGCTTTTCCCACATAACTCAAAAAAATATCCAACATTCTGTGATGACATTTTTTGTGCGTATTTATGCATTCCATATCTACAATATGATGCAAGCTCACTTCTCTACTTTTGATAGATAGTCTGATAAAAAATAAATTCATTTTAAAGGTGGTCGAATATCAGTATTTTCTTCTAACACAAAATAAAAAGAAAATATTATTTATTAAGGAATATAGTTGGAAGAGCATGATATTGTAAACATTAGTTTTAGCAATAAAATAAAAGAGAGAGAACATGAAAAAGTTAACAAATTTATGAGTTATGAGGGAAACGCTTCATCACTGCACAGTAAACTGCCACCATTTTGAATTAAAAAAATATATAAATAATTTGTTTGAAATAGTAAATATATATATTTTTTTTCATATGGTAGAAGGACAGTGTTTCACACATACGAATTTCCATTATTGTACAAGATACAGTGATGGAGGAAAAAATGTTCAATATTTCTAAAACTTTTACTGCTGTAAACTGTGCCTAATCACTTAAGATTACGGAACATTATATAAAAAGACACAAAAATTATGTAAGCAGGATTGTTATAGAGGTTTAATATTTTTCATAGAGGCTTGAGATTGTGTTTTAATTTCTCTACATCATGACCGCTATCAAATAAATAGTAAATATTAACACGATGTAACACAGTCGTCCTTTGTCACCGAGCGACGGACCTGTTGATCGTAATGATGGACGGCTAGGAGATCGATCCAGGACCAGCATACTGGGAGTGGGGAGTCGAGATTCGAGCCTAGTACCCCTTTAGGTTTAGTTAACCTTTGAACTCTGACATCATTAAAGGTCGGTATAGTATTGCCGAGTTACCTGACCCTAATGAATGAAAAGGGGGAATCGAAATCCCGCCGGTGAATTTAAGTGCGTGGGTGTATTCCATCCACAGCCCCAGCGCATGCGTGTACTGCACTGTTCACCCAGCTGCTCCGCGTAGCAATATTGTCGGCTTCGCTTTCTGGCAGTCCTGCCTGAAATAGTGACAATTTTCGACGAAATTATTTATTATTATTATTATTATTATTATTATTATTATTATTATTATTATTATTATTTTGATAAAAATAAAAATGAACAACATTTCTAATGTAAACTGACCTGGCATAATGAATATATTATTAATTATTTGACCCTACAGAATTCTCTGTTATGGTTCGAATTTATTAATAATGGAGAAAAAATCCCTCCGACACTAGGGAGCGAACCCAGGACCCTCAGTTCTGCGCACTGCGCTACGCCGGGGTTCCATCCATATACCGGATCGCACTCTTCTTCTTTCATTTTTCAGTGCATAGAACTTAGAGTCCTCGGTTCCATCCTCAGTGTCGAAGCGAATTTTTCTCCAATAATAATAATAATAATAATAATAATAATAATAATGATAATAATAATAATAATAATTTCGTAGAGATAATTTGTAGGAAAGACGTTCTGAAACTTTTTAAGAATGTGAGCAACACCCACATGTAACACCAAGTATCCGAGCACCATGACATCGAATAGATTTAATTTTTAAATAAATAAATAATTAAATGAATGAATGAATGAATATAGCCTACCCAGATTAATAACTGAAAACCGTTTCAATCACTTGTAAACGCCCCGTACGCAAGACTGATGCCATCTGATCATCGAATATTCACGCGAAAGCGGAAGATGATCTTATTGCACCAAGTAACGTTTAAAATTAAATGAATGGCTGAGACCTAAGCACCAAAATAAACAGATTAAATTATGATTAACTTCTAAACTACATTGTGTGCAATGTAGGCTATTCTGAATTTTAAAATTGCAAGAAATTCAATTAGAGAATACGTGAAAAGTTGTAAAAAATAAAGGAAAGAGGATAATTGGAGATATTTTCAGATAGAAAAGAGTAGAAAGTATTTGGACTTCTAGAAGTAAATAATACAAATAAAAAGTGTCTGGTAACCCTATTTAAAAGAAGCTAACCGATCACACTATTCACATATAATATACAGGGTGTAAGGGGTATAAGTGCCGTCCTTTTCAGAGTCATCGGGGACGGTCTACAGGATCAAAAAATGTCCATACAACATAGGGTCAAAACTTGATAGTTTTTCCAGAAAAATAATTTTTCTCTTATTTTATTCGCGTGTTATCATTAGTAAAATTACGAACACAATTACATCAGTAGGTATATCTAGCAAAGAGTTAATAGTAGTTTAAATACATATTTGTGTGTTCTATTAAGTTTTCGTGAAATTAAAAAAAAATTGCATGCTTAAATTTGTTAATATTCTGGCGTGAGAGACGTGCAACGTGTTCAGCAGGCAGTACTCTGCACAGACATAAGTACGTGTTAGCTGAGTTCAAGCTCCCTGTCCATAGGTCTACTGCCGAGCGGATGGCAATTCGGTACCGGGTATTCGATAAATAACTTACAATGTCATTCACAGTTTAGGAATATCATATGTTATTAATTTATGGAGAAAGTCATCATAATTCAAGTGAGGCAAGAATATGTATATATATTTTTTGTAGATTATTTTACGACGCTTTATCAACATTTAGATTATTTAGCGTCTGAATGAGATGAAGGTGATAATGTCGGTGAAATGAGTCCGAGGTCCAACACCGAAAGTTACCAAGCATTTGCTCATATTGGGTTGAGGGAAAACACTGGAAAAAACCTCAACCTGGTAACTTGCCCCGACCGGGAATCGAACCCGGGCCACCTGGTTTCACGGCCAGAAGAAGATATACCGTCAGTGTTTTCCGCAATGAAGGTTACCTAATCAGCGAACTTTTGTAACGGTTTCTCAACGATTATTAGAAACTAGAAATCTCTTACCTCGTTTCGCAAATCACACAAACAGAAATTTGTTTAAAAATGATACTGCTTTATGGAAGCGGGAGAGATTAAAATATTTTTATTTTATTTTAGTAGGTTACTTTACGACGCTTTATCAACATCGATTAAAATGTTGCATTTAAAAAAAGTTCGTGTGATTTTGTGCAGTAAACCATTATTGTTTATTTTTTAGACATACAATTAAAAAATGGACCAATATTCCCAATATAGTTAAATAAAATGGAAATTTACCATAAAGTTCTATTAATGAGATTGAAAGTTTGTATTTGCTGCTCGTTTTTTTGTAAACAACCTGCATTAGAACAGAGCATCTGTTTTGTACTGGTATGTCTGTATCCGCTTGAGCTGTACTTGTAAACTCCCTCCTCCCCATCCAGCAACGTTGCAAAACGTCTAATATTGTAAACTTTAATAATTAGTTAAATATTGCAATTAGAAAAAAAATTGTGAGGACATTTTATTCTTCTTTATGACATGAACAATCATCAGTTAAAATAATGGCACTTATACCCCTTACACCCTGTATCAATAACTTACAATACACTCGACTGCGCTTTCAAATTATTACGATTAAAATGAACGTCAGGGCAAAGCAATATTGCAATAACGCGGAAAAGAACGAAAAAAAAAGTATTGCGAGTTCTGATTTCTGTGCAAGAATGAACGATGCGCCAGTGTTGAATTGATTACAATTATAAGGAGCCGCCTATAACGTTAGGTCACAAAATCACTGTATGACAATCACAGGTCATAAGGAAAAGTTTCTGGTTCCATTATTGCGTCAGCACGTTTATTATATAGTGCAGTAATTACTAATCTGATCGAACACAATAGGCTATAGTAACTGATTTACTATACTGGATCTACAATAAAAAAATGCAATTTTGTTCCTAGAACATTTTAATAAGTCGCTAAATTCTACAGGCTAAAATATTATAATGGATGAATAGCAATACTATTTTTTCCGACTCTTGCAGGAATGTTTGAATTGAAAAGAGGACCTCAGGAGCGCTTGTGCTCGCGATCACTTTTTTGCTCTCATGACGAGAGCACCAAATGTCATTTAAAGAGCACTGCGGTGCTCGCGAGCACAAGGTTGAGAACGCCTGCTGTGGAATCAAATAATTAATATCATCGTATACATATGTAGATCTAATTGTCTAGCAATACGTAACTGTAGTTTCCTGGCCGTCCAATTCACTCATATGAGTGAGCTTCTATATGATGACTAGACTTGCGATGGGATGCGTTACAGTGGTTTCAAGTTGACTATTCGTTCACCAATCAGTACTCTAGCATTCATGAACAGTTTACCTGCTGAATACTCCGTTCCGTTCGCCAGTCACTACCGTAGCGTGCGCGAACAGTGTACCTGCTGAATAATAATGCCGAAGGTTAAAGTTTCTCAGGCACATAATTTTGCAGCGGAATTTGGTGAGTGTTTTGAAGTGAATGACGGGAACATTAATTTACATGTAAATTATGTAATACAAACATACGAGGTGACAAACGATATTATATACAGAGACATTGTAGCACAAGAAAAGAAAGGAGGAAACTCAAACCCGCGAATAATTCTACGATAATTCTTCTGCACATAACGAAAAGTACGAAGAAATATATCTTTGTAATGTCATGTAACGTATATTTACTTTTAGAGCTGTCCAGATTTGTTTATGTGCACCTTGTCATTCGCCTAATCGGTCGCAGAACAAAGTTAATTTCCATCTTCGGGGTTTTGCAGGTTGCTGTGTAATTTCATTACAGGTTGACCGATTCTCACATCGCCAATATATCCTGGTTCGATCCTTATTATGAGAGTGGTGCTGATAACAGTAGCCGTCTTTTATGAGCAGTGGTTTGTTCCTTTTTGAAGTAGTTACTTTGGGATCCATAGCTGGTAATTTTAAATAAAACTGATGTATGCTTTTCCCTAGCAACACTTGTCCATTTTTGAGTTCTCCATTATTTGGTATTATATTGTTGGCATCTGTTTAAAATGTGCTTCACGATTGGACAATATGTATATTGGACTAAATTTTTGTGGACTAAAAATTTTCTGGAAGAAATTTACTCTTTGACGAAAATACTATGGACTTTTTCCACTGGACTTAAATGTGTTGGTCATAGAAATTTGGACGAAATGTTGTATTGGACGAAAATGTTTGGACAAACATTCCTGAAAGCAATGAAAAGTAATAGCGCATCTCTCAATGTCAGTGAACCAGAACGACGAATACGTACAGCCAGATGGTAACCAAACATGTGCTCCAATCATCCAGTCTTAGAACAAGAAAATAATAAACGAATAATATAAAAAAACAATAATTTGTAATTATAAATTTCGTAACTCCCAAAATAAAATAATTTACCCATACATATAAAAATAACACAAAGTATACAATTTTGATTTTAGCCTCATTATAACAAATAACAATGAAAATTTTCATTTTATCAACAGTAATTTCACTAAAGGTTTTGATTTATCTAGAGAAAATCAAAACTCGAGTGGGATTTAATTGAGTATTACACGATTAGAAGAAAGTATATAAAGATTAGAAGTAACAAAGTAGGCCTACACTATACAATAAAATGTTGACTTACGAAAAAAATACAACTGTCTTCAAATGTATTATTGTACCATCTCAACATTACGCTAGATGGCAGTAGTGTGTTATGATTAGCTGTTTTCTTGTTATCAGTTGTGCCAACTATGAAATCTTTATTGAACTCTGTGGACGGTTACAACTCAAGAAGGCTTTGTTGATTCAGTTTCATTTTTATTAAAACATTTGCATTCCACTTCAATCATCCGGGTCCCAATAATCAACGTCACTTGACAGATGATTTTCAATAAATCTTAATATTAAACAATCTCTGATACATGACTATCCATAATATCATATAGCAGAAGCTATAAGAAACATAACCTAAATAATATAAACAAGTGTTAGAAAAGTTTTAATTAGGGATGATGAAATAAACAAGAAACGTTTTAATTAACGATGAGGAAATAAAAAATAAACATGAATAATTTTAAAAGAAACAATTATTGAAAGTACAATTTTCAAATTTGAATGTTTTAGTGGTTGGTGGTTCATTTGATGTTATATTGGACGTGTGCGTAAAAGAAGTGAACTCGTTGATGTACATGGTGTATCCCTCAACATATTCAGGATTTCCGAATGGTGCTCTTCATTTATTTGTAAATAGGGTTTCAGGGAAGATGCATAGCTATGACCAGTGATCTTTATTAATTCTTGTTCTTGAATGCCAATACGATTCATAATTGAAAGTGCTGTGCATCGACTGGAGTGGTTTGTAATTTTCTGTTTTTTGACGTCCAGACCACTGCGGTTTGAAATGTTGGCAAAAAAAGAAACAAATGCTAGGGTAGTGATAAAAATAAGCAAATGCTAGGGACGCGATAAAATTAAACAAATGCTAGGGACGCGATAAAATTGTGTGATAAGCAGCCATGATTGGTTGAAAGATGTCCTTTCGTACCGTTTTATTGGTCAAAAGTAGTGTGACGTAGTAAAAGTGTAATGGCCAAAAGAAATACTCCTTTTATATTCAGAAAAGAAAAACAATATTTGTACTCTGAAAATATTTTTTATACAGTATGTCACAAGACTTTATTGGAGCAAATCTGAAATATGATACAGTATTTCTTACTATCATTAGGTGAATAACGACTTTGTCAATCTAATAGTGTATCTCATATGTGGCACATAATATTAAACCCATAATAAATTGTTTTCTTATTTTATCGTACTACTGTGCCTCCCCCCCTCAAGGAAGTCGTTCTATCAGGAGTGGATCAGGACAGCACGTTTGCACATCTCCTTTTTATGTTAAGTTAGGTTCTTTTCAAACTGAAATGACGAGTGAAGCGTACAGTTAAAATTACTCTAACCTAACCTAACCTAACCTATCCTATCCTAACCTAACTTAACATAAAAAGGTTAGGTTAGAGTAATTTTAACTTTACGCTTCACTCCTCATTTCAGTTTGAAAAGAATCTAACCTAACATAAAAAGGAGATGTGCAAACGTGCTGTCCTGATCCACTCCTGTTCTATCTCCGTCTATGGTTTTAGACCCCCTGCGGTGGCTGCGTTGTCTAGACTGACAGCTTGTTGTGCAGACAGTCTGGCTTCATGCCCCGGTCTGGCCTGAGAATTGTCGTTGAAAAATCCGTAGTGTCCCTTTGGCATACAAGATTATAGTTATACTTCGCACGAAAACATGACGACCTTCCCTCATCCTCTTCACCAGTTAACTGCAGGCACGCGCAAGGGATAAACCCTTAGCCGAGTTGCCAATTCTTTAAGTCATTGTGATTTGCGAACGTTTTTCAAACTGTGTTCCGTGAAACCGCGATTTTCAGCGAGACTATATTATCTTTGTAAATATATCTTAATTTGTAATTACTAAAACAAAATTGGTGTAAAAATGAACAAACTTATTTTAAAAACACTTTATATTTATATTTTCACTAACATGTTTTGCCTAAATAAACAAAAAAATGCAGACTTCTATAATAAGTGTTAAATTCTCATGTTATTGAAGTTCCAGAATTTTATACTTAATTAAGAATGTTGCGCCGGTAAAATTTTCTGAAACTGTAATCATTGAATAGTTATAGAATTTATGGTACAAAAGAGTAAAGTTAGATTTTATCAGCTTCGCCTTGGGTGATAATTTCCACGAACGTATAAAATCTGTTTACTCTAGTGTGCTATACAATATTTTATTCATTACTGGTATGTAAATTTAATTTTAAATTGTAGGTCTTTTCTTTGTAATGTGTTGTTGGCGAAGAAGTTCATATATATTCAGTTTACTATTGCTAATATGTTGGTTGTCATGTAGAGAGTGATTTAAAAACATTAATTCACTGCTGTAAGTTAGAAAACTTTTAAGCACTGCTGTGAATAATGTCATTATTTAGGTTGCTAAGGACGGTGTTGCTGTTGGCGATATCTCTTTCGCGCACTGTTCACATACTGTTCGGCGAAGTAAATCACGTATAAAATCGTCTATCTTACCGAATTCTGTTTTAATTTGTTTATTATCTCTTTAGTTGGTGAACTGTAATTCTTAATTTCTATGCCCATATATCCAACTCCGCCGGTTGCGTCCGATGTTAAGTGGTTAAGATTTATACTTATTAAACTGCCTGAACTTTCGATTACTTTATGAATAGAATTTCTAACGTTAGACATAATTTTAATACTTTGTTTTCTTAGCTACGCTCCTCTGCAAGTAAGATATTCTGTTTTCTTCGACGGTGTTACTTGTTCTTGTCGTGATCTTCAGGTGTATCAGGAGGCCAGGCTGCGGATCATCTGCTCCAAAACTCATTAATCATGGCCGGAATAAATTAGACATATTGAAGCGCACAACGGTATAAAACAACACGTCGACAAAGACACTGAGAATGGGTGAAACCCAACAGGTAGAGGCAATGACTACTAGATTTGGCAATGCTGGATCTATTGTATTTCTGCCACGCGGCTAGGGGTTGAGTAGAGGATGGGAGTTTATGAGGGATTACCAATTCCAAGAACAGAGGCCGTCATGTTTCCGAGCCAAGTATAAGAATTTTTCTCGGTATTCATCCGTTTCCCCAAGTTAGGCACCATTATTCCGTCCGATTTCCGTTCCATAGTGTTCCCCGATCGTCTGCTGGCGAAGCAGGGAGGGGCTGGTCCAGGGGCGAGTGGGGTTGCCTGCTCGAAACTTGCGTAGTCAGCTGGGAGTTGGGAGTGCAGCTAGGTGGGGGTTCGTGTAAGTAGCGATGGCCATAGTGCTACTGTAGGTGATAATGACCTTCCAATAATAAAAAGAAAATTGACAGATTATTTTTGAAATCACTTAAATTGCATGAAACTTATTTATTTTTATTATGTGTATGTATTTATTCACACTGCAAATGGGTATGTACTCGGTGGCAGTGGTAACCAATCACACTCAATAATGACAATTAATAATAAACACAACTAATTAAAACAATAATAATGAATAATGAATAATAATAATAATAATAATAATAATAATAACAACAAGGAGCATCCTAAATTAAATGAAGCACAATCACTTAAAATAGCATTTAAAGTAAATCTAATTTGTATCTTAACCCTAAGTTCATACATGCACAAGTACCTTTCGGCACTACACTTATTTCGCTATCAACTCCCTCACTGCACTGATTCTATCCTTATTTCACTAACATTTCAAAACCATTTCACTGTTCAAATACTTTGCACAGCCACTATGAACTATAGAACTTCACTGACACAAACACACTTCACTTACACAATAGATTTCACTGATACTACACACGTCCTCACTGATACAACACTTCAAATAATAAAATATCAATTACACCCTTTAAATAGTGTGTACGTATAATATACTACCGTCTATTAATAAAGTCCTTAAGCCTATTTTAAATTCAGAGGTTTAGGTTTTGCTGGTATTCCAACCTATCACACACATTAAACATATGACCAAATTTATGTTACTAAATGTTTTTCCACGTTAATTATATTTTATAGCTTTACGAATGACTTTACTTTATTGGGTTATTTTACGACGCTGTATCAACATCTTGGTTATTTAGCGTCTGAATGAAATGAAGGTGATAATGCCGGTGAAATGAGTCCGGGGCCCAGCACCGAAAGTTACCCAGCATTTGCTCGTATTGGGTTGAGGGAAAACCCCGGAAAAAACCTCAACCAGGTAACTTGCCCCGACCGGGATTCGAACCCGGGCCACCTGGTTTCGCGGCCAGACGCGCTGATCTGTTACTCCACAGGTGTGGACTTTTCGAATGATGCTGACGTCGTATGCAAGTCCATTGTAAAATATGCGTATCAATTTCTATGGGAACCCCAGAGCTGCTAACCTAGTTATCTGTATTGTTATGAGTAGGGATCGTATTTTGTCCCAGGGTGTACGGAGATAAGGTTAGCTGTTAGTAGGCTATATTGACGTGACGTCATATTTGACACGTGCCACAGCTTTCTTGTTTGTGCTGAAGTTGACGTTCTGTTCATGATTGAAAACTAAACCTCATTGACTGTTTGCAGTGCATTATAGTGATAAAGACTGATACTACGATGATGTTTCCTACATTTTAAATTATTTGTTCAATTCAAATAATGGACTTAAATTAATAAGAAATTGGTGTGACATAAATTATCTTTCTATCAACGAAAATAAATTCATAATTATTCCATACTCATTATCTGAAAAATGTAACAAACGTCCTACATCTATATTAAGTATTAAATTGCATAACTCTAATTGAATCAGTCGGAGCTAAAACGAACTAAGTCACTTTTTACAACTTTTCAGGAAAAGCAAAAAACTTTCCACTAATAACACAAATGTATATATTTTTATGCTATAGAAGACTAAAGAATATTTAAAAATCTTAGTTCCTTCTTCCACCAATCGATGCGCATGACATCCATTGTTCAAATGGTTGCATAACCCAAAACTGCATATTTTGACTTAGTTCCTTTTAGCTCCGACCGATTCAATTGTTGCCTTATACAGTGTAAATGTTCGATTATTAAGGAGTCCTCTGAAGTTAAGTATTTAGGCATAATTTTCGACAATCATTTAAAATGGAACCAACACATTAATTACCTTTGTAATAAATTACGTAAAATAATATATTATAATTGTTTTATTGAGGAATTACTTGTCAATAAGTTTATTACGCATAATATACTTAACTTTACTTCAGTCGGTAATTATGTATGGAATTATAGGAAGGGGTAGCTTATTTAAATCCAATTTTAATTCACTTTATTTATTACAGAAGAAAATAATTAAAATATGTATTCATAAACCTATTGATTTTTCATCTCAAAAATTGTTTTTAGACTTTAATGTTCTTAAAATAAGACAAATTTATTAGGGCCTATATTGTATTAATACAATTCATATATAAAAATCGAAATAACTTTGAATTTTATTCTCATAGTTATGAAACAAAAGGTACGAATTCTTTACGATTGTTTGAACCGAAATGCAACACTGCTACAGTATTTAATCATAGTAGTAATTTTGGGCCAAGAATATATAACAAATTTATATTTAAATATCCTGATCTTGTCAATTCTAATAGTTCTAGTATTAAATTTAAAAATGTATGTATGGATTTTATAAAAATTGAAAAATTGTAAATTTAAATTTATAAATTCTTATTACGTAGTAGACATAAGACAAATTGTATTATATACTTCTTAATTTCAATCCAGGAATCCGTCCCTGAGCACAAGTTTTACTCTTTCAGGGGCGAACTAAAGTTTTCTATTTATGTTATACTTTGTTACAATTATTAGCAAAATAAATAAATAGATAAATAGATAAATAAGTAAATAGATAAATAAGTAAATAACTAGATAAATAAATAAGTACAAAAATAAAAAATAAATAAATTTATTTAATTCATTTATTTTTACTGGCAGAATAAAGACCACAAGGCCTTCCCTTCTACTCAAATAGTCGGTTGGAGAAAAGCATAGCAAATATATATAACAGCAAAACGAAAACAATGTAGGCCTAATAATAATAATAATAATAATAATAATAATAATAATAATAATAATAATAATAATAATACAGTAGCAAAGTGTACATGTGTTTAGTTACATGTATTTCCAAGAGTTAAACAATTACAATTTAGTATTAATTAAGACAGTTTGCGTCAAATAAATATTTCATAATGAAGGACAAATTGATACAACAACAAAAAAATCATATCCCACAAATGTTACATCTGAAGAAAGGTCATATTCCAGAGACGAAAATCAGTCTTTTTGACAATCGGATTTTGAAAGTAGCCAATGTATGATATGATATGAAATCTAATTTCTTTCTCTACAGGGAATAAGGGAAATGAACCGTGGTAATGAAAAGTCCAACCCTGTATTTGCCTAAGTAACTGTGAAAAACCACTCAGGTTGGTCGGTCCGGGGATTTGGACCTCGGACCTCCCGAATGCTAGTCCGTGCTGAACGCATGAGCCACTTCGCTCGGTTCTAACATTAGTGAGAGCAAAATGTACATGTCGCTGAGAAACATTGTCGTAAATGCAAATTTTTCCGAAACTGAGTTATTGATGTCAAATTGTTGTTTGAACACTTTCATCCGGGGAATCAAGAACAAAATAATATTAAAATTTACCGCTAGTCAGGACATACAGTATGTCTTTGTAGAATTGGCTCGCATTTGGTACGTTACTGGAGCAACAACGTCCGATCAGTTAGTAGTGCGCATATTGCTGTGGCGAGTGCAACAATGGCGTAAAGGTAATTTCGATAAATTTATTATTACTTCAATTTGAAGAAACAATGACGTAAGTAAGCATTTTATGGTTTTTGCCGCTATTACTAGGCCTATCTATTTCTCTACCATTAACTTTGGATAGTAACAACACAAATGTACCATATGTCTGTGTTACCCTAAATAATATTCATCCATGATTGAGAAATAAAGGCGTAAATGTGTTTTCTGCTATTGTTGTCTTCACTTTGGCCAGTTGACCTGAAGTGATAATGACAGAATTGAAGGGTTCAGAGCGATGTGTTTAGTTATATGTAATTATAAGAGTTAAACAATTACAATTTAGTGTTAAATAAGACATTTATTTAATTTATGTTTCAGATTTTGAACTGTGATATAATAATCTTAAGTAATGAAAATTCTTTATTTGATCCAGAATTTCATCTTATTTATGTATTTACAGTATATATGCATTAATTCACTCACTCACTCACTCACTCACTCTTTTTAATGAGTTACTTAACGATGCTATACAGAGTGTAAGGGGTATAAGTGTCATTATTTTAACTGATGATTCATGCCATAATAAAGAAAAAATGTCTTTACAATTTTTTTCTAATTGCAATATTTAACTAATTATTAAAGATTACATTATTAGACGTTTTGCAACGTTGCTGGATGGGGAGGAGTGAGTTTATGAGTATATAGTACAGGTCAAGCGGGTGCAGACATATCGGTACAGATGCTCTGTTCTAATGCAGGAACCGACCATGATAATACTGTTGTTTACATAAAACGAGCAGCAAATACAAACTTTCAATCTCGTTAATAGAACATTCTGATAAATTTACATTTTATGTAACAATATTGCTTCATTTTTATTGTATGTCTAAAAGATAAACAATAATGGTTTTCTGCACAAAATCACACGGATTTTTTTTCTAATGCAAAACTTTTATCCCTCCCCCTTCCGTAAAGCACTACGCCTATCATTTTAAAACAAATTTCTGGTTGTGTGATTGTCGAAACGGGGTAAGAGACTCCAAGTTTCTAAAAATCGTTGAGAAACTGCTACAAAAGTTGGCCGATTAGGTAACCTCCTTTGAGGAAAAAGGTTGACTATACATCCTTCTTGCCTCACTTGAATTACGACGACTTTCTGCATAAATTAATAACATATGATATTCCTAAACTGTGATTGACATTGTAAGTTGTTTATTGAATATACTGTACTGAACTGTCATCCGCTCGGCAGTATCCCTAAGTACAGGGCGCTTGAACTCAGCTGACACGTACTTACGTCTGTGCAGAGCAGCCGTGGCGAAAATGTGACTCGCGAGCACATTGTGGCTCGCAATGATAGCTACGCATTTCTCTTGCTTCTACCTCTCCCAACCCCACCCTCTCACTCACTGGAGTCAAACTCCATTCCATTTGTATTTGTCTCTGACCTGCGAGTGGCGTATCGTCGCAATGTCTCTCTCGAAACCATGTTCCTCTACAAAAACGAAAGTTTCAAGTAGGTTGGGAGGACGGATTTTTTTGCTGCCAATATGACGAGATTGTATGATTTGTACACAAATATTACGAGCAAAACTGTTGTATAACATAAAACGGCATTGTACTATACGTTACTGATGAAACATTAAAAGATTAAGTGTTGTTGTTATTATTATTATTATTGTTATTATTATTATTATTATTATTATTATTATCGTCATCAGCTCTGTACATCGATCCTTTTTCAGCAGATGTACGAATAATGCGGTTAGCTCACAGGTTTATAATGTGATGTTAAATTAAAGCTAGATGTAAGGACTTGACAAATGTTGGACTTTTCAAATCTTTGCCAAAAAATAAATATCCGAAGCTTCATTCTTTCGCTTGCTCTGTTGAAGCCATGTTCGCTACAACTTACGTTTGTGAAAAATTATTTTCAACAATGAAAATAGTAAAATCCAAATTTAGATCACGACTGACAGACAAATACCTTGTGATCAATTATGACTCGCAGCAAGTGACATAATTCCCGAGTTTGAAACTCTGTCGCAGAGACATTCTGAAGACAGTTAATTTTAGGTTGTGATAATGTATCCTATGTTTTCTTATTCATTTCTTTCTTCGTTACACGTACTAAACTTAGTTTGTAACCTTATACTGTATAAAATTATATTTGAGTGCTTGACGTAAAGAAAATGAAAATCCGTTAATAAGTCAGACAGTTGCTTCACTTCCCCTTCGGGTGTCCGCCTCTCTCCATAGGTTCTATGCACGTTGTAGGTTAGACAGTGGCTCGGCGCACGATCACATTTTCGTCAAGGCTGGTGCAGAGTATTGCCTGCTGAACACGTTGCCACGTCTCTCACGCCAGAATATTAACAAATTTAAAGCTGCAGTGTCTATACGCGAGTCTTACAAGACACAAGTTCGCTCGCGTCTACATTAGGCTAAGTGACGGATCGTTATGAGTGAAAAACAGTTTAGTGACGAGCGGGAAAAAGTACTTTTTTTGTTAAGAACGAAGATAAAAGTATGTGTCTTATGTTTTACTACACTTTCTTACGCATCATTTTTAATATATGAAGACATTTTACAAATAGACACAGTGAAGGTTTTGGTAAAGAAATACTGTCTGGATCTACAAGAGACAAAGATTTGAAGAGCTAAATTAAATAATGTGATATCAACAAGATGAAACTGATATCAAATTTCGTCTGCGTGTTGTGGGTGCGGGTTACAGAATTGCACGACATATCTGCAGTGCTCGGGAAAAGTGACACAAGTCAGTTTCCACGAACCTTTTTTGATAATTTATTGACAACTTACTGAACATCTGTTCGCTTGGAAAAAAATACATAGGTATTCCTCCCATTACAATAATTCATACAGAAAAAAATCAAATCGACATAAACCAGTGTAAGTTGTCAATAAATTATCAAAAAAGGTTTGTGGAAACTGACTTATGTCACCTTTCCCAAGCACTGCAGATATGTTCGACCAGCTTCAGTAAGAGCATTTGTAGATAAATATAAAATCTGGCAGTATGAAGTAGAACATAAACAGTAATGGAGATTTTTCCGCAATCCTTTGGTTTGCAGCCGATAGAAATTTCTGAAAGTTTATAGCTTGAATTGATATATCTGCAGAACAACAGAACAGCACGCCACTCAGAGTTTCGACGAAGTCAGGAAACGAACTGTTCGCAATTCTGCCTGTCACAATTTCCAAACCTACGCTATTTGCTTCCTGCCGAGTAACCACATTTGATTCTACAGTGTCCTTCCAAGCTTGAACCAGATTTCAATGCAAGGAAGTTTCAAACCTCTAAATGTCTAATTGTTCGGATATAGCACAGGAGTAAGTTTATTTCATTTTCCGTGACATATGAAACAATAAAATTATTTCCTTCAATTTATGATTATTTAGGAATATAGGCTAATACATTTCTGAAAATAGAGAAATACTGGTTCATGTATAAACATTTATGAACTCTCACGTTCTATGTTTCAAATAAGATAAATAATAAGAAATATTAACAAATAGCGTAACAGTATATTTATTTTTATTTTATTGGGTTATTTTACGACGCTGTATCAACATCTATGTTATTTAGCGTCTGAATGAAATGAAGGTGATAATGCCGGTGAAATGAGTCCGAGGTCCAGCACCGAAAGTTACCGAGCATTTGCTCGTATTGGTTTGAGGGAAAACCCCGAAAAAACCTCAATCAGATAACTTGCCCCGACCGGGATTCGAACCCGGGCCACCTGGTTTCGCGGCCAGACGCGCTGACCGTTACTCCACAGGTGTGGACGCGTAACAGTATATATGTTCTGCAGTTATATTTGTATTTTGAAAAGTTTGTGTTCACTTTGTTTTCAGTACTGAATAATAACTTATTGTAATTGACTCGTACATAACTACATAACTTAACAATAATATACTTTTAGTGTGTGTTTATGTGCAGCCTGTTTAAAACTACCGGTACTATAATTATTGTACCATACGTCATTCTGAAATACAAGTCATGGCGTAGATATGACTTCCTGCGTGAGCCGCCACAGCGCACCGTGGCAGTGAACTACTTCTGTAGCGTAACTGAAAAAAAAAACTTGTGACTGCTGCGGCTGGGTCCGTCTGGTTTTCTTTATGTCAAGGTTTTAGCCCTTCATGGGCACGAGTTGTCCACCCATAGACATGACGATCTTTATTTGAATGAACGTTTTAAGTTTTAGTGTTAATCAGAGCCCGGATTTTTATGACATACAAATATCTAAAAAAATCATATATAAAATGTCCTAAACTTCAAAAAATAGAAAATATGACGAAAAAATGCACAATAGAATTAATATTTTTATAACCAGAGGTTCGTGTTCATGATTTTAATACTTGAGATCAATGCGTATTGCATGAGCAAAAAGATGATATGTCATCAAAATCCGGGCCCTGGTGCTAATGATTTGAGCCTGAATTACGTAAAATTCAGGCTATTTTATTTAGCCTACAAAACTTGGAAACGAAATACAGGGATATTCATAAGTGCGTGAAACATTAAAAAAATTCATAACTACTAAACTACACAACGAATAACAAATTATTTTACACTAGAATAAAGAGAAACTCTCCAAGTTTTGTTACGTACCTCTCAGATACTCAATGTACGGCATGCATTCATGCGGTAATCCATCTCGCCCCATACACACTTCAGCATGTCACTGTCGACCAGAACCACGGCAGCTGTAATCCGCTGGGGAAGTTCCTGGAGATCAGCGGTGAGCGGAGGCAAATAGACAATATCCTTCACAAACCCCCACAAGAAAAAGTCATACAGATTTAAATCCGGTGATCATGATGGCCACTTCATTAACGCGTCATCTCGTCCTGTGCGTTCGATCCATCTCTGTGACAAATTTTGATTAAGGCACTCTCGCACGTTGTTATGATAGTGACAGGGAGATCCATCTTCCTGAGAGATTTAATCATTGCTGTCTTCATTCAGCTGAGGCATCAGCCAGTTTTGTAACATGTCCAAGTAAATCATCCCAGTGACGGTGGGCTCTACAATGAAAAATGGCCCATACACCTTCTCTTTCGAAATCACACAGAAGACATTCGCCTTAGGGGAGTCTCGCACATGTTCTATAACTGCGCGGGAAATTTCAGTTCCCCATATGCGCACATCCTGCCGATTCACTTTTCCGGAGAGATGAAAAGTTGCTTCGTCGCGATGAGCAAGTCAGGGAAACTGTCTACTTCAAATCTTTGACGAGGTCCTTGCATATTCCAACATACAAAACGATTGCTCACGTTTAGTAAACGTTATTTTGCCATTATTGATAACTATTGCCACCTAGCGATAAATTATGGCAACTAAGAGCGGGCTTTTCTTATTAAAAAAAACTTGGAGAGTTTCTCTTTCTATCGGCATGTAAATTACTGTACTATGATATATTGCTCACTTCATTTGTTATTAAACTTCAAAATGTTTCACGGACTTATGAATAACCCCGTAGAGTCCGGTTAATTTATTAGGTTTTTGGTTGGATAGTAAACTTACTTGCCAACACCGTACTTAGTTTATATGTATTAAACAACCCAAAGCTATATTTTTACTGAAAGGTTTAAAAAGCTTATATCGTTCGTAATATTGAACGCATGCTCTGCTTTATTTTTCGTACCCATTTGACTTATGGTGTACTTCTATGGCATAACAGTGTCGGTGCCATGGATGGGCAACTCGTGCTCCCAAAGTGCTAAAAAACCTTGAAAGAGAGAAAGGCAGACGGAGCCAGCCGCAGCAGTTACAAGTTGTTGTAGTTTCGCTGCAAAAGCCACGGTGCGCTCTGGCGGCTCATGCAGGTGATCGTGATATCTATTCCATGATTTGAATTTGAGAATGACGCATGGTACAATAATTATAGTAATTTTAGACAGACTATACCTGAACACATAACAAAATTATATTATTTTCTAACTTTGTAAATTAGTTTATTACTGGAAACACAAACTGAATACAATCTTTTCAAGGTAACAACAAATATAGCTGCAACACTTATTTATTATTACACTATTTGTGAATATTTCTTATTATAGGTCTTATTTGAAACGTAGAATTTACAAGTATTTGTACATGAAAGAGTATTCCTCTGTTCTCAGAAAGGTAATAGTCTGTATTCGCAAACAATAACAAATTCAAGGAAGTATTTTTTTACATGTTACGGCAGATGAAATAAGCTTACTTCTGAGCTCTTTCTTTACTTTGAGAAGTTTTACACTTCTTTCTTGTATTAAACTCTGCCTCAAGCACATACAGTATTTATGGAAGCAAAGAGTAGGCCTATATTTGGAAATTCTTATTTAGGCAACATTACGTACAGTTCGATTCCTGATTTTGCTGGAATCTGAGTGGCGTGCTGTTCTGTACATTTATTAATTAAAAGTATAAATTTTCAGGATTTTCTATCGACGTAAGCCAATAAGATTTCAGAAACATTTCGATTCCTTGTCAATTGTCACTGTTTCTCCAAACTTAGCAGTGAATTCTGCTGTAGGTCTTGAAGTAGGATCTTATATCTGATAGGAAGATTTTCTTATCACTCTTCAAGATAGTTTATAGTCAAAGAAAGTGAAGTTGTCTACTTTCTACATGATACTGCTACATTTCAAATTTATCCATATCTTAGCTAGTCGATTATATGCCGTGCAATTCTGTAACTCGCACGCACAACTTGCTAATGATATTTGATATCAGTCTCACCTTGTTGATATCCCATTTTTACCTTTAGCTGTTCAAAAGCAATGCAGACAGTATTTCTTTATTAAAACCTTCATTGTTTATTTGTAACATAAAATGTCATGCGTAAGAAAGTGTAATAGAATAAAAGCTTTACCTCTCTTCTTAATAAAAAAAATTCTCTTTTTACTCGTAACTAAAGGGAAATGATCTGGGAATTATATTTCTTTTCACTTAAAATGAGCCGCCACTTACTGCAGACGCGATCGAACTTGTGTCTTAAAAGAACCGCACACAGACAGTACAGCTAGTACAGAGTCCGTTCTACCTGCACTGAGATTGTGTTGACACTTTGAGAGCACGAGTTGCCCACCCATGGTCGGTGCTAAATATATTTTTATCCTTAAAAAAGCCATTATATATCATTAAAGGGTGTGATCCTAGAGAACACTGTAAACACATTTTTAAAGATTTGAAGGTATTAACACTCTCTGCTATGTCCTTGCCTTTGGTTTGTCTGTTTTATGAAAATGTTGATATGGCAGTTGTCATGAAAGATGTTCACAATTATATTACGAGAGGTAGTTTGAATTTAGTTATTCCGAAGTGCAAATTAAATACAGTTTTGGATAGTCACATTTATTTGTGGGAATTAAATTTTGTAAAATACTGCCTGAAAGTGTCAAGACAATTAGCAATAACAAAAATTGTTATAGTGTTCAAGAATACTTGGATAATATTTTTAATTTCTTTATCTCTAACGTACCGGTGGTTGTAATAAAAGAAATTATAAAAAATAGCCCAATATGTGAAGTCAATAAAAAACAAGGTAAAATCGACATGTTGTGTACACTGAATGAACCGCAAGTAATGTCATTAATAATTTCAGGAGGGTTATTCTTTCACATATTTGAAACAAAAAGGTTTAATACAATTTTGCTTGTTTTTGCTTCCTCTCCGAGATAAACATTTTTATATGAAACATTACACAGCGTGTTTTAGAAAAATCATTTAATTCCCAATATGCTCAGTGAATTTAAGAGAGCAGTCTATTACGATAATGAATGATTGAAAGAATTTCAGTTTTGTCCTACAAATAAGCAGAAATTTCATCCGAACAAAATGTAACATCGTAAAATTCTTTTGCAGAACGGAAAATTACATTGTTCGCATCAAATTTCTGCGTATTTAAAGGACAAAGATAAAATTATTATTTGAATAATTTATTATCAAAATACACTCTCTTTTAAGTTTACTGAGCATATTGGGAATTAAATCAATGGTTTTCCCAAATCACGCTATTAAATGTTTCACATAAAGCAATTTTTTTCTCGAAAAGGAAGCAAAAACGAACAAAATTGTATTAAGCTTTATTTGCTTGAAATATCCCAAAGAATAATCCCCTGAAGTTAATGACATTATTTACGGTTCACTCTATATATACAGGGAATCATTTTATTTTTACTAATATTTTTAATATTAACCTGGCTATACCTTTAGAGAACCGGAAACACAGATTGCTACCCCCTTCCACGACTGTAGTTCGATAATACTGGCGTAAAACACAAACAAATCACTCTACTAGATATAGGAGGGAAGAAAAGTAGTTCATCCATTTACGTAAACTAGGAAATATCGCGATTTTGAGTTCGATAATTTTCATTAGGTTTTTGTTTAATCTTAAAATAGTACTGTATTAATAATAAGTGTTTTTACTCACGAACTGAGTTGGCCATGCGAACGTATTCATTATGCACTGTATATTATACAGTCTACAGCACATTAGCTTACAATATAGAGAATGAAGTTAAATTGAAAAATAATCATAATATGGATATTTAAACACATTTTTGAAAATGGTGGACGTTTATTTCGATTCAGGTTTCAGTTCTATTGTGCATATTATCGCACTATAGACTATTGGATCTAATTCCAATTGCCAGTTTCGTCCTTCGTACTAGTAAGTCATGTTGAAATAATTTTATACCTAGTCTATAAAAGAGTACCTTACGCACTGTAAATTCAATCTTCACTTCTGCCCGACCTGCACAGATCAAATTACTCAGACATGCTATCTACTGTCCGTCCAAGTGGTTATGCCGCAGGATCGTAGAAAGGGGGAAAATCACGTGACAGTTAATTACTTAACGAGGCCCTTTTATTTAAGTTATTTTAAACAGTTATATAATATTACGTAAACGTCCAATTCCTAACAGAAATTAATGTTTTCAGAAAAGAGCTAAGACAGCCCTGCTTTTACAGCGGGGCGAACAGAAGGAGGTGGAGGAAACTGGGATGCGACGTAGGCAAACGGACAGTACTTGTGCGAAAATATGATTCAATATTGAAAGCTCTTTCGTCACTAGAAAACGCGAACATATTTCAGGAATGTACTATACTCACTAACTCAGTGCTGTTTACTATATGCGGCCTTGGATCTGTGTGTAGAGGACAGTTGGAACTAAATTAATAGAAGGGATGGGAGTGAAGTACATTCAAAAACTCATGTACAAAAAATTGAATTAAAAATAAAATGATGTATAAAAGTGCAGGAATAAAATATTGCGAATTTAAAAGCGGATCAGGCTTTTGGCTTAAATTTGTTTAGAATCAAAATAACCTCACTTTAATTTCACACAGAAATATTTGAGTTGTTTCTTTGTGGATTCCATTGTTCAAAATTATTAAATAGAAAGTAAGAGAAAAACTATAAACGCTATTATTTCTTAGATTTTACTGTACCGAACTGGGCTATTGAATTATTAATTTTTTGTAAATTGCTTTCTGAAAATGCCCGCAAATGCGTAATTTTCTTTGAATTTTCCAGTCACACCTGCTGTCATTTCACAAAGCATCGTTTGGGATTCACTCGTCTAGAACAATTGCGATACAGTGCTCCCGGAGACCCGTGCTCCCAACATAAGCGTCAATCCCAAAGTCATTTAAAATAAACATTACACTGAAGTATAGACTATAATAAAACCGACCCATAGGAGTACAGCGTGCGTACATTGGGCCCATGTCACTCCGTCCTTGCAGTTTTAGCTTTGTGGTAGAGTGTTTAGACCACTGACAGGACGAAAATAAAGTTAAAAGTTCAAACAAATTCTTTTCTCGTCATGACTGATAAACAAAGCAAAGGCTCATCTTCCTCTGTTAAAAGAGCGGTGAATATTATTGGCATGTGGAACATAAAGAGATATGGAAACTACCTAACCTTCTATTTTATAGGGAATGGAAATACGAGAAGGATGCGAAGTGTTGACGTCCGTGCTGCACAATGGTTCAAGAATAGCTACTGTGACATTTGCAATAATAACAATTTTTTCATAACTATTATTGGATTCAGTGGACAGAAATCTATACGAATAATACGATATGAATTTGCGATGGTTACTTTGTAATTTAGCATTCCAAATCTCTCCGCAGTGCATATGAAGAGAAGGCATATGTCACTGCTGGTAGTGATTTATATGTCGGACGGGGACGTTAAGCCTGGCGGGCCCCTTGGTGCTATTTGACAGGAGTGGGCTACCGGCACCGGGTTTCCCCTTCTCCCTTCCTCATCTTCATCATCATCCTCACCTATTCCATACACTACACTTACACATAAGCTCACCTTAATGCACGACATAACTCTCCACACAGATACAACATCATGAATAGCGTGTCCCACCGAAATGGTGTGCAACTTGAAAATGGGTCTCAAATTCCTGCCATCTATCCGCAATACGCGGAATCCGAATCACGCAAGTGAAGAAGTGGACGGGCATTGGATACACACATTTTGTAATTTAGCAGAGTCAGTTGTTTTAATCGATTCACTAAGTATAGATACATACTCAAGTTTTGATCTTACTTACGTAAAGTATCAAATGAGAATAATAGCAATAATAATAGAAGTAATGAAACTTCCTCTAAAAAGTGTCAGCTCTTATCCTATTAATATCAGGCTCCATATCGAAAGCACATCTGTGAGTCTCCAAATTTTTATTATCATATGTTTCAGAATTATTAATAGGCAGTGGCGCAGCCAGGAATTTAAAATGGGGAGACAAGTTTTGGAAACATCACTTGGAACATATGTCCATAAATTACATGCAATGTATTTAGAAAACAATATTTAATTTAATTACTTTTAATAATATGAAATTAATAATCAACTTAGACTAACCAAAACTTACGATAAAGCAAAATCCATTCTATGTCATTACAGAACCAATAAATAGACGCCGACACTAAATAAAAAACGTGCTCTCACGCCTACTGCAGGGGAGTAAGAGGGGTATAGCATGCGCGCCGCGAGGAGTCCGAGCTGAGTTTTGCTTGTAGGATACTTATAGCACTGCACTGTTCACGACATGACGGTATTCACCACAAGCGCACCCTTAGTGGTTGAGACCTACGGCCTTCCGTCACGCTCTTCACCACTTAACGGTGGAAACGAGCAAGGGATAAACACTTGGCTGAGTTGCCAGTTCTTGAAATAATTGTCATAATGTATTTCTACCATGTGCCTAAGTGTTGAGGAGAAGAAGAATAATGCTTATGAGTGTTTACGAATTCCAGGAAGCAAGGCAGTCATTATTTTGGAGCAAGGTATAATAACCTTGGTTGTGCAATAGTTTTTCATTTCGTTCGAGATGGAGCGTTCGTTTACACCTGAAAGTGAACGGGGAAATTCAGAGCTGGTATATGAGGACTGTAAATTTTATAAAGCCAAGGAGTTGAAAAACTATGAAGTAATGTGGAGGTGTTGTGTTAGAAAATGCAATGCGAAAATTTATAGCTTGCTGAAAAATATGAAAGTTATTAGAGAACGCGATGAGCATATCCATGTGGTGGACATTAGCATATTAAATCGCCAAATAATTAATGCAGCTACGAAAAGAAAAGCCATCGACGATGTTAATAGTAAGCCATCAAAAATATTTCATGCTGTTTGTCAAATCTTGCCTACAGAAAACCTGAAAGTGCGTTACATAACTCCAATAAAAGATAACTTATACAGATCCCATATTTTATAAATTGTGCAGTTTCCGGTTAGGATTAGTAAGATCTTCATGAATCGTGTGGAGTATCCGGGCAGGATTAGTGGGTCCCTCGAAAAGCGGTGTGCAGTTTCCGGTTCAAAATGTGCAGTTTCCGCCTACCCCGAGCGAGGACAGTCCCAATCTATGCCCTCCCCTAAATGGGAAATATTAGATGCTGGTGGTTACATGTTATATTAATAATAGTGCTAATGAATTAGGGTCTGAGTTCGTAAAAGCTGTAAAACTTCATGAATATATGGTTATTGGATACTAGCACAGTGCTGTGTGAAAATAGGGAATAGATATTTCAGTGCTAAAATATCTTCATTCCTAAACCATTTGAAGCAGGTTTATATCGTTATTTAAAAAACATAATAGTAGTTTGTTTATATCAATCATATTGTCAAATAAATTATAATAAATCTACATAATTAAGCAGTTTTCACACTCACCAAATCCTTATCTGAATGCAAGAATTAGGAAGGCCCAACTACATTTTTTTTAGACTGGTGAGAAAAAAATAGTTCTTAGATTTGTTGGACTCAACACTGTTTACAATAAAATATATGAAACTTTTCTAAGCCTTTTGGTTTTTTTCCCCCTTGTTTTGAACGATGAAAGCAATGAAGTTGCAAAAGGAGGAGAAATTATGTACACAGCAAACGTTTGGTGATTGAAACTGGTTTATTACATCATTTTACATGTTATATAAGTACAGAAAACACTTTCACTAAATTCGAATCAGTGAGCGGAGGTGAAATAGGAACCATTTGTTTTGGCTTCTCGAAATCATTGTTGCTAAGAGTTTAATGACTCTAAAGAGATACGTGAAGATTTCACTTGCTCTTGGGTATCCCGAAATTATGATGGAATGGATGGCTTCTGTTTTTCAATAATTTTTATCTGGAAAACATCTGGAAATTCCAGTTCAGTGGTAGTTATAGAAAGATTAACGAAAGGGAAAAATAAGCGCGCAAAATATGAAAAAGTAAAACACACATGTTAGGTCAATAATACAGTGTTCATAGATTTGATAAAATACATTAAAGGTGATAAGTTACAGTTGTATGAACACTAATAAATACAATAAGATTGTTAAAGATATTAGTTATAATCAGACATGTTTCGGAGATGCTTCTCCATATTCAGTGACTATTTACCACGACGGGTGGTTCAGGTGATCGAACCGTGTTGTTACTTGGCTTAAAGGAGACTAACACGGTTCGATCACCTGAATCACCCGTCGTGATAAATAGTCACTGAAGATGGAGAAGCATCTCCGAAACATGTCTGACTATAACTAATATCTTTAACAATGTTATTGTATTTATTAGTGTTCATACAACTGTAACATATCACCTTTAATGTATTTTATGAAAACGTAATTTTAAGTTTTTTATGATATATGAAAATTTTACAAAACATTATGAAATATGAAAAATTATTTGGTGTTAATGGCTTTATACGCATTGAGATTAATGAAAACCTTGTTCCTACACAGACAGCAGAAACGGCTTAGTGCTGGGGTTCCAAATCCCACTCAAGAGTACGCCAAAGATAATTGGTAATGGCTGACATTGCATCGTGTTGCCACGCGCCATGAAATACCCTGTCGTCTACATGTCGCCGCTCATTATATTATTGCTTTCAGAATATTGTAAAATAAATATTGCTTTTGTCGAGTCTGTTCCTACGATTTTGAACTCAAATAAACTAACACAGATATACAGGGACATCATTTTATTTTTACTTCAATTTTTATTGTACCTGAGTTTTTGTATGTACTTCACTCCCACCCCTTCTACTAATGAAGTTCAACCGTCCTCCACACAGATCCAAGACCGCATATATAGACATAGTAGCCTTACGGTCATAGTAAACAGTAAGTTCCAAAAATATGTTCGCGTTTTCCAGTGACGAAAGAGCTTTCAATATTGAATCATTTGCGCACAGATACTGTCGTCCATTTGCCTACGTCGTATCCCGGTTTCCCCCACCAGCTTTTATTCGCCAGCTAGTAGCTGGGCTGTCTTAACTCTTTTCTGAGAACATTAATTTCTGTTAGAAATTGGACATCTACGTAATATTATACAACTGTTTAAAATACCGGTAACTTAAATAAAAGGGCCTCGTTAAGTAATTAACTGTCACGTGATTTCCCTCCTTTCTACGACCCTACGACATAACCACTTGCACGGACAGTAGATAGTATGTCTGAGTAATTTTATCTTTTCGGATCGGGTAGAAGTGAAAATTGAATTTACAGTACGTAAGGTAATCTTTTATATAGTAGGTACAGAATTATTTCAACATGAGTTACTAGTACGAAGGACGAAACTGGTAATTGGGATTAGGTACAATAGTCTATAGTGCGATAATATGCACATTAGAACTGAAGCCTGTGTCGAAATGAACGGCCACCATTTTAAAAAATGTGTTTCAAATATACATATTATGATTATTTTTCAATTTAACTTCATTCTCTATATTGTACGCTAATGTGCTGTAACAATATAATATACACTGCATAATGAATACGTCCGAATGGATAGCTCAGTTTGTGAGTAAAACACTTATTGTTAATACAGTACTGTATTTTTATTAAACAAAAACCTAATGAAAATGATCAAATTCAAAATCGCGATATTTCCTAGTTTACGTAAATGGATGAACTATACTTCGCACGAGAACATGACGACCTTCCCTCATACCCTTCACCAGTTAACTGGAGGCACGCGCAAGGGATAAACCCTTAGCCGAGTTGCCAATTCTTGAAGTCATTGTGATTTGCGAACGTTTTTCAAACTGTGTTCCGTGAAACCGCGATTTCTAGCGAGACTATATTATCTTTGTAAATATACCTTCATTTATAAATTACTAAAACAAAATTGGTATAAAATGAACAAACTTATTTTAAAAATACTTTATATTTATATTTTCACTAATATGTTTTGCCTAAATAAACAAAGAAATGCAGAATTATATAATAAGTGTTAAATTCTCATGTTATTGAAGTTCCAGAATTTTATACTTAAGTAAGGATTTTGCGCTGGTAAAATTTTCGGAAACTGTGATCATTGAATAGCAATTTATAGTACAAGAGAGTAAAATTAGATTTTACCCTTTTCGCCTTGGGTGATAATTTCCACAAGCAATTAAAATGTTTACTCTAGTGTGCTATGCAATACTTTTTTCATTACTGGTATGTAAATTTAATTTTAAATTGTAGGTCTTTTCTTTGTAATGTGTTGTTGGCGAAGAAGTTCGTATATATTCATTTTAATTAATGCTAATATGTTGGTTGTCATGTAGAGAGTGATTTAAAAACATATAATTCACTGCTGTAAGTTAGAAAACTTTTAAGCACTGCTGTGAATAATGTCATTATTTAAGTTGCTAAGGACGGTGAAATAAAGACCAGTTTAGATACCAGTCATAGACAAATGTATTCCTTTTATATCATTTTTTCATAACACGAAAATCATATTAAAGCACAAAAATGAATATATTTGTTTCTTTGCCAGTTTAGTTGCTGATTCGATGCAAATTTTCTGTAGGCCTAAGGAACGTTATAAGATACGAAATATGATTGAATTAATCAAGGGGGCATGTACACTTCTTATACTGTACCTTAAAATTCTGTTATGTAAAATATAGGCGTAATATAAAATTTAAATTTCTACACCAACTATTGAAGTTCATTGAGGTAAAACAACCTGTATTACATTTTTTTAGTTATTTAACGACACTGTATCAATTACTAAGTTATTTAGTGTCGATGGGATTGGTGATAGCAAAATGGTATTTGGCGAGATGAGGCCGAGGATTCGCATAGATTACCTGACATTCGCCTTACTGTTAAGAAAAAACTCGAAAAAAAAAACCAATCAGATAAATCAGTCAAAGCGGGAACTGAACCCACGCCCGAGTGCAACTTCGGATCGGCAATCAACTCAGCCAACTGAGCTACGCCAGCGGGTCTGTATTAGTTCTGAAGTTATGATTTTTAATGTAAAGTGCGGCATTGGCTATAATAGCTGTTAAGTGGAAAACAGCATGAGCTTTTTTTTTCTTCTTCGCAAACTATATTCCATAAAAAACCCTTTTCCTGGTAATTCCGAAAGTGCTGGATAGAATCGAATGAAATTTTTTAAACATAATGTACAAATCAGGCCAGAATATTTCCGTAAGTTTATTTGCTGTTGGTGATATCTCTTTCGCGTACTGTTCACATATTGTTCGACGAAGTAAATAACGTATAAAATCGTCTATTTTACCGAATTCTGTTTTAGTTTATTTTCTCTTCAGTTGGTGAATCGCAATTCTTAATTTCTATGCCCCATATATAATTTTTTTACCAACTTCGCCGGTTGTGTTCGATGTTAAGTGATCAAACTGCCTCAACTTTCGATTACTCTATGGATAGAATTTCTAACGTTAGAATAATTTTAACACTTTGTTTTCTTAGCTACGCTCCTCTACAAATAAGATATTCTGTTTTCTTCGACGGTGTTATTTGTTCTTGTCGTGATCTTCAGGTGAATCTGAAGGCTTGGCTGCGGATCATCTGCTCCAACACTCATTAATCATGGCCGGAATAAATAGACATATTGAAGCGCACAACGGTATAAAACAACACGTCGACAAATGTCTAAAAAGATACTGAGAACGGGTGAAACCCAACAGGTAGAGGCAATGACTGCTAGATTTGGCAATGGTGGGGTCTATTGTATTTCTGCCACGCGGCTAGGGGTTGAGTAAAGGATGGGGGTTTATGAGGGATTACCAATTCCAAGAAGAGAGGCCGTCATGTTTTCGAGTCAAGTATACTTTTATTCCCTCCTGTATATTACGCCAGTATCATCGAACTCCGGTCGTGGAAGGAGGTAGCAAACGGCGTTGATCCAAAGGTATAGCCAGGTTAATATTAAAAATGTTAGTAAAAATAAAATGATGTCCCTGTACAAAATCGTTCTATTAGGCATACATCTTATGTAAGTGGTGGGGTAAAAAAGTGTGTGGTGAGAGTTAGGAGCACAGTTTCAGTATAATCTAGTTAAGGGGTACAAAAAGATTGGGAACCGTTTTTTATGATAAGAAAGTTCATATTTTGCCTGTTAATTTTATTTATACCTCTGATTGAGGCTCTGGCTGATATGTACATCTATTAGTGCGTGCATTTCAAGCTGTACTGTGTGTTTAAGTTTGTCGAGCGTGACAAGAACCGAAACCAGCTTTGAAGAAGCGGATCTGTCCAGCTCGCTCGAAATTGCCCCTTCAAGTCCGCTGGCTCTCCTACACTCCCCTCCCTTCATCCTTTTAGCTGCGTAATGGTTTGGAACAGATCTTGTGAAGTTTTATTTAGTTTTAAGGTCAGGTAATTTTTATTAGAAAAATATGATTAAACATGCATATAGGTAAATCACATTGTTTTAAAAATACATTACAGTTGTTACTATACCAATTACCGGCAGATAGTAGATATAATTACATTCTTCACATAGTATTCAAATAAATCACAGTTGCTCGGTAACAATAGATGTGTGACTATGCGGATGGTAATATATCAAATTGAATAAGGCTATGAAAATTATATGATCTCATTTTATACTAACATCATTGAAATTTATAACACCCATGTTAATAAATAAAATAGTGTATGATTTCATTTTCATACTGCACACATAATTTTATTCATTGTAGTGTGCAATATCCAACCTTTGAATAAATAGAATTATTTCATTTTCATGTCACACACAATAAATTTAGAGTAGTCTACCTGTTAATAAATATAAAAAAGAAAGGATTTCATTTTCATACTACATATAATTGCAACTTATAATATCCATTCTGTTAATAAATGAAATAAATAATATCCAACCTGGAAAATAAGTGTTTCATTTTCATATTATACTTAAATATAACATACTATCCAACCTGTTAATAAATAAAGTAAATAACAAATAAAATAAATTATTTAATTTTAATATTACACATTATATCGCGCATGACAGACATCGTGTCCAGTTCATTTTGTCGAATATGGCGAAGTTCCACATTCGCCGATATTCGTTTTGCAGGAGAGAAGCCTGTCATGCTTGTTCGTCAATATTATGAAAATATTTGCTGTCCTCCTCTCCTATCCCTTCATGTTTTAAACTAGCGTAGTGCATTACAGGTGCTATGTTCTGTTTAAGTTTGTCGAGTGTGGTGAAATTAGTTCGATATTCGACGATGTTTGCTCTGCATAAGGAGGCTTGTCGTGTTTGTTCCACCTTGTTATAAAAATATTCGCTATCCTTCACTCCCACATCTTCATGTTTAAACCTCTTAAGGATTTCAGCACAAATATTGAGATTAGTTTTCATATGGAATGAGACGAAACTTTTTATGGCCTGGTTTCTTCTCTCATGTTTGAACATTGCACAATACTACGAGGCTCAGAATGACAAGGTTCAATCTGACATTTTTAGCAAAATCGAGATTTTTGTTGCATTGAATTCTGCTTCTTCACAGCTATCTACCATATAAATTATATGCTGATATCTCAATTATTGTTCGTGATAAAGTTAGTTTGAAACGATTCTTATCTGCATTGATTTTATTAACAACCAAACTTTTAAAATGCTCTCCTCTAAAATTTACTGAACACTAAATAGAACATTGTCATTCTGAACCGTCGTCTAGTCGACACCATGAACATAAAGTAATACAAAATACATCACAAAGTAATACAAAAAAGAACGGTGGTTTCAATTCATTATGCAACATTGCAAAAATTATATCAGATGACAAGTGCGGTTGATATAAACTTGATGTAGAAATGAAATTGATGATGTGAAATATTTTACATATGCGTCCTTGGTTTCAGCCGATGTTGAACGCAGTTTTTCCGCATACAGGGTTATACTATCCGACACTCGGCGGTCATTTTCATTTGAAACTTTGAAAATGAATGTCGTTGTTTATTGCAGCAGGAACCGAAACCAGGCGAACAACATGCAAGAAACGTAAGATACGGAATAGATGTGATAAATAAATTAATGTAACAGTTAAATATAGAAAAAGCAAAATTGTACGCCATATACGTTTTTTCGGAATTCTAAAACTGTAATGCAAAACTCTAAATATATATATATATATATATATATATATATATATATAACATCTTTTCAGACATGTTTTACCACATTTGTGTCAATTTAAGTATGATTCCCAACAATTATTCTCAACCTCATCAGCATTTTAGACCTTTCCGATATTAATCCTTGTATACAATGATTTATTGTCTTGATTTTATAACTCGCAATAATCGTATACAAAACACGAAACGTGCTTGCTTAGGCGTGTGTAAAATTCGCTTCCGCTGCCTGTACTTGAAACACGTCGACTACATTCTGACCGGCGTCTTATGTTCACCTCAGACTAATACAAATATACCGATGTCACGGCCCTACATATGAGGTTCCAAACTGTCTTCGGACAGTTGAATAAACAACAGTGTTTACTGATCCGCGTTTTAGTAGGCTACTGCTTCTGCGACAACACGGGGCGACAACATAAGGACATATTTCTGGTTATTTATATCCCGTTTCTCACCGGAATTCTAAATTGCAATTATGGAATTTTCTAACCCCCGCAATATGCGTTTATTTGTGATGTAGATATAACTATCAGTTACAACGACGCACAGTGGCCCAGAATGCAAATTTAGCGGGACAAACTAATAACTTTTCAGCTACTTAACAGATTTTTATGACATTTTACACAGTAGCTACAGGTAGCATATATGTTTTGTATAAGTTACAAGCTCTCACTACGTTGGCCTAAGTGGAACTACCCCTTATAGGGTGGCGCAATTAGACAAAATTAGTAACATTTCTCTTAACAGATTTTTATGAAATTTTATATAGTAGTTACACGTAGTACATTTGTTTTGTGTAAAAACTCTAATTACGTTGGTATAAGAGGAACTGCCACTTATAGAGGGATTCATTTAGACAAAATTAGTAACTGTTCTTCTGTCTAACAGATTTTCATGAAACTTTATACAGTAGTTACAGGTAGTAAACTTGTTTTGTATACAAGCTCTAATTCTCTGGATTGTTTTTGTTTCGACCTCATACTTGCTGTAATGGAAAAGCTTTCTTGGGCAGCCACGATTTTTTCCAGGGGTAAGTTTTCTCTAAATTTTCATTACTATCACGATGAGAACCTAATTTAATAAGTAGTTCACTAAGAAAATGTTGATTTCGTTAAAAAAAAAACTCATATTCTTTATCCTCTTGCTCTCCAACGATAAATTATCTTATGGGGAAAAATGTATCATTTTAGGTACTGTTGTACCTTTTGGGCACTCGGGAAGCTTATTTGATACATAAATAACAAGCTGCCACCTTGAATTCCCTGAATTGTACTTCGGAAGCAGATTCGGTTCACAGATATTTAAATAACTGTAATCGAGAAAAATTTCACTATTGCACCTGGAAAGAATAGTGCGCATAATTTATTATTTCCGAAAATATCCGCACCATAAGACTCCATTTAAAATAGAGTTGAAATGAAAAAAAAATCATTTTGGAACGGAACAAAGGGTGTTCTTTTCTCTACCTTAGCCAAATCTGCACTCAATTGTTATATTTATATTTTGTTCCGTGTCCACTTATGCTAATTTGACATACTATAATAACATTACATGTAACAAAAACAAAGTGTTACATACCTAAAGAAGTACTTGACATGTTGACACCAAATATGAATGGAATCGACCTCTTACAACAGAGTTACAGCACAAAGAAAACGGGAGACTCGCGGCACTTGCTGAGTAAGGATTCTGGATGGCGAAATGTGGCATGTTACCGGCTTCTTATCTCGCTCTGCAGCCACCTCCGCTGATTGAAATAATCAATTCAGTGTTACTCAGTTATATAGGAAAAATAATTTAAGGGTTTTATTTCATTTTTTTTCACACGTGATTTTTCTACTTTTGTCCTAAATATGGATTTTGGACCTCTGTGCGGCGGGGCAAACTCACAACTCGTACCTGGAATGAGGTACGCCTGCGCAGTGACATGGCATTTGTTACATAACCTCCGATAGCCCTAGTCAGTTCGCGTTAGTAAAGAATAGAATGTAAATACAAGACAATAATTCCGGCAGCCGGAGCCCTGCAGAGCTGACACGTGGGACGGAAGGAACTACCCCCTGCCTACGCATGCTCGTTCCACCCCTCGCTCCCAGCACGCGCTTTCGCTCACCTCTCCGTCTCCGGCCTTGCCCTCAGTTCACGTTCATGGCCTCGTTCGTAATGCCGTGAACTTGTGTAATTCCGTGAAATGCGAGGTGGATAGCGAGTGCTGCGACTCTCCGATGCACAAGCGAAGATGCGACCCTCTGGAGCCCCGGACTGCAGGTAAGGCCAGCCTGTTGCTTCGCGGTCGTTACGGCCGAGTTTTAATTATAGCGTCGAAGATGGAAGAGAGGCTGCACGGGAGAGAGAGCTAGCAGACTCCTGGACTAGGATTCCAGTTCCCTGGCTGGTGGACAGACGCAATTGTGAGGCCATGTGGAAGCCGGAGTCATTGCTCGCATCTCGCCCAGATTGTGTGTGATTGTTCGTCCGTTCCCTATGACGTCATGCCGGACGACTTAGTGACGACACACACAGCGGCGACTACTCCGTGTATTCTTTTTTTAGTCTCGCGTTGCAAAATTTATGAAAAATATCGGTATTCAAAACCCTTGCATTTGTTTAAGTACTTTACAATATCGATTAACTCGTGTAACAGGATTTCTTCACGCCGGGAAAGCTACATTGTCAGTAAAATGCTGACGGCAGTACTGTGAGCAGAGTTTAAGGAGTAGTTTTAAAGACTCACTTTATGCACTCATAACAATGGGTAAAATGCAACTTCACGCAATATCGTAAAACAAATATATTTTAATGTCAAGACATAGGAGTAATAATGTAAACGACGTGATAAAAATATGCAGTAGAGTGCTTTGCAATTTTCAATTACATATTCTTCCACGCAGCTTTAAAACACTAGTGCGTAACAAAACTAAGTAGACCTAATCACTTTACGCACTGCCAAGAAAAATAAAATGTTCCATGTACAAAATTCAATAAGAAATTATTTCGATATTTCATGGCGTAAATATTACACGTAATAGAAATAAGTAACAAACTTAACATTCTTTTGAAATTACATCTGTAGTACTCATTGCAATAAGATGTACCGTAAATTGTGGTTATTTAAAACACTTAAAAATTTTAATTTATCACAGTGTTATTAATTTTTGTATAATTTTGATCTAATGGTACATATAAGACCAATGGTGTAGTGTTGAAAGCACTGGTAGTGCAACACCTCATTCAATTCTGTTTGAAGACTGAATTTTTAGTTTTTTTATGAATGAGAGCATGATGCTTATACAAGTTAGAAATCAAATATTATACTTGAGACAAAAAATTATTAAGAAAACAATTAAGAAGTGTTAGAAAACAATATTTCTTTTTTTTTTTCAGTAGTAGAAATTAAATGTCATAGAACATTTGGTAAAAAATATAAAATTTAAGTTATTACAAATGAAAACAGAAAAATTATTTTCCTTCATATAAACTATAAATGCCCACATTTCAATCGGAAAGCATTAGTGAACCCTTCTTACAAACAATGGTTTTACTGCACACACAATGTCTTGAATTTTCACAAAATAACAATTCTTTTCTTCTGGGAAAATGTAAACGTTAGAAGCTTGCGTTGATTTTCTCATGAAGGAAAGCTGAAACTCATCCCCTTTAATGCTCACAATTTGAACTCTTTGAAGAGTTCCATCTGAGAAATTCATATACGATCGAGCCCCTGGCAGCTTCTTATACTTCCTCGGTATTTTTAAGCTAAAATGAAACCAGAAAGTTCATTAATTGGCTATCCATTAATCAAATAGAACTGCATATGTGGTTATATTTTCACTGCGGGTTAATTGGAAATCCATCGGGTAAATTAAAATGTATGTTTCAAGTGACCCCACATTAATACACTATATATTAGTCTGATACTTGTAGAATTAATATTACAGAGAACTAGGTGTGACCTTAGAATAGTTAATACAATAAGTGAGGTTAAGTTTGATTACAAGTTTTATTACTTCACCCATATAGCTAGTTTATGCTCTATAGTAGACGTTTCATAAGCTATGATTTTTAGTTACTTATTACCTTTGTAATTATACACATTTAAAATCACTTACATTAAGATATTCTATCTAATGATGATGAGCAATGATCTTCCTGGCTTTGGTCTACAAGTTGTCCACAAAACAATTGGAAGGAATTTAAAAACAGTGTTGCCACACCATTTTAAATGATTATTGGTAAAAGTGTTTCAAGTAACCTCGGTGTTTCATGTATCACCATTTTACGGTAGCATTCAACTTTTCCTAACCGCTTTGTTGATTTTATGGCTTGTTTAGGCGGCCATGAAATCGCGATCATGAATAAAACAGACTGTAATTCGAAGGATACTTATTTATTAATAGCTTTGAGTTTAGACGGCCGTGAAATCGTAATCTTACAAACTTTCCAACTTGAAATATTTATTTAATGTAAACTTGTGCTATCGTAGAAAGAATATTGTATGATACACATTCGTAAAGTTATCTTTTTGACCGAGCCTCGTTTCACAAATTTTACACACGTGCCAGAAAGAGAACCTTTACGAACTTGTACCATAATTAACCGTTTTTTAATTGGATGTGGAAGTTATTAACGAGCTATTTTAGTTTTATAACAGGCATAAAAGAAATTATATTATTATAGTTAAAACTTTCTTAATATGTATATTGCAATTGTTGTTTGCAACATATCTGGCCCGTAAAAAATACATATATAAACAATCCGAATGAAGCAATCATCTGCTTCTGATGGATCATTCTAAAAGTTTACGTCAAATTATAAATTGCAACATTAATGAAAAAAAAATCTTCGAAGGTAAGACGAAATAGCAATAAAATTAATCCCTGTACCTTATATATCTCGGGAAGAGGCAACATATTGAGGTAGGTTTCAGAAATTCCTGGCTATTACTCAAGACGTTACACAATTTTAACAGGAATATACAGGTTTGAGCACTGAAAATGAGGGAAATCCAATATTTGTCTCAGAAACTAATGACTCTTTCACCTTGCAATTTGATATGCTCAGTATTCACAGCTTATGCAATTATATACTATTTTCAGATTTACTAAATGTTTCACCATTATGGTGGCGTATACTGGTTAAAGGGTTTCGGCTACCGCTGACCCTATTATTACACAAAATATATCTAACAATTACTTTAATTTTAATTACTATGGTAAAACTAATAATACAAAATTATTACATTATGTTATATTATAAACTTTTTCTTTTGTAATTTCCTTGGGCTACCGCCGGTAGCCCGCAAAATACGCCCCTGCACCATTATGAGTAACATTCATAACAAAAATGGCTGTTTTTGCGAACTGACTTTATCATAATGTCCAAAAATATGAATATTTCTGAGTCATTCTTTTTTCTAATTACTCCGGAATGTCAAATGAACAATATAAACTACAATCTTTGAAACGTCTACAATAGAAGTATTTTCTTTTAATTTCTTATGACAAGTTAAATCGTTAATGTTCTTTAGGTATTTTTCTTTAATAAATTTTAAATGTTACGGAAATAATTGTACTTCATCTTTTTCAAAAGGATGAAAGAGAGTTGAATGCAAAATTTAGTACAGTATCTTAAAAACCTACAAAGTTATCACAAAAACGGTTTTGAAAAATACAAGTTACTGGAAACGAGCGTTAAATATACTCAATGTTTGAAGAACTAAATAGGCGCACACTCGCACGTTTATAGTCATATCTACCAACATATTGTGTGTATCGTAAAAAGTTCTTGACTGACATAAAGATAATGGAATGGAATTTAACTGAGGGGGCACGGACGGCCCAGCACTGCGACCTATTGCGCTAACCCTCGATATGGAATGAGTTGAATACCACAGGTCCCTACAACCGACAGAATCCATACACTATTCCTGATTCGGCAATTTCCCCCAAGGCCCCCCTGTCGGTCTGAGGCGAAACTCCTCCCCCGAGTAGGTCCGCCTCGGGTGTCATTGAAGAATCCATCCAACATCGCTGAACTTCACTCCACGGAGGCCGGTCGAGAGAGTCAGCAGCTTCGGGAGGCCGCCGGTAGAGTGATCTGAAAAATCGGAAACGGGATGATGAGGAAAGGATGATGGGGAGGAAAGGAATTGGGGAAGATGAGTGGGGTTCCATCCATAGGAGTGAGGGAAAAACTCCGAAAAAACATCACTCAGGCAACACGTCCTGACCGGGAATCGAACCCGGGACCGCTGGGTTCGGAGTTAGACTCGCTATACTATCAGCCACCACGGTGGACATGACATAAAGATAAACGTCCAATCTTTATATAAAAAATAATTGAAAAATGACTTTTTTGACACTCAAACTGTATATCCACTCTTAATATTTTGTTTATCGCAAACTAAACCACATTTACTCCTGCGATGAGACTTTTAGTCCGTCATGCAGGCGGTCCGGCTTTGAGTCTCGGTAAGGCTTGGGACTTTTAAAAATCCGCAGTGACATACTTGTGGCGGGCAAGGTTGTAGTTAGTGTTTTTGTCGGAATTCTCCCTTTTCACCATATTAGGCATCTACATAATTGCGTCAACATTTCTCCATTTCGTCATCATTCCATAGCATTCCCCGAACCTCGGCTGACGACAACGAAGAGAGCTGGTCTAGTGATGAGTGGAGTTGCCTGCTCGAAACCTGGGTACGCAGTGAACCTTGGTGTAGTCAGCCGGTGTGGGTTTAGGAATGCGCCTAGCTTGAAGATTAGCGCAAAATATCTTGAAGTTGCAGTGCTGGGTCATAGTACCCCCCTTCCGAAATTGCTTTCCATTCCACTCTAAGACGATATATCAATAAAGCAGGCCCCCTGTTCGTAATTTACCTCGGGACGAAGCAATATATTCAGGTAGGTTTCAGAAATCCTTGGATATTACTCAAGATGTTACACAATTTTAGTCTGTTAATCATAAACTAAATCACATTTCATTCAGATAAGTAATCGCAACGTGTATCCAATAATCTGCCAACACTCTTTCAAGCCCTAACGCAGCTTTTATTAAGTTGCAGTGGGATGCAATTTTATTTTATTTACAAAATAACGAGTTTAGTAATTGTGCTTGCTATATTGGAATGAAATAAAATGGAATTTCAGGAGGAGGCATTATTGCCCAGCACTGCAACATTTTACGATCTATTGCGCGCTAATCCTCAAGCTAGGCACATTCCCAAACTCACACCGGCTGACTACACTAAGGTTCGCTCTGTACCCAGGTTTCGAGCAAACAGCCTACCCCTCGTCCCTAGACCAGGCCCCTCCGTGCGTCGCCAGCCGGCGATCGGGGAATGCTGTAGAATGATGACGAAATAATATAGATGCCTAATATGGGGAAAACGAAAGAACCCCGAGGAAAGCCCTAACTGCGACCTTGTCCGCCACAAGTGTTACTATGGACTTTTGAATGAAAAATCCCAGACCTGACCGGGACTCAAACCCGTGTCTGCGTGACAGGTTGAAAGTCTGACCACTCAGCCACCGCAGGGGGTATGTGTGTATGTATGTATGTATGTATGTATGTATGTATGTATGTATGTATGTATGTATGTATGTATGTATGTATGTATGTATGTATGTATTAACACTACAATTGGGTATACACCCGGTGGCAGTGATATATAATATACAATAATACCATTACAGTTATACAATAATTACAGCAATACGAAAGAAAAAGAAAAACACATAAACTAAAATAAAATATACTTAGAATTTATTTCTAACTATAAATAAATAGATGAAATAAACCTAGGACTACAAATAAAAGCAGTTCTATAATATGCCTACAATAAGCAAAAGTAAACCTAACTTAATTACCAATTTAAGTAATTACATATCACCTTAATTAATTACAAATCATCTTAATTACCGTCGCGAGGGGTGACTTTGTGCCATTCGCGAAAAACGTATGGAAGCATTCTTTAAGACCGTGACAAGGTTTTAAAGTCTACTTCCTTACGTTTAGTAGTCTTTAAAACCTTGTGACGGTTTTAAAGACTACTTCCTCACGTTTTTTTTATGAAATGCGCGAATGGCACAAAGTCACCCTCATGGCACAAAGTCACCCCGCTCGACGGTACATATCATCTTAATCAATTACATATCACCTTAATTTATTTACATATCAACTAAATTTCATACCATCTTAATTAATTACAATCAACTTAATTACATGACACAACTTAGATAATTACATTGTCCTGCAATTACATTTTCAGTCTAATCTTCTCAACCTTTCCTTAAATGTATTGATTTTGAGAGGACCACCCTGAAAGATTGCCGCAGGTAAACTGTTCCAGTCTACTATTGTGCGGTTAACAAAGGAAAATTTTGCCACGTCCGTTCTTTGTTTTCCACATTTAAACTTCCTAATATGATCTGCCCTGCCTGAGTATGATGGTGTTGCTAATCTAGCATTTGTGTCGGTCCATGCTTTGTGTCCCATTTGTGCCTTAAATAATGCGGTGAGTCTGGTTTTTCGTCGCTTGATTTTAGAAGTTCCCACCCTAAGTCTTTTACTATCTCTTCACCATGTCCCTTTCCCATTTTGACATACTTTGCTGCCTTTGCGTTGGACCCTTTCTGTTGAATCGATTTGGTTTTGTCTGTACGGATATGTTTAACTTCATATAAAACTATTGTGTGCATTTCGACACAGGGTGTTCATGCATTCTTTTTTAAATTGGCTAGTTTACGACGCTTTATCAACTGCTATGGTTATCTAGTGTCGGAGTGAGGTGAATGTGATAATTCTAGCGAGATGAGTCCAGGGTCTAACACCGAAAGTTATCAAGCATTTACTCTTAATGGGTTAAGGAAAAACCCCGGGAAAACCCAACTAGGTAACTTCCCAACAGGGATTTGAACCCGGTCCCGTTGGTTTCACAGTCTGACGTGCTAACCGTTCCACAGCGGTGACTTCATGGACTCGGATAGGTAAATGTTACTTCCCAATGTCTTTAAATGCGGTCAAGAAAGACGACGTAATTCTGCTATATTAAATTCTTCGTTGCATTATTGATAACTTGTTTTATTTATTATGCGATGTAACATAAAGAACTATTCGACAAACATTGTTAATTTCAGCGATTAGTCCAATATTTATCATCATCATTAGGCTTCGTATTCTAGCTACCTAAAGACTGAAGTTAAAAACTCATTGGGTATATAATGCGCCGAACACAGGTATTGCAACGGATAAGGATATAAACAAACAGGTCGTCGCTGCCTGTTCGTGGAGTACAGTCAACTCCCGACATTCTGAAGCTATACTAGTAAATACTGTACATGCTTGAGCCGTGATGTTCATTTTCGTCGTGAATTTTCCGTGAATAATAAAGTGCATTCGTAAGTTATGGAACTTGAACATAGGCAGATGTCACTTGAAATTATTTTATATTGCAAGAAATTCTTTCAATGTCAGTAAATAATCTGATATATTCATAATGTCTGATATTTTTTCGTGTTTTTTTCGTGTTTCATTAGGATATTGCATGTCGCTCATCACTGAAAACCCACTAATATTCTGTATAGGTACTTCTCTAGAAATTCCCTAAAATGTAGATCATTCAATTTATTAATTGAAATGTTGGCACTGAACATCATGGTGGGCTACACAAATCCACGCTAAACGTCGAGTTAATATCTTAATAATTTTCAGATTTTTATGGTAGGCCTACTGGTTTTTCAGATTACGTTTAACACACTTTATGTGCCGTTTATTTTACACAATAATTTATATGTTATGTTGTCTATATTTACAGTGAAAATATTAGTTCAAATAATCTCAATAATGCCCTGCAATATTACACTCTTGAACATCTTACCTAAGGCATTTTATCTCTGCAATGAACTTTTAAGCAGCCACAAAAATGTAGTTATTTAAGTAATATGACTAGTAAGAGCAGTGACTGATAAGACTACTTACTATGACCGCGTCCCGATTTTGACATTCTAGAGGAAGAGGGCAAAGGATGCGTAACTATTTTGTATACGAACGTACATATACTAGCGCTCTGACGTCACATATGCTTCGAATCAGGCAACTTCATTCCAGTTTATAGGTAACTGAAATTCGGAGACTCATCATCATCATCATCATCATCATCATCATCATCATCATCGCCGCAGCAACTTGTAGAAAACCTATGGACGTCTGAATTTTCTTCTATTATGAAAAATATTTTAGAAACAATTTTTAATGAGTGGTAAAATCCACTGCCCTCAGTCTCAAGTTCCGTTATACTGTTCCGATTCGCATTCGGCGCATCGAAGCTTGTTTGAGCAACATGAACACAACCATCGTCGGTAGCTGAATGGCAGATGTTACTTCTTCTTCTTCTTCTTCTCCTCCTCCTCCTTCTTCTGGTTTCATGACTGCTGACGCCGTCTTCCGGAAACGAAACGCCAATCCTCCCTATCCATCCACTGCTTTGGTGTCAAATTCCTGGAAGTTATGGTAGTCTCTACCCCTTCTATCCACGTCTTTGCTGGACAACCTCTTTTCCTTCTTTCTGTCGGTATCCATTCCATAATTTGTTGTGGTAGTTGTTCCCCTGTCATTCTCTTTACATGTCCATACCATTGTAGTCTTTTCTTCTCTATAACGTCAATAACGTCTGGTTCTTCCTCTACTTTCCTAATTTCTTTTATCTGTCTATTTTTTACTCTTTCTTTTCTTGATTTTCCTGCTGATCTTCTTAAAACATCCATTTTCATAGCCAGAATTTTATTTTGTTCCCTTGTAGAAATTTGCCATACTTCTGCGCCATAGGTAAGAATACTTTGGAGTACTGTTTTATAAATTTGCAGTTTCCTGTTTCTTGTTATATGTTTGTTCCACCAAAGAGAATTTAGAGCATTAATTGCTTTCTTTGCTTCGGAAATTCTATATTCAATTTCAGTATTACTTTTCCCGAATTGATCTATTTTCGTCCCTAAATATATATATTCCGTACTTGGTTCTATAATTTCTCCATTGTCTAGTTGCAGTGGTTCTATCTCCTCGCCAATACATAAATATTTAGTTTTCTTTATATTTATCGTCAATCCCCAATGTTCGTATTCCCCTTTCAATTTTCTTGTCATGTCTTCTATGTCGTCATGATCTTGTGCAAGTATTACTTGGCCATCTGCATAATTGAATGAATACACATGATTGTTGTGGATTGGTATTCCCATTTGTTGACATTTTCGTTTCCAGTTTCTTAGTGTACACGTTGTTACTTTCAATATCAATAATTTGTGAAAGCCACTTCTGTAGCTGTTATACGGATTTATGCAAAAATGTAACGATTGTCTTTTAAGAGAATGTTACTCCTTCTGAACTGTGCAATTCAAATTCAAATTTCAAATTTATTCACAATTTACATTTTAAATGTATGAATAGATACCCGAAATGAGCATATGCTCGTGCTCAGGTACAGTCCAGTAGTCTACATAAATTTTACAGAGATCAATAATAATTTTGATGATAGAAACAATAATAATAATAATAATAATAATAATAATAATAATAATAATAATAGAATAACCGTGACGGAGATGATACAAAGATAGTAATACAAAATAATTTAATAATAATAATAATAATAATAATAATAATAATAGTAATATTAGTAATAAAACAAAAATATTTACAATAATAAAATAAATACTAAGACGGATAAAATAAAATATAAAACCACTTAGCTAGAGTTAACACAACTTAAATAAGCATATAATAACCAGGAAAATAATGACTAACTCGAACATCAACAGAAAAGTTCATTGTGTCGCAGACGACAGCAACCGCCGTATTGACATTATGTTATGCATTATTGGTAGGAGGGGGGAGCCGAAGGTCTACATCCTTACGTTCTCTTCGAATCTTCTTATACAATCATGGGAAGTTAATGCTGAAAAACAAAATGTCTACGAGTCAAACTGTTCATTATTACCAGGATAAATACAAATAATATTGAAATATATTAATAAAGTTTCAGTTATAGATCTCCCCTTTTGTGCAAGATGCATCATATCAAAATATTTTATGAATGATAGGGAAAATATAAATTTCAAGAACTCTCTAGTGACAGAGATAGTGACAAGTACAGTCATGTGTATCTGTGGCGATGCTAAGAAATCATTTATTGGAGAATTAAAGTCTGTTTTTTATTGTAACTGTTGTATTGATCTTGAACTGCGAAATATACCTCGAAGCTTAAATTAAATTATGATTAGTTGAATGAAATTCTGTTTCTGCTAAATGTAATTACGTGCTGCAGGAAACTCAGTGAATTTGTCTCAATTACACAGAATACCAGTTAACTCGTATAACCGTATTTGCTGCTCTGGAAGCTTAATTCTGACTCGTATTTGAATTTAGTGGGGTAAAGAATGTATAAGGAGTAGATTTGAAGCTGTGTGGAAGACTCTGTCGTGTGTTTGGATCTATTATGTGTGCTGTATTCTTCGGTATTGTGTCGACATGATGCTAACAGCACATCCTGAAAACCGCAAAATATTTCACTTATGTTTTCACATCAGTAAAATTGAAATATGTGTGTAGGGTGAAACTGTGCACAACAACAGCAGTATGGCTTGGATTGTCTTGGCATTTCCAGTGCTGGACCCGGGATAAGTCCCTGCACTTAGGCTAGCTTTGGCCCATTGTGCGGGTAGAATGGTCTAAATATGGTCCATTTTAAAGTTGAATCCGGGAGGAGATTTAAAATAAAAGTCTAATATCTAAGGACCGTACTTTGTCCTAGGAGGTTGAAATGTTAAATATTTACTGGAGTTTTTAAGTTGACGACGCGCGTGCATCTAGCAAACTAAGTACTTCACTGACGGCTCACGCGACTCCTGTTTCGTAAATTTTAGCAGAACAAAACATGGACCATTTTAACAGTTAAATACCTATACTAATATTTACAACTTAAATTAGTTACACTAGGTAGCTTACATTAGAATACGCTATTTTTTTTACTATTTACATTATAATAAAGAATATAGGCCTACATTGATCAAATATTATATTATACAATAATAAGTGTATGTTATGTACAGTGTTGTGTATTGTAATGCAAAGTGCAGCATTTTATATTACACTACTACAGCCTACTTATTTTGTAAATTTTGTACAAGAGTGTAAATAATGTTTGATCAGTGTAAGCCTTCAGTCTTTATGACAGTGTAATAGTGAAAATATCGTATTTTACTGTGCGTAGTGTAGAGGCTGTCAGACATTTACAACTTTCAAAAGCCGATTTTCAGAAAAGAAACTGCTTTTCGGCCCTGGAATATGTTCTTTCTTCAAACGTCACTTTTGTAGAATATTTATTTTTAATAGGACTATATCAATTTTCCTTCATTATGTTAATCATTACTTCGATCCAAATTATCTTATTTAACATTAAATTGTACTTATTTAACTCTCAGAATTACATGTACCTAAACTCGTAGGCTATACATTTTACTCTTACTCTTATTATAATAATAATAATAATAATAATAATAATAATAATAATAACAACAATAATAATAATAATAATAATTATTATTGTTGTTGTTGTTGTTATTGTTGTTATTATTATTATTATTATTATTATTATTATTATTATTATTATTATTATTATTATTATTACATTGTTTTTTGTATTGATGTTATTTATATTTGCTACATATTTTTGTACTGGTTGAGTGGAAGAGAAGGCATTTTGGCCTTAACTCTGCCAGTACCAGTAAAAATAAATCAAATAAATTAACAAATAATTAAAATTTTAGGAAAGATCATGGTACTATCAATCTGTATCACTAGAATGCATTTTTAACAGTCTTCGAGGTCGAGTTTCGAATCATGAATGGAACGTCAACTGCATCAGAAACAAGATGAAAGTGTTCCATAATAGTACCTGTGTCACGCGTCAACATGACGTCACGCCAATATAGTCTATGAATAACTGACTATCTCTGTAAATCATGGGACAGAATACGACCGTATTAGGCCTAATATCATGTCATTGTGATCGTTTTCGAAGCGTTTTTGGGATGATCATACAAATAATTAGGGTCCTACCACTGATTGAGGTTCTGCCTATTATATTATATTATCAGGCAGTACATCTCACTTGACGATGTGACAGAGAAAGAACAATTGTTACATACATCTGGAGTCTGATCAGTAAAGTATGTTATTACCAGACCGCTGTCCTAAGTACCGAAACGCATGAAGTTACGAAGACCCGGACGGCTGTGTTAGGTGGGTGAGGGGAACGGGAGATGGAGCGTGCAGTTACTCAGTAGGGCACAAAATAAATGTTTACGTTTGTAGATAGTATATACTGTATGCAGTGCATTTCTAGTAAAGAAAATAACTGCTTTACATTACGTGTTTCAATTTACATTATACTATACATGTTAAGCAATCCAATATAATAATTTTCTTTGTGTGAGAAGAAAAAAAATATATATAGTAGCTACATAAAATACATTTCTTCACAATTCATTTGACCGAATTACAAGGCACATCTGCATTGTATCAAAAGAAAAGCACCATACCTACTTGAGATCCTGTGAGTAAACAGGTAAGAGTCTATAGTATATTTTATTATATTTAATTTATGTATTTAATTATTTATGTATCCATATTTGTGTTGGTGTTAATAGGCCTATTTCACTGTTTTGTAATACACAGTACACAGTACTGAGGAATAATACAGTATGTTTCTGTCCTGTTTATTATATGGTAGAGTATTCGGTTACAGATATCATGGGTCCGCATTCGGTTCAAAAGAAGTAGATATTTTCCATGGGGACTGACTCTCTATCCGTCCTCTTTATGCTGTATTCTCTCAGATTTTGTTCTCGTAACAATCTAATTACCAGAAAACGTAAACGCCTAGTCTTGATTAAGAATCTTTCTTTTGTTATCCCAAATTCCGTAATCCATGAGATCGCATTTCTTACGTTCTGGATCTGTATTTGTGCTAGACTGTAGCCTAAATAACATTGCATGTATTGCCAATATAAGATATGATGTGTTCTGTTGATGCTTCTCCTGTTATACTTTTCATGTAGAATGGAAAGCATTTGGCAGAACATGTAGGCCTACCTTTTATTTTCCTAAGGTATTAATTTTTCAATAGTATTGATAAATCTGTTTGAACTTGTATACATTTTTAGACATTCACAGTAAATGTGGACAGAAATAGACTTTTGGGTATTCCACTGTGGCATGCACAAAAAGCCTCTTTCTTATCTATTTCGGTTCAAATGTTTTGCATATTTGTATGATTGCTTTCTTGTCACCTACTAGTAAAATTTCTTTGACCACATGTTTCGAATTTTTGTTTTTAACCCTCCGTTAGGCGCGTGGGGGACAGACGTCACCTAGTACTTCGTGTGCCTCTTTTTAATTAATTTGACTGTTTATGGAGTTCTGATGACTGTACTATCCTTTTGGATGAGTATGGTAACAAACATTTTATATAACATAATAATCTAAAAATTTATTAGCATGCAAAATTAAATTTAATTACATATACACAACAATTTCAAATATTTCTCTAATATATGTAAATTTGACAGCTCCTTGCGCGCATTTGTGTCTCTAACATCATCGAAACGAAGACATTGAATTAGAAACTGAAATTAATATTTTTCACTCATAGTGAGGTAACACGATTCAAAGCCATTACCTCTAGAATTATCCTACATTTGATGCAGATTCTTTCTTGAGCACCTCATGCTGCCTATCAAATGTAGCAGACCTAATAATTAGCTCCGTATTCCAGCTACCTAAAGACTGAAGTTAAAGTCACATTGGGTATATAGTACGCCGAACACAGGTAATGCAACGGATAAGGATAGAAACAAACAAGTCGTCGCTGCGTTTTCGTGGAGTACAGTCATCTCCCGACATTCTGAAACTATACTAGTGAACACATGCTTGAGCCGTGATGTTCATTTTCGTCGTGATCTTTGCAGTGAATAATAATGTGCATTCGTAAGTTGAAAATAAGCGGATGTCACTTGAAATGATTTTATGTTGCAAGAAATTCTTTCAATAGCACATGGCGTTATTGGTGTATGATGTAGTACAAGATATTCCTATTGTGTGATATTTTTTCGTGTTTGATTAGGATGCTGCATATCGCTCATCACTGGCAACCCACTAATTTTCTTTGTACTTTTCCAGAAATGGCCTATAATGTGCATAATTTAATTTTTTAATTGGGATGTTGGCACTGAGCATCATGGTAGGCTACACAAATCTTTGCTAAACGTCGAGTTAATAGCTTCATAATTTTCAGATTTTGATGGTACTGGTGCTTTTGGATTACATTCAATACACTTTTTGTGCCTTTTGGCATTGCAGCGTTTTCCAGTGCATTGTTTTTTTTTGTCACTTTTGCGTTTATTTTACACAATTTATGTATAATGTTATTGAAAATCTTAGTTCAAATATCCTCAACTAAGCCACACCTGTGGAGTAACCGTTAGCGCGTCTGGCCGCGAAACCAGGTCGGGACAAGTTACCTGGTTGAGGTTTTTCCGGGGTTTTCCCTGAACCCAATATGAGCAAATGCTGGGTGCTGGACCCCGGATTCATTTCACCGGCATTATCACCTTCATCTCATTCAGACGCTAAATAACCTGAGATGTGGATAAAGCGTCGTAAAATAACCTACTAAAAGGATCCTCAACTATACCCTGCAATATTACACTCTTGAGCGCCTTATCTAAGGCATTTTACCTCTGCAATGAACGTTTATGCAGCCACAAATATGTAGTTATTTAAATAATACGACAGTAAGAGCAGTGATCGATAAGAGTATCCACTATGACTGCGTCCCTGTTTTGACTTTCTAGAGGAAGAGGGCAGAGGATGTGTAACTATTTTGTATACGAACGTACCTGTACCTGCGCTGTGACGTCACATATATTTCGAATCGGGCAACTTCATTCCAGTTTACAGGTAGCTGAAATACGAAGCCTACTGATATTGCTCTGACTTCAATATCATCGGTTGGCCTGGCGTCTCTCTCCTCATCGAAAATATTACGAATTGTTTCATTATAAATTAAATATTAGTAAAATGATTAGTAATTATTATGGTCACACATTTATCAATAAATAAATTTAGCAATTTAATTTCCGAGTTCACATCGTGGGCTTTTTTTTTTTGGACCGCATGATTACGTCATTATCAGGCTTCGAGACTTTGGGCCCGATACAATAAGTTTACTGTGCATGCACTATAGGTTGTTGACTCGCTGCAGGTAGATAGAGATGTGCTGAGGTAACAACGTTGCTATTTAGAGTAAAGTACGGTAGTATGGGGAAACACACTTATGTACATTCTGAAAGTAAATATACATTAATTACACAATGATAATGTCAAAAGAATGTGAAAAGCATTTATTCTCCTGTCTTTTATAAGCATTTGTGTTTAATTATACACAGTGTTAATGGTGGAAATAAGCATGTAGCAATTTTAATTTTTTCATTTATCCTATTGGTCGTCTTTGAGTCATTCCACGTCAAATCGCACAAAATTATACAAATTTTGACCTTCATATTTCTGATTGCGTTTATATTTTTTTTTTACCAACTCTATGGGTCTCATAAACCAACAAGTGTATTTTTATTTCCTCCTAAGTCCACATGTTTTTAAAATATTACATGTTAAAATTCGTTAAAAATGTCGCACAATTCAACATTTAAAGCGTCATATTTCTGACGATATTGATGTTAAATTTGTTTTGAAAAAAAAAATGAATTTAAAAGCTTAAAGTACTGTCTTTTATTAAATATTTACTAACTAATTTTAATATAATTATTTCAAATATTTTTTTTTGTAATTCAATTTTTAAAACATATACATCAATGTGAAATAGTCCTATTAAAAGTCTAAAAAAAATGCCTACTAGGTGCACTGAAGTATTCTTAATAATTCCAGAAAAAATTAGAATGGGATCTCCAATAGTTCAATGGAAATGTAATTACTTATGACAGAATGTGTAGCGGTCGGCGCAGCAGCAGTGGACGGGAAGCGTTAAAGAGCGCTGAGAGGTTTATCGGCGCCGGATAATTGACTGAACGTTGCAACATTACACCCAGTACGGATCAAGTCACTCGAGGAAACAATGCTAATTTACTTATTATGATATCTTCAAATAATTGTACATTATGCTTTTCAAATGTTTCTTTTTATTCACACTTTAAATTTTCATTCGCCTACCTTCTTTCTTGAAAGAAAATTATTTTACTAAATCTTCAGTTTTTGACAACGGAGTGAAAGAATATAATTTTAATGTACCAGTTATTGGTTTTAGATTATGGTATCTGGCCTGCAAATTTTCAGTGCGGTTTTTGTGCTTATTGAATGGACAAAATATAAATGACACGTTAGAAATGTTTTTTGTGACTAATCAGACAGTTTTTTGTGTTCTTATAGGATCTTGTATAGGCTAACTCTCGTGGCAAGTCTTTTAACAGTATCTCCAATGCCAACACATGGACCTTTACCATGCGACATTGCCAAGAAGTGTCATTCAGCACTAATTCCATAATCGTCTTCATGTAAGCAGTTATTTTTAAATTTTTTTTTGAACTTGATCCATTGGAAAAGTAGATGATTTTTTTCATATCGTTGAATTCTTGCTTTAAGAAATTGATTGCTTCGGATTGAAAAAAGTGAAAGGGATCGGTGTCATGTTTCATGGTTTCTGAGATGGCTACATGGTTACTTTTGTAACGAATTTCTGTATCTCCTTTGAAATATACTACGAAAGGATTTATTTATTTATTTATTTATTTAAATATACAGAATAAAGAATATAATTACAAACAAAAGAAATAGAAATAAAATAATACAATCAATATAAAAAGGGAGATGCAGTAGTATTAACAAAATTTGAGACCGAATGAGCAGCGCTCGTGTTCGGTCACAGTTCAGATATAATATTAATAGGCCTATAAGAGAATATAAAATAAAATAAAGTAGGAAGTAAAATTAAAATTGTATTGTATTGTGGCTTGGCATATGTTCCAATGCACACCTTGTATTGAATCTTGTATTACAAATGAATAATTTTCAGAAAAGTCTGCAATAACTATGTAATTTTCAGGTTGTACCTTTCTTTGCATTCCGTCAAAAATAAAATATGGCTGACTTTTGAATGGATGATGATGCATCTTCTACATGAAAAACTTAACATACTAGGGAGCCTTTTACTTTTGAAACTTTTCACGGGGGTATCGTTTTGTTGTAGCTTTCTTTTTTTGATAGGGGATTCTATTGACACCAAACTCTTGTTTAATTCCTCAATATTACTGATTTCTAGCACTGTATCCATAGAACTGTTAGAAGAAGTACTGGGATAATCACTTTCTCTGTCCGCACTTTCATTTGATTCATGTTTATTAATATCACAAGAACTACCGGCTTCACATATAATTTCACCTGACCTATGCGGAAATTGATTGATTTTTACGGAACAAATCACATATTTGCACACTCAGAGACTCCTTTAAATTGAGCTTTATCAATAAGTCGCGACTTACGCGTCTTAGTGTACTTTTCTTTTTAAAAGCGTGATTAGGAAGGTAAATGGATTTAAACACTTGTTATATATTACGCGATCTTTACCATCACTCATGCTGTATAGAAGTCACGTCACTGCGCGAAATTCAAACCCAAACTGATTATTTTTCTCTCCTGCCATCTGTTTACTGCCATAAAGTTTACTGCCTTACCCAGCCTTGCTATCATCAAACACTTGGCTATATACAGTATAAACTGTGAAGGGCTTCCCCTCTTAGCTGAGCTGACAATAATAAAAAAAATTTAGATAAGATATTTACTGTTCCTTAAGGTATTAATCATTTGATGATTAGTATCGTGACATCAGATGCAACGGGGAATTTCCACGGGCAGCCTTCTAGCCTATGGCTGCAAGCAGTTCATTAGCTGGGCATCGCGAGCGCGTGCATGTCTCCGGAAAATAAATTGTTACAAATGTATGGGTGCCGATCCCATATTTATAAATGCAGTAGTTTACAGATAATACATCAGCGAACAAGTCTAAATTTTTTCAGATTTTGAACTTGGCTATTTAATATAGTAATTTTGCTTTGAAAAAGAAACGATTAAAAATAGGCCAAATTTTAAATTTATTTGTGATAGGCCTAAAGTAATAAAAAGTGTTGTATTTCGTCTTTCAAGTGCGCCAAACCGCAAATCTCAATTATATGTAGACATAGAGTTCCATGCGAGTTTATGTAACAGTGCGCGCATAATTTGCGTAACTTCAAATATTCATAACTACACAAATAATTAATAATTGTGAAAATAAAAAAAAATACGGGTCTCCTTATTTGATGTCTGGAATTCATGAAAAAAAATTCGACCATTTCCGAGAAGGTCGTGTTTTATTGCTGTGCGATTTGACGTGGAATGACTCCTTTAGGAAATGCAGTTACAGTACCGAATTGCAATTTACCTACTACAAGATACATTCTCAGTGTCTCAAACGTAAATATTTTTTGGTTATCTGCCAAAGTTTGTACTGTAGAAAGCTGCTCTCTACGTCGCATGACGTGATAGGAGCAAAATGAAAAAACCTAACATCATTGCAGTCTCTAAGAGACAGTCCTTTATTCTCTGCTGACTATGTCTACTAATTTGCTGTTTATCTTACACAATGTTCCATATCCGTTATTTTTACAAAAAAAATATTTCCACTTCTGTTTTACATGTTCAGTAACCGGTGTACTTGATGTCTCATTAATTCTCTGTATGATTTTCTAAATTAATTTGAGGGCTTCCGGCATCTCTTGCTCTGACTTTTCTAACCGTGTAATTGTTTTAGACACAGTTTGTATGAAAACCAAATTATTCGTCAAAACCTTCAAATCCAGAGCGTTTTCCTTTGCGTATTTGTTGGCAGTCATTCTACAGTACCCCCACTCACTGTACGCTTTACCACTATACTCAGTACGTCGTTATGCAGATTTCCCACTGAACTGCTCTATCGGGCCCGAAGTCTCGAAGCCTGGTCATTATGTTGTGGGCTTGTGTGCGAATATTGGTCATAGTTTTCTGCTTCTGTCGTTTTGTTTCTGCATCTCTCACAAAAAAATAAGTTGTAGATTGTAGAGCTGTGCAGTGAGCGAGTACGGGACACTGATTTAGCTCATTCTCCACTCTGGACACGAATGGGTCTAGTTTTTAAATGGACTGCACTAGACGCAATAAAACATTGGTACCCGATCCAAACGCAGCTCATACAGCGGCGTTAAAATGGACTGGATAGTTCCGAGTCCCACTCTCCCGCTCCCTCAAACACCCAGAGAGACGTGTGTGGGTTCTACGTCCAGTTAGCAGAGACCACGGCACACAGTGTTGCCATCTAGCGTATCAACTTTTTATGATTTTTCTTGCGATATTATGAATGAAAGTTGTGAGAGTGTAGAAAATAAAATCAGAGAACAAATTTATTTTTAATATTTCCGTCTTTACTTATCATTAGCTGAGCACATTGATGTTACACATTATTTTTTAGTAGTTTATTTTACGACGCTTTATCAACATCTCAGGTTATTTAGCGTCTGAATGATATGCAAGTGATAATGCCGGTGAAATGAGTCCGGGGTCCAACACCGAAAGTTACCCAGCATTTGCCCATATTGGGTTGAGGGAAAACCCCGGGATAAAACCTCAATCAGGTAACTTGCCCCGACCGGGAATCGAACCCGGGCTACCTGGTTTCGCGGCCGACATGCTGGCCGTTACTCCACAGGTGTGGACTACACCTTATTATACATTACTATATCTGGACTAACATTTTCGCTTTAATTAACACATTATCAGGTCCTAATTGTTATTATTTATATAGAATATTTTATTTATATTGATCGTGGAGTCCACATCTGTGGAGTAACGGTCAGCGCGTCTGGCTGAGAAACTAGGTGGCCCGGGTTCGAATCTCGGTCGGGGCAATTTACCTGGTTGAGGTTTTTTTCGGGGTTTTCCCTCAACCCAATACGAGCAAATGCTGGGTAACTTTCGGTGCTGGACCTCGGACTCATTTCACCGGCACTATCACCTTCATTTCATTCAGACGCTAAATAACCTAGATGTTGATACAGCGTCGTAAAATAACCCAATAAAATAAATTAAATTGATCATAGATCCTAAAGTATTGAATTGAAAGCTATTACCTATTACGTTGTGCTAATCTTTGAGAAAAAGTTGAATTAAAATTAAACAAATTAAAATTAGGTATATAAATTGTACAGTTTATAAACGCAAATTTTATAATGTACGCAGTTATTTTAATTAAAATACTACAGTACAATTAGTTTCCTATATAAATATTTTATAAATAAAAATTAATTTTATTAATCTATCAATTTGATCATATTTCAAAAGATGTATAATTTTTAATGCCACAAAACACACGTAATTATCAGTTAAGTTAAAATTATTAACAGATTTTTTCAAAGAGAAAATTCACTTTAATCATAGATTAGCTTTCTTCTACTCAGTATCACATTATTAAAATTTAAAAATTTGGAAGCAAAATTAAAAAAAAAAAAAAAAAAAACCTACTCATTTTCTTCCTTGCTGTTAATTTATTATGAGCACATCTGTTATTACCACGAAGAATATCTTAATTTTAAATAAGCTTACATTTTTCTTTGGTTATACATTTCCTCAAAGGCGCATTTGATGTTCTTGTTTATATTCTGTAAGCGATAGACTTCGCAATAGTGCCAGTAAATGGGACAGGAAAATCTTACGGGGAGCGAGTTTCTGAGCCTGTTTGGGTCCCAAACATTCCGTACCGCCCACGTGTCTGGAACTCCCAATTGACTTTCCGAGCGAGTTATCCAAATGGACTGAAACTGTCCTGTTCAGTACCATACAAATGGGCGATCAATATAGTGTCCTTGAACAATTCTAGTAGATTGATCATAATTTTCAGCAACTACATCCTATTCTGAAAATTCTTCCTTTGAGGCTGAATTGTGATCACGATTAGTGTCGTGCATTTAAAGCCTGTCGAGCGTGATAAGATCCGAAGTCTGCTTTGAAGAAGTGGGTCTGTCACAGCTCACTCGGACTAGCGTCTTGTCATTCCACAACAAATCTCACAAAATTATACAAATTTTGACCTTCATATTTCTGATTGCGTTTATATTTTTTACCAACTCTATAGGTCTAATAAACTAACAAATGTATTTTTATTTCCATCTAAGTCCACATGTCTTTAAAATATTGCATGTTAAAATTCGTTAAAAATGTCGCATAATACAACATTTCAAGCGTCATATTTCTGAGGATATTGATGTTAAATTTTTTTTGAAAAATACATTTACTGTAAGAGCTTGAAATAGTGTATTTTACTAAATATTTACTAACTGATTTTAAAATAATCACTACATATATTTTTTATGATTCAATTTTTGAAAGTTAAATATCAATGTGAAATAGCCGTATTAAAACAAAAAAAAAATGCCTAATAAGTGCACTAAAGTATTCTTAATAATCCCAGAAAAATTGCAATGGGATCTCTAATAGTTTAATAGAAATTTAATCATTTACAAAGCAATGTGTAATAGACCGGTGCAGCAGCAGTGGACGGGAAGCGTTGACCGCGCGCTGGGAGATTTATCGGCACTGGCTGATCCAGTGAAACTGCAACATTACACCTAGTACGGATCTAGCCAGTCGAGGAAACACTGCTAACTTACACTTGTATTCACTTACTATGATATCTTCAAATATTTGCATATTTTGCAGATTAAACGTCTGTTTTCATTCACACTACACTTTAAATTTTCACTCGCCTACCTTCTTTCTAGAAAGAAAATTGTTTTACTAAAGCCTAGTTTTTGACAACGGAATGAAAGAATGTAATTTTAATGTACCAATTAATGGCTTTTAGATTGTGATATCTGGCCTGCAAATTTTCAGTGTTTTTGTGCATATTAAGGGGAAAAAATATAAATGACACGTTAGAAATGTTTTTTTGTGCGCAATCAGTTTTTGGTGTTGTTTATACAGGGATATCATTTTATTTTTACTTCAATTTTTATTGTACCTGAGTTTTTGAATGTACTTCACTCCCACCCCTTCTACTAAGGAAGTTCCAACTCCACACAGAACCAAGACCGCAGATAGTAAGCAGTACTGAGTTACTGAGTATAGTACGTTCCAGAAATATGTTCGCGTTTTCCAGTGACGAAAGAGCTTTCAATATTGAATCATATTTTCGCACAGGTACTGTCCGTTTGCCTATGTCGCATCCCGATTTCCCCCACCTGCTTCTGCTCGCCCCTCTGTAAAAACTGGGCTGTCTTGGCTCTTTTCTGAAAACATTAATTTCTCTTAGGAATTGGAAGTTTACGTAATATTATACAGCTGTTTAATTTAACTTAAATAAAAGGGCCTCGTTAAGTAATTAACTGTCACGTGATTTCCCCCCTTTCTACAATCCTGCGGCATAACCACTTGGACGGACAGTAGATAGCATGTCTGAGTAATTTTATATTTTCGGGTCGGGCAGAAGTGAAGATTGACTTCGCAGTACGTAGAGTAGGTACAGAATTATTTCAACATGAGTTACTAGTACGAAGGACGAAACTGGCAATTGGAATTAGATGCAATAGTCTATAATGCGATAATATGCACAAAAGAACTGAAGCCTGTATCGAAATGAACGGCCACCATTTTCAAAATTGTGTTTAAATATTCATATTATGATTATTTTTCAATTTAACTTCTTTCTCTATATTGTACGCTAATGTGCTGTAGACAGTATACACTGCATAATGAATACGTTCGCATGGATAACTCAGTTCGTGAGTAAAAACACTTATTCTTAATACAGTACTGTACTTTGATTAAAGAAAAACCTAATGAAAATTATCAAACTCAAAATCGCGATATTTCCTAGTTTACGTAAATGGATGAACTACTTTTCTTCCTTTCTATACCTAGTAGAGTGATTTGTGTTTTACGCCAGTATCATCGAACTCCAGTCTTGGAGGGGGGAGCAAGCGGTGTTTCCGGTTCTCTATAGGTATAGACAAGTTAATATTAAAAATGTTAGTAAAAATAAAATGATGTCCCTGTATAATATCTTGACTGGGTTGTAGGCTGGCTCTCGTAGCAAGTCTTTTAACAGTGCGGCTAGTGTTACACTATCAAAGTTGTTTTACAAAGATCTTTTATAAAATATATATTATGAAACATATGACAGTGTAATATGGCGGAACGCAAATATAACTGGACTGTTTCTACCACAAAAATTCTGATATCGGAGTGTGAAGGAAATTATATGTTGTAAATAAATAATTTGTATAATATAGTATTAATATAATAATAATAATAATAATAATATTTTATAATAATTTGTATGACTTTTCAAGTCCTCGCATTGTAGCTCTTCCAATAATTTCTGATGGATACCTCTCTTATTACGTTTTGCAATCCATGGTTTAACCCACAGGCGTTTCTTTTCTGTTTCTTTTTCAGTAAAATGCTTATGTAATAATTGAACTAATTGTAGTTAAACCAGCATAATACTGTTCTTCATTCATGGTGTTATAAACTTAACGCGTAAATATTAGTATCAACAAATCATAAACTTAACGCGCAAATATTAATATCAACAAATCCTCGGAACATGTGTCAACTGTTGTGGAACAAGTGTTAGGTGTGAGTTTTGTTCCTAATGTTAGGTTAACTTTGATAAAATATTTTATATAAAATTTTATGTAGTGTAATATACCCCAAATCCTACCTTTTATCAAAGATCTTTGAAAAAATATTTCATCATATTCTTTGTCAAAGAGCTTTGAGAGTGTAATAGCAGCCATCACATGGCCCTTTACCATGCGACGTTGCAAAGAAGTTCCATCCAGCGCTAATTCCATAATAGTCTTCATATAAGCAGATATTTTTAAAATTCTTTTTGTTTTTGTATGTGAACTTTATCCAATGTAAAAGTAGATAATTTTTTTTTAATATCGTTGAATCTTTGTTTAAGAAATTGATTACATCGGATTGAAAAAAGTGAAAGGAATCAGTGTCATTTTTCATGCTTTCTGAGATGACAATACTTTTGTGACGAATTTCTGTAAAAAAAGTAAAAAGGTAAAGGTATCCCTGTAACATGCCATGAAGGCACTTGGGGGGCATGGAGGTAGAGCCTCGTGCTTTCCATGACCTCGGCACTAGAATGAGGTGGTGTGGTCGGCACCACGCTCTGACCGCCTTTTACCCCCAGGAAAGACCCGGTAGTAACTTCTATAGGAGACTGAGTGAACCTCGGGACCGTTTGGCAACGATAAAAAATCTTGTCACCACCTGGGATCGAACCCCGGACCTTCCTGTCCGTAGCCAACTACTCTACCAACTGAGCTACCCGGCCTGTACCTTCCTTGAAATATACTACAAAAGGATGTATTGTGGCTTGGCAGTTGTTCCAATGCACACCTTGTACTAAATCTCGTATTACAAAAGAATAACTTTCAGAAAAGTGTGCAATAACTATGTAATTTTCAGGTTGTACATTTTCTTTGCATTCCGCAAAACTTTCCGCGCGCAGCCTTCTATCACCATGTACATTAGCTGGGGATCGCGAGCGCTTGCATTCCTCCGGAAAATAAATTGTTGCAAATGTATGTATGCAGATCCCACATTTTTAAATGCAGTATAAGTTTTTTTTTTTTTTTTTTTCATATTTTTAACTTTGCTATTTAATGTAGTAATTTTGCTTTGAAAAAGAAGTGATTAGAAAATTAGGCCAAATTTTTAATTTATTTGTGATATGCCTAAAGTAATAAAAAGTGTTGTATTTAGTCTTTCAAATGCGCCGAAACCCAAATCTCAACTATATGAAGACACAGAGTTCCAAGTAAGCTTATGTAACAGTGCGCGCATAATTTGCATAATTTCAAATAGTCATAACTACACAAATAATTAATAATTGTGGAAATAAAACAATACTTGTCTCTTTATTTGATGTCTAGAACTCATGAAAAAAAAATTCGACCATTTGCGAGAAGGTCGTGTTTGTCGCTGTGCGATTTGACGTGGAATGACTCTATGATCTGTGCCCTTGAAGTTCGCTGGCTTCTCCTACCCTCCCCACAATGGCACACAGGAAAGGAGAGTCGAAAGTGAACGAAATTCAAAAGTCTTGTAATTTTAAAACCTATTTTAACCTTCCATTAGGCGAGTGGGTGACACTCGTCACCCGTCCACACCTGTGGGTTAACGGGGTTCGATTCCCGGTCGGTTACCTGGTTGTTTTCCAGTGACGAAAGAGTTTTCAATATTTAATCATATTTTCACGCAGATACTGTCGTCCGTTTGCCTACGTCGCATCCCGGTTTCCCCCACCCGCTTCTGCCCGCCCCTCTGTAAAAGCTAGTGGCTGGGCTGTCATAGCTCTTTTCTGAAAACATTAATTTCTGTTACAATTTGGACGTCTACGTAATATTATTCAACTGGTAAAAATAACTTAAATAAAAGGACTTCGTTAAGTAATTGTCACGGATTTCCCCCTTTCTACAACTCTGCGACAAAATAACTTGACGGACAGTAGATAGCATCTATGAGTAATTTTATCTTTTCGGATCGTGCAGAAGTGAAGGTTGAATTTACACTACGTAAGGTATTCTTTTATAGAGTAGGTACAAAATTATTTCAACATGAGTTACTAGTACGAAGGACGAAACTGGTAATTGGAATTAGGTACAATAGGGTATAGTGCGGTAATATACACAAAAGAACGGAAGCCTGTATCGAAATGAACGACCACCATTTTAAAAAATGTGTTTAAATATCCATACTATGATTATTTTTCAATTTAACTTAATTCTCTATATTGTATGCTAATGTGCTGTAGACAGTACAATGTACACTGCATAACGAATACGTCCGAATGACTACCTCAGTTCGTGAGTAAAAACACGTATTGTTAAACAGTACTGTGTTTTGATTAAACAAAAACATAATGAAAATTATCACTCATAATCGCGATATTTCCTAGTTTACGTAAATGGATAAACTACTTTTCTTCCCTCCTATAAAGTGATTTGTTTGTATTTTACGCAGTATCATCGAACTCCAGTCGTGGAAGGGAGTAGGAAACAGTGTTTCCGGTTCTCAACCGTTAATCCAAAGGTTTAGCAAGGTTAATATTCGAAATTTTAGTAAAAATAAAATGATGTCCCTGTATAAACTTTCTAACCGTGGTCATTGCTTAAAAAAAGAGTGGTTGCATTTCCTCTATTTTAAATGATATCGTTTAAAATTTCTATCTATCTATTATTCATTTTGTAGAGGACTAGGGCTGTCCTCGCACGCAGGCCGCTCGGGTGGGCCCATTGTGCTACTCGGGATGGAATGGTGTGCGCGTATATCACGATGCGCGACGCTTCCGTATTCCCTTACAGCCTACATTATCCCTTTACCATTCCACGTAGACCTCACCGCGGTCCTTCAACCCTGGTCCCACGAGTTACCATGAGCCCCGTGGAGAGTCCACGGTGCGTAGCGCTACCACCAACAACGAATGACCACATAACCACGCGGTCCAAGTCCGGCGGCAGCCTGCAGCTGACTCCATATCGGAGTAAGTTCCAATCTAGGAAATAAACGGAGATGGTGATTAATAGGGCTAGGATTTTGATGACCTATAAATAATGAAAAAATATTCTAAAACAATGCATTTATGACCTAAAATCTAAAAAAAATGCCCTTAAAATGCCCTAAAAATTGATCTTACATAATAGTCTTAGTAGGAAAAGAGGTTTTGTACTACTTAATATTTAGACTAGTAATTAAATTAAATTTTACATAATTTTTTGTAAGTAGTACACTTTAATTAATTATTTTACCTGATGTAGTTTCAATGTATGATCGTTCACCTCTGCTTCGGCATGTGGACGTAAGGTTAGCAGTCAGCTGGTCGGTCTTGGCCCTTCATGGGCTGTAACGCCATGGATTCTTTACTTTTAGTTTCCATGTAGTCTATCACAAGGCCACTCTTATCCGGAATTAGCAGGTATAGAGGAGTCTATATTTAAGGGGTGATTGGACTGATCCATTACATGGGGTGTATTACGTTAAAATGACAATATTTGTGTAGAAAAACGATTAAAATATTATACAAAATAATGAGTATTAATGGACAAAATATGTAAAGAAAATATCAAAGGAAATAAACATTATTTTGCATTAATAATGGGGATTTATGGCCAAAATTAAATGAAAATGCCTAAAAAATGAACGAATAAAACAAAAGATGCTCTTATGAGCTAAAATAGGCAAAAATGCAAAAAAAAATGCTATAACAAATATGTCTTAAAACACTCAGTTTATCACATAACATATAAATACTAAAGCAGCAATGTTTCTGGCTTACTAGAAAAAAGATGCAATTTCATCAGAATCCTAGCCCTAGTAATGGATGATGAAAGAGGGGAAGTGGAATTATGATGGCGAAATGAGTACAAGGTCCAACGTCACAATTCTACTTAGATTGGTTGAGGTAAAAACTCGCAAAAAATCTCAAGCATGTAACTTGCCCCAAGCAGGATTTCACCCCTAATCCAAATACCAGCTATGACGACTGAGGCGATCATCGTGCTAAATACACCATACGTTTGTTCTGGTTGGATGATCGTTTACCTCTGCTGAGGCATGTAGTAGACGTGAAGTCAGCAGCAGGCTGTTCGGACTTGGCCATTCACAGGCTGTCGCCCCACGGATTATTATTATTATTATTATTATTATTATTATTATTATTATTATTATTGGTGGCCAGCTAGCTCAGTTGGTAGAGCAGTTGGATACGGCTGGAAGGTCCAGGGTTCGACCCCAGGTGGTGACAGGATTTTTTCTCGTTGCCAAACTTTCAGAACGGCCATGAGGTTCACTCAGCCTCCTATAAAATTGAGTACCGGGTCTTTCCCGGGGGTAAAAGGCGGTCAGAGCGTGGTGCCGACCACACCACCTCATTCTAGTGCCGAGGTCATGGAAAGCATGGGGTTCTACCTCCATGCCCCCCCAAGCGTCTTCATGGCATGTTACGGGGATACCTTTACCTTTATTATTATTATTATTATTATTATTATTATTATTATTATTATTATTATTATTATTATTATTATTATTATTATTATTATTTAGAGTAGATGTGATTGGCTTCTCATATTTTAAAGCGAGAAATACATAAGCCAACAGAGTTTAAGCAATGATTCACATTCTGTATTTTTGTTTATTTTTGAAAACGTGAAAAAATGTAATGTCGCTGGTGTGGAAGTAAAGTGTGACACTTTAATTAACAACAAACTTTTATAAACTGTTACGGATTATACGGCTAACGAATCTGTAGGAACATAGCAACACGAGCTTGTATTGTATGCATTCAACATTTTCAGAGTTGTGTAATTATTGAGTTCCAAACTACAGATGCATATGCCAGTTTTCTACTAGTGCAAATAAAATATTAAAGTTTTACCACAGAATAATTTGTGAACCGTGTTCGATTCAGCATTCTAATTGTATGGCTATGCGAGTAATGGAAATAGCTACAATTGTTAAAATAATGTTTACTGCAAACGCACGTGTCATAATTAATAGTTACTTTAGTTCGGTTTCCATTAAAAGTCAGGGTGACCTGGAAGTATTATCATTAATTTCAATGGATCATGCTTCAGGATATTTCAAAGAACAACTTTTAATACAGTTTTGCTCGTTTTTGCTTCCTTTTCGAAAAAAAAAAATGTTTTATACGATACATTTCGTAGCGTGCTTTGGGAAACCCATTGACTGAATTCCCAGTAAATTCACAAGGGAACCTTTTTTCATGGTGAATTGAAAAGGCGGTAATGCCGTATATTTTTGGAAAGAGGAGGCAAAAATAAGTCTGCAGGTGAAATTTTTCCACCTGAGCTCCATAGGGGAAAAAAGTTATGGGACTGTAAATTTAACATGACAGTCTGTGAGAAGTGATTCAATGTGGACACTTAAAGGATAAAATGAAGTTGTTTTTTAAGTCACTGCATTGCAAACGAGATATTAGAGCTGTTGTGCATTTGAATTGCAATCATTTTGGATATCGATCACAGAATGACGTAAGCAGTAACATTTAGTGCAATGTTCACACTGTACGAAACAGAAGATGTACAAGCGCTGCACTCATCACCTCCTACGAATCGAAGCAGTATTGACTTGGCGTTTGCAAAGACTATGGCTCGTCGTCCAAGTAGCCAGCTGCATACGAGGGATACCGACGTAAGTTCTTAAACATAGGGGCGGTAGAACTGATACAGAGCAAAGGACTGCAATCGAATGAAGTTGCCTCGGTGCCAAATGTTGAAATCAGTCGTAGTTATAATGGCATCCGTGATATACTCGACAAACTCTTTATATGGGCAGAAAAAATAAACATCAAGCGGTTCGATGAAGCCAGTGCAGCCAGGGGGGATCAAATGCCATTCAAAGGTCCTAATCGAGTCAGGAATTGGTGACTTGATGAGTGCCTCGTCCTTATTTACTGACCATGAATCCAGCAACAAGAGTACACCATTTTCATGCAATAAAGATATGCTGGGCGAAAATACTTGCGAAAATATATCCTTCATATCTGCCTTCCGTATATTCGCTGACCCAGAAGCATATGATTTGATGTTATATGGGTCAGCAGGTTTATTTTTAGGGAACTTTTTCTATGATTCGACTGACAGATTGGGGAGAAGATTTGTTCGTCCATGGAAATAACTGGCATAATCATGTAGGAGTGCGTCGTAGCAGCCTCTGACCCTACTGTGGCATAAATCTTCTTCCCTCCTTTGAAACACAGGGTTCGCCCGGAGTGAATCTCTTTTTAAAATCGACTTTGATCAGTGTTGAGGATCTGGCGATGAGTGCAGCCACGATCGATGAACAACTGCTTCATCTTCGACATTAAATTTATTTCTGCTTCACCTCTGCCTCCTTTGATGCGTAGTTCCTGCTTACTTTATGCGTCACAGAAGAAGAAAAATACGATTCTGCTGCTTGAATCCCCATACCCACGAGTCAGAAACTCTGAAGTTAAGATGGTTATCAGAATCAATTTGAGCCTTCACCTGTAGGCCCAAAAGTCTGATAGTTCTGTCATGATTGATAGCGTTCGTACTTAACATTTCAGGTTTCTTCTTCTTCACTTTTTCATCGTAATCGTAAAGCATCCCCTGTGTGATTAGAGGGAATCGATTTTTACAGAGGTGAAGAATCGTCTCTTTCCGCTGACTGTATCGTTCATATAGTCGAGCGCTTTCTCCTAGTAATCGTCGTCATCGAATACGTTTCTGGTTATTTTAGAAAAGGGAGCGTAAGAAGACGTGCTGGCTTGCAACGATGTCTCCGTCTCTTCAGCTTCCTCCGTTTTCTTTTTGGCGTACCGCCATTGGTTCGTCTTCGATGTCACCATAATCTTGCTGCCCATCTTCCACCTCCAAATCTGGTATCTCATCAATAACAGATAACGTGTATGTTTTCACGATCTCCTGTTCGTCTTTTAACTAATCCCTCAATTGATGGAACATCCGGATGTCTGCGACTGACGGATTAGCGTCACTGGTCCCAAACTTGCATACCAGCATCTGAACCACAACTTTCGGACCCATTATTTATATGATACAAACGGCAACAATTACTTGTGACGCGCCCCAACAGAACACGAATGAGAAACAAAAATAACATTAGAGCTCTAACAATTAGTAGCGTCAACATACGTACCCTTCTATAAGAGGAGAAGACCTGCCTTAATAATTCGCACGATGCGAGGCATGAGTGTCTAGTGAGTCACAGAATCTGAACAAAAATGAAATATAAGAGTAACTATAAGCAGAATTAGCTCGAGCAAGACTCTCTTACCGTAAGATGAAAATCGGTGACCGTCTCTTAGCGATAATGCCCAGTATTTAAAAGGTACAACAGCTGTAAAATCTCGTTTTCATTGCAGTGATTTCAGAAACGACTTCATTTTAAACTTTAAGTGTCCACATTGAGTAAATTCTCACAGAATGCCATGTTAAATTTACAGTCCCATAACTTTTGTCCCTATTGAGCTCAGGCGGAAAAATTTCATCAAATGATTTACTTTTGCCTCCTCTTTCCAAAAATGTACGCAATTACCGCCTTTTCAATTCACCATGAAAGAAGGTTCCCTTGTAAGTTCCTATGTATTGTATTTATCTCAATTTTGTTTACTATTCGTCGTGTGTTTTGCCAGGAAAATATTAAAGTAAAGGTGTTATGTTTTATTTAACGACGCTCGCAATTGTAGAGGTTATATCAGCGTCGCCAGGTGTGCCGGAATTTTGTCCCGCAGGAGTTCTTTTACATGCCAGTAAATCTACTGACATGAGCCTGTCGCATTTAAGCACACTTAAATTCCATCGACCTGGCCCGGGATCGAACCCGAAACCTTGGGCATAGAAGGTCAGCGCTATACCAACTTGCCAACCAGGTCGACATTAAAGTAAAAATAAACTATAAATACACGAAGTATGTCTATAGAGTAAAGAGAGACGAACAGAGGAGTTGATAATGAAATTAGTAACATTCCTCATACCCGCAATGGTAAAAACAATGAAATAACAAAATTCTGTATATCGACAAAAACACGAGAGATTCAACCTTATAGAATGTGAACAGAAACAGTACTAAAGCCTTTCTCTCCTAGCCCGCAAACTTGAGGGGAAGTAAACAATATCCCTCTTAGACATTCTGTACTGTGATAACCACAACAAAACCGGCGTAAGTAACATTGCGAGGTCCACACCTTGGAGTAACGGTCAGCGCGTCTGGCCGCGAAACCAGATGGCTCGGGTTCGAATCCCGGTTGGGGCAAGTTACCTGGTTGAGGTTTTTTCCGGGGTTTTCCCTCAACCCAATACGAGCAAATGCTGGGTAACTTTCGGTGCTGGACCCCGGACTCATTTCACTGGCATTATCACCTTCATTTCATTCAGACGCTAAATAACCTAGATGTTGATACAGCGTCGTAAAATAACCCAATAAAAAAACATTGCGAGTTTTGCTGCTCATCGGCCAGTTTTTTCTTCCGTAACTGTACCTAGGTTTCGAAAAGTGAACCCCACTCGTTCCTAGGCCAGCACACTCCATGCGTCGCCAGCCGGCGTTCGGGGAAAGCCGCGGGATGAAAACGAAATGGAGAAATGACGAAATGACGTAAATGCCTTATGTGGGGGGAAACCCCAACTGCGACCTTGTCTGCCACAGGTGTCACTATGAAATCTTTCAACGAAAATATCCCAGACCTGACCTTGAATCTAACCCGGCCGCTGCAGGACAGTCTGAAGGTCTGACCACTCAGCCACCGCAGAGAATAGGTGCTGGCCTATAGTGCTTCCCCTCCCGTAAATTCCATTCCATTCCAACAACATTCTCTTGAGACAATCTTAAGATAAACGTATGTCTTACTGGACAGGATGACCGTCGCAATATCTGTATGGTTGTTCAAAAATATTTAAATTGTCGACGAGTTATATGTTTTTGAACATATTTCAATAAAGGAAATAATACCGTACCACAAAGTAGGTGAGGTCCTGAAATTGAGTCCTGTGGCAGTCCACAATTTAAAGTGAAAGGACGTGAAAGGTTATTAATAGAACTCAGACCTTACGATCCTGCAGTAAAATAACGGGTTTAACATTTTATAAGACACCGGCATAGCCCAGTCGGCTGAGCAGCTTGTCTGACAATCCGGAGTTGCCCTCGGACGCGTGTTCGATTACCGCTTGGGCTGATTAATTCGTTGGGGGTTTTCCGAGGTTTTCTCCAACCGTAAGGCAAATGTCACGTAATCTATGGCGAATCCTCGGACTGATCTCGTTAAATATCATCTCGCTATCACCATTCCCATCGACGCTAAATGATCGAGTGATTGATAAGGCGTCGTTAAATAGCAAGTAAAATATAATATTTTTTGTTTGTTTGTATAGAGCAATAAGAACAAAATTAAAATTAAAAGGCAACGTTAAAATTATTCTATTAAAAACCAGGCCTATGTTTGTCATTGCCAATATGTTTTTAAATTACTATAGAGGCTCAGTAATTCGATATCCCATTTGACCCCAGATGGACAATTAATAATAATAATAATAATAATAATAATAATAATAATAATAATAATAATAGGGTCATTCCATATCAAATCAACAAGGCACTCAACCCGACCTACTCAGATTTCTTTCAAAATTTGAGGGTTTGTTCGACCTGCCGCGCTAACTAAAACTGCCGAGTTTCATATGTCCTGTGCTTTTCGTTTTCTGTCAGTGGCGTTTCAAACATGAAGAAAAATCACATTTTTGTAAGCACGCCGCTTCAATTAAAATTATATATCTCAACAACGTCTCCAGATAAATTTACAAAAATTGAGTGATACATTCTTAATATGTGATAGTTTTTATTGCTTATATTGTGTTCTGCATGTATTCAATTACACTAAAAAACCTGGTGAAACAATTTTCATATATTCATATTTAAAAATGCGGGGGTTCCATTTTAAGGAAAAAAAATATATAGTACGCCTCAATTAGTGATATAATGAGCTGATAAGTTTCAACTTGGAATCTTCATAGGTTACAAAGATAAAAATTATTATGTCACAGCAAGCGTAAGCTAACCGTATAAGTCGCGATAATTATGTCCCACACATTCGTTGTATTTAATTATATTTGATCATATCCTTGAATGTCGCTATGTAATTTAACATGTAGTACATAATTGGAATTTTTTAAATTATTACCTGAAATAAATTATTGTCACATGGATTTTCTTAAACCTGAAGATCTGTAAGAAATGCTTACCTTTCATTGCTGAGATGAAATAGCCTGATAATCTTTCCAGACAGGATGCTGCGTTGTTTCAACTGCATTTTAAAACTGCTTAGCAAGTATAATACCCATCCTAAAGAGCAGGACTGTATGAAACTTGTGTTCCAGGCACTGCGGTGGATTTTGCAAATCGAAGAGCAAGCATTTTTTCCTCTTCAGTATAGCCTATTTTAGTCACATAAACGGTATTAATGTTTGGGAGATGATCCCTTGTCCAGTCGTACAATTCCCTAGGTGTAGTTATTTGTTTATCGGATGGTCTCTGCAAACTAGCACAAGCCGCAAACCTTTTAAGTGTCCCACCTACAACGTCGCATGCTCTTTTGCCATGCGATATGCAAAAATAATGCAATTCTGTTGGAAATCCAAAATCTTCTTCATGTAATGTGAGGTTCAGGAAATTTTTTTCTATTTTTATACTGAACAGAGAATCCATAGGAGAAATATATAATTTTTGTGGTGAATTACAGATGTTTGTTTTAATGACTCCATTAGATATTTTTGAAGCAGATGTACAGCTGTAGTGTCATATTTCGGGCAGTGTGAAATTATTACCAAATTTTTAATAGAGACTGTATCGGATGACGATTCGTTATGATATATTACGAAAGTATGAATGGTTGTCTGCACATTAGTCCTGTGATATGACTGAATTTTATCTTGGATTACGAAATAATAGTTTTCAGCGAAGTCGCATAACACAACAAGCAGGCATGGCTGTAGAAATGATTTCATATCACGTAGAAACTTACTTTGTTCAGATGATATAAATGAGTGAGTCAGTAAATCACCAAGTTTCTCCAAGAGACAGTCGAAAAATTTGTCTGTGGGTTTCATTATAGTCTCAAGCGTTGATCGGTCAGTCGTCATCCACTGCTTGTAGGTCATTGATTCACTGCAGTTTTATACGAAACATTTCTCTAAACCCTCTCTTATTTTGAATGGTTCAGGACATTCTGTACATTTCCTGAACAAGCAATTTATATGAGGAGGATTGCACGCCATAGTAGCCAAGAAATGTTAAGTTGGAAAGTATAAAGAAAAATTTTCTTGAAATCCACGTAGACCTGAAACTTTAATAAATTGCTCCGGCATAAGTTTTACATTCTGATAGGACACAAACACAGACAGTATAGTCCACTAACTCCAGCTAGAATACAATTTCTTGGTCAGGGTTAGAATTTTTAAACACTGCATATAATTCATTTCTGCTCATGTGATTTACTCCCTGATTCTTTAATCACAACAAATATTTCTTACCAGGCATCATTCTGCTTATCTCGTCAGAACAACAGAATTCTTTAGCTTTACCGGCAACAGCCGCGAGCAAGGGTGTTCCAGGTTTCGGATTTGGTGAACACAAAATTCCCTTTCCCTTTGCCAGGACTTTGGCTTTCCGAATTATGTATTCGAAAGCTGAAAGAAACTCTTTTTTATATTATTTACGCTGCAGCTTTTAGGTAGTAGTGTTAAAATGGTGATTTTCTCACTTTTACCTGAATTTTGAAAATTTTCCTGCAACTGAGACAAAATTTCAGAATCAGAAAGGTCCTGGTTCCTCGGCATCTTTATATCGAAGACTTTGTCTTTTACAATATTTTCAAATTTCTGTCTCTTATATTTCTCTTGTTGTAGCCTTTCTTGTTTAATAAGGAACACACCTTGGTCAAAAAGACTTGTATTTAATGAACTTACATTTGCTGTAGAGTCGACGTACTATTCTTCATTACTAGAGTCATTATGAGGATTCTGCGTGATATCATCATATTATATTTTTATTTCTTTGCGACACATAGGGCACACCTTTTGTTCCTGTTTTAAATCAGGAAATACATTAAGCATCCACGATATAACACTTCTTAAATTTTTTCTCTAATTACAGTGCCCTGATTTCTCGAAGGGATTGCAGCAAACATAGGCCTATAACTTAAAACGCGACTCCATTACATCGCACAAAACTACCACATACTACGAAAACTAACGACACTGCACTTGAAACAGATTGCACTTTTTGTATAAATTGAAGACTGTATAAACTGCCACTCATGACGGCCTGACAGTTCGATGACGCAGTTTATCAGACAACTAGGAACTCGTGCGCATGCAGTGTTGGTGTAAGACGGGGTTAAGTGCTACAAACCAATACATTGATATATTTTTTTACTGATATTCCTCAAACGTTTCCAAAATGAAACTTACACCAAGGGGAGAATACTCTTACCTCTATGACATACATTTTTCGCGAAATAATTTATGTCCCGCATTTATAGATATTCAATGTTAAAATGTGTTTCACGTGACTATTCAATAAAGAATTCATTACTTTGATGCAAACCTATTTTTATTGAAACGTATGATCCCTTAGCTTTAAAATAAGCCCAAGTTTAAGATTCTACCTCAATTAGAAGAGAAGTTATGAATTATTTTTATTGGCATAGTATGCGACATTTTTACATTTTTTCTCGTATTGACAGAATTGCTGTAGGGATATCGTGCATTATTGAGGGCTAAAATTTTACATAATTACTTAACTTAAGGTTCTTTACCATCCTACCAAATTTAATGAAAATCTGAGGTGGTCGGGTTGAAAAGTCGACTTTTTGTGTTGATTTGACATGGAATGCCCCAATAATAATAATAATAATAATAATAATAATAATAATAATAATAATAATAATAATAATAATAATGTATTGATTACTACATTTTTAGTCACATCTTTCGATAGCCCATCTCCATTCTTCTCCCTTCGTCCGCTGATCCTCCTCCAGAAGTAGTTCAGCATAGCGCGACTCATACTGTCCCTCCACCTTTTCTGTTTCACTTCCTCTAGCGCTTTCCTTGAGGTATTCATTTCAGTGTGCTTCTCTGTTGTTGTAGCTCTTCCATCCGTTTTACGTGACCATAGCAATGTAACTGTTTCATTCTAATGTGGTCCAAAATTATACTCCCTCTAGTCATGTTTTGTCTGATGATTGTATTCCTAACGTTATCTCTTCTGGATGTACGAGCTGCATTACGCCAAGAATCCAGGTCTGTAACAAGTAGTTTTAATTCTGTTCCTTCCAGGGGTGTAGTCGTAAATAAAAGGTATCAGGGCGCCTCACGAAAACTTTATTATTATTATTATTATTATTATTATTATTATTATTATTATTATTATTATTATTATTATTATTATTATTATTTAGAGAAGAAGTGATTGATTTCTCATATTTTAAATCGGGAATACATAAGCCAACACTTTTTACATAATGATTCACATTCTGTATCTTGTTTGAAAACATGAAAAAATATGATGTGGGTGGTGTGGAGGTAGAATGTGACATTTTAATTAACAACAAAGGTTTGAAAATTGTTACGGATTATATTGCTAACGAATCTGTAGGAACATACCTGCACGAGTTCGTGTTGTATGCATTCTAATTTTACAGAGTTGTGTAATTATTGAGTTCCAAACTACAGGTACATATTACACTTTTATATTAGGTCAAAATAAAATATTAAAGTTTTACCTTAGAATAATTTTTGAACTGTGTTCGATTCAGCATTCGAATTTTATGGCTATGCGAGTAAAGGAAATAGTTACATTTGTTAAAATAATGTTTACTGCAAACACACGTGTCATAATTAATAGTTATTTTAACCTGGTTTCCATTAGAGTTCAAGGTGACCTGGAAGTATTATCATTAATTTAAATGGGTCATGCTTCGAGATATTTCAAAGGAAAACTTTTAATACAGTTTTGCTCGTTTTTGCTTCCTCTTCGAGAAAAAGTTTCTTTTATACGATACATTTCGTGTCCACACATGTGGAGTAACGGTCAGTGCGTCTGGCCGCGAAACCAGGTCGCCCGTGTCCGAATCCCGGTCGGGGTAATTTACCTGGTTGTGGATTTTTCCGGGGTTTTTCCTCGACCCAATACGAGAAATTGCTGAGTAACTTTCGATGCTGGATCCCGGAATCATTTCACCGGCATTATCACCTTTAATTCACTCAAACGCTAAATAACCTGAGATGTTGATACAGCGTCGTAAAATAACCCAATAAAATAAAATACATTTCGTAGCGTGCTTGGGGAAAGCCATTGACTGAATTCCCATAAAATCAGTCGATTTAAGAGGGCTGTGTACTCGTATTATGAAAATAAATGATTGGAAAAAAAATTACTTTTATCATTGAAATGGGCAGAAATTTGATCCGAACAAGATAAACGTAAGCATGAAAAATTCCTTTGCAGGCAGAAAAGTTACATTTGTTTGTAGACTATTAAATTTCTACATTTTTGAAGGACAGAACTGAAATCCTTTCAATAGTTCGTTATCATAATATATTGCTCTCTGTAATTGACGGAGCAAATTGAGAATTCAGTCAACGGATTTCCCGAAAGTCGCTAGCCTATGAAATGTTTCATGTAACACAATTTTTATCCCGAAAACAAAGCGGGAAACGAGCAAAATTATATTTAGCTTTTTTGTTTGAAATAACTCAATGAATAACCCCTTGAAATTAATGGCATTACTTACTGTTCGATCTGTATATTTCAATTCTGCAATAATAATCCTCATACTGAAAGTCATGATACTCGTTTCATAAACATTAGCAGTCTTACTAATAAACCGTGTATAGTTTTTATTCGAGACTTATGCAGAGTTGAGACAGAAAACGTTACTAATAAACCGTGAATAAGCTATGGACGTATAAACAGGCTGTAACTATACAATGGGAATTGCTTTTCAAGTAGTTATATACACGAAACCCCTTGTTTAAGCGTTGTATATAGGGAAAAAATGGCCGCCCCTCTAACAGCTGTTCGTATCGACTCTCATTTTATGATGATGGTTACCTTGTAACCACAGAAGAACAAACCAAAGATCATAGAATTATTAGAAAAATATTGCTGTAGCTTGTACTCTTTGACCAAAATGTAATGTGGTAATCGATTACAGCCAGTTGTACTATCGATATTTAACACGCCACACTAGAGCGCTCTACCGGATGCAATAGAGAACCTCAGATATTCTATTACCTTTCGTAACGAAATAATGACGAAACTGTGACGTAGCTGTGTAGCAGTTATACTGTTATACATGACGTATGTAGTGATTATTAGTAAGGAATTTACACACGACTTATAAACGAGCTACTCATTGCATAAGACAGTTAAACGTCTGTATATAAAGTTTTTATTAGTAAGACCGTAGATGTAAGAACATTCTCCAGGCGGCCCGGCGTAGAGTTCTGGTCAGGTTTGGGGTTTATCATTGAAAAGTCCCTAGTGAAGTCACAGTTGTGGGTTCTCGTTTTTCTCGTGGTTCACCAATTCGCCCACATATTAGGCATCTACATAATTCCGCCACCATTTCTCCATTTCGTCCTCATTCCATACAATTCCCTGATCGGTGGCTGGCGACGCACGGGTGGGGGGGCTGGCCTAGTGACGTGGGGGATTGCCTGCTCGAAACCGGATAGGCAGCGATCCCCAGTGTAGTCAGCCGGTGTGGATTTGAGAATGCGCCTAGCTTGAGACTTAGTGCAGTAGATCGTTACAGGTCGCAGTGCTGGGCCATAGTGCTCACCTTCCGTAAATTCCATTCAATTCCATTGCATTCCATTCCATTCCAATAACATTCTGTGAGACAATCTTAATGTAACCTTACGTTTAACTGGACAGGATGATAGTCACAATATCTATGGTTATTCGAAAAAATTTAAATTGTCAACGAGTTATATGTTTTTGAACATATTTCAGTAAAGAAAATACTGTAATAACGTGGACCTAAGTGGGTAAGATTCTGAAATTGAGTCCTATAGAAGATAAGATAGAGAAAGAACTGATTTTATATTTTCTAAGACACCGGCATAGCTCAGTCGGCTGAGGCGCTTCTCTACCGATCCGGTGTTGCGCTCGGGCGCGGGTTCCGTTCCTGCTTGAGTAGATTACCTGGTTAGTTTCTTTCCGAGGTGTTCTCCAACCGAAAGACAAATGTCAGCTCATCTATGGCGAATTCTCCTGAAATATCATCTCGCTATCACCATTCCCATCGACGCTTAATGACCGAGCAGTTAATAAAGCGTCGTTAAATAATTAAGTAAAATAGAATACAAATTTTTTTCTATTTGTATAGAGCCAAAAGAACAAATTTAAATTTAAAAGGCCACGTTAAAATTATTCTATTAAAAAAACAGGCCTAATTTTTCCATTGCCTGTACCGTATATATTTTTAAAATTACTATAGAGGCTCAGTAATTCGATGTCCCCTACGATCTCAAATCGACAAATAATAATAATAATAATAATAATAATAATAATAATAATCGTAATAATAATAATGATAATCGTAATAATAATAATTTATTTGTGAGTACATTGTTAATCACATCTTTCGATAGCCCTTCTCCATTCTTCTCTCTTGTTCCGCTGATCCTCCTCCAGATGTAGTTCAGCACAGCGAGCCTTGTACAGTCTCTTCATGTTTTTTTTTGTCTTTCTCTCTACGCTTTCCTTGAGGTATCCAGTTTTAGTGTGCTTCTCTATAGCTGTTGCTCTTTCATCCGTTTTACGTGCCCATACCATTGTAACAATTAATTCCAATGTGGTTCAAAATTGCACTACCTCTAGTCATTTTTGTCTGATGATTGTGTTCGTAATGTTATCTCTTCTGAATATACGAGCTTCTCTACGCCAAGAATCCAGATCTGTAACAAGAAATTTTAATTCTGTTTTTTTCCTGGGGTGTAGTCGTAAATAAAAAGGTACAGGGCGCTTCAAGAAAAGTTTGTTGTTATTATTATTATTATTATTATTATTATTATTATTATTATTATTATTATTATTATTATTTAGAAAAGAATTGATTGAATTCTCATATATTTAAGACGAGGAATACATAAGCCAACACTTTTTAAACAGTGATTCGCATTCTGTATTTTTTTTGAAAACATGAAACAATGTAATGTCGGTGGTGTAGAGGTAAAGTGTGACATTTTAATTAACAACAAACTTTTGAATACTGTTACCGATTATATGGGTATTGAATCTGTAGGAACATAGCAACACGTGTTTGTGTTGCATGCATTCTAATTTTTCATAGTTGTGTAATTATTGAGTTCCAAACTACAGATACATATTCCAGTTTTCTACTAGTGCAAAAAAAAGTTTTACCCTATAACAATTTGTGAACAGTTTTCGATTCAGCATCCCAATTGTATGGCTATGCGAGTAATGGAAATAGTTACATTTGTTAAAATATTGTTTACTTCAAACGCACGTGTCATAACTAATAGTTACTTTAGTTTTTTCCATTAAAATTCTGGGTGACTTGGAAGTATTATCATTAATTTCAATGACCATGGTTCGAGATATTTGAAAGGAAAACTTTTAATAGAGATTTGCTCGTTTTTGTTTCTTCTTTGAGAGAAAAAAAATATTTTTTTATGATACATTTCGTAGCGTGCTTTGGGAAAGACATTGACAGAATTACCAATAAAATCAGTCAATTTAAGAGAGCTGTGTATTATGAAAATAAATTATTTTAAATATTTTAGTTTTATTATCCAAATGTGCAGAAATTTGATCCGAACAAAATAAACTTAACAATGAATAGTTCCTTTGAATACAGAAAAGTTACATTTGTTTGTAGGCTATTAAATTTCTGCACTTTTAAAGGACAGAACTAAAATATTTCAATAATTTGTCATCACAATACACTGCTCTCTGTAATTGACTCAGGAAATCGAGAAAGCATTCAATGGCTTTCCCAAAAGTCGCTTTGAAATGTTTCATATAACAAAATTTTTATCTCGAAAACGAAGCAAGAAACAATCTGAATTATATTTAGCTTTTTGTTTGAAATATCTCAAAATATAACCCATTGAATTTAATGGCATTATTTATGGATCGTTCTGTATACTTGAATTCTGCAATAATATTCCTCATACTGAAAGTCACTATGCTCGTTTCATAAACATTAGATGTAATTACATTCTCCAGGCGACCCGGGTTCGAGTTCTTTTATTTTTATTTTAGTTGGTTATTTTACGACGCTTTATCAACATCTTAGGTTATTTAGCGTCTGAATGAGATGAAGGTGATAATGCCGGTGAAATGAGTCCGGGGTTCAACACCGAAAGTTACCCAGCATTTGTGGAGTGTCGTTTCAAATCGTATTAAATGCAGAAAAACAAATTTTACAGGAAACGTAAAAAACGTTTCACGGCTAAGGTAATGGAAAAATTTTAAATATCTTAATGTCACTTTTTAGGCATTGTGAAATGACATCAAATGTAATAAACACTGACACTGATTGTTTAGTCTAATGCAAGATAATGTCAATTGAAGTTTGCACTTAATACGTTTTGCACCGACACATTGTATTTAACACGTTTTGAAGCGATTTTTTTTTCACTTAATACGATTTGCATCTGTAAACCATGTTGAATTGTGCCCTGTCATTAGACACTTTTTCTGTGGTTTTTACAGCAGCATACTACTTAGGACGATACATCAATAGTTTTTATTGCATTCTGCTGGAAAATAGTGATAAGGAACGGTGAGTTTCTTACCTGCAGCCCTTCGAACGGAGCTGCCTAAAAGCGCCTACACACGACCCAATCTGCAGGGTCCGATTTGCAGGGACCCTGCCGATCGGGTGGTGTGTAGGCTTGCAGGGACAACAAACCTCGTGTCGGGTGGTTGGTTCGGGCAGCCACCCAATCTGCCGACTCCCCCACTCCAACACCCTGCAAGTTGGGTCGTGTGTAGCACGATCGGGCCGATTTCTTGTCAGTTGCAGCTTGCAGAAGTGGCGTTTATGAAGAACTGAGAGCAGTGACAGTGATGAAATGACGGAAAAGGAAAAAGAAGTCTGGAAGGATATTTTTGAACAGTATAAAGATATGCTTTGTTTATGGGACATTTCAAACGCAAATTATCTGAACAGAGATATGCGTAATCAGGCTTTAGAAATTCTTCTCGAAAAATACAAATTATGTAGTGCACAGCATGCCAACACAATAGGATCAACGTTATCCATATGCACACCTATGCTTTGTCGAAAATATGAGAAGAATTTAAATGTTTTCTTATTTTTAAGAGGTTAGATACAGCTTACAGCAGTAAACTTTTGGAAATATTAAACATTTTTTTTTCCTCCATTACTGTATCTTGTACAATAATGAAAATTAATATGTATAAAACACTATCCTTCTGCTTACTTACTTGCTGGCTTTTAAGGAACCCGGAGGTTCATTGCTGCCCTCACTTAAGCCCGCCATTGGTCCCTATCCTGAGCAAGATAAATCGTCTCTATCATAAAATCCCACCTCACTCAAATCCATTTTAATATTATCTTCCCATCTACGTCTCGGCCTCCCCAAAGGCCTTTTTCTCTCCGGCCTCCCAACTAACACTTTATATGCATTTCTGGATTCAGTATTAAAGTTTAATAATGAGATATTGTACACTGAATCTGAAGATGCCTGAATGGGCGAAAACGTTCGTAACTTATTTGTATAAAACTCAATGACTACATGTTATGAAATATAAGTCATTGTTTTAATAATTGATTTGTCATAAGACTGAATAAAACAAATATTATATTGTATTATCTGTATTATCATTGACAATCTGAATATTTACAACATGCTTCCTAAGTTAATTTCTGGATTCACCCATAGCCTACGTGCTACATGCCCTGCCCATCTCAAACGTCTGGATTTAATGTTCCTAATTATGTCAGGTGAAGAATACAATGCATGCGGTTGTGTAACATTCTCTATTCTCCTGTAACTTCATCCCTCTTAGCCCCAAATATTTTGCTAAACACTTTATTCTCAAACACCCTTAACCTATGTTCCTCTCTCAAAGTAAGAGTCCACGTTTCACAACCATAAAGAACAACTGGTAATATAACTGTTTTATAAATTCTAACTTTCAGATTTTTTGACAGCAGACTAGATGATAAAAGCTTCTCAACCGAATAATAACAGGCATTTCGCATATTTAGTCTGTGTTTAATTTCATCCCGAGTATCATTTATATTTGTTACTTTTGCTCCCAGGTATTTGAATTTGTCCGCCTCTTCAAAAGATAAATTTCCAATATTTATATTTCCATTTCGTACAATATTCTGGTCACGAGTCATAATCATATACTTTTTCTTTTCGGGATTTACTTCCATCAAAAACTATCCAACATTCTGTGAAGGAATTTTTGTTGTGTGTATTTATGCATGTCATATCTACAATATGATGCAATATCACTTCTCTACCGTTAATAGGTTGTCTGATAAAAAATAAATTCATTTTAAAAAGTAGTCAAACATCAGTATTTTCTATTACACAAAATAAAAAAAACTATTGTCTATTAAGGACTGTAGTTGAAAGAGCATGATATTGTAAACATGAGTTTCAGCAATAAAATAAAAAAAGAGAGAACATGAAAAGTTAACAAGTTTTTAAGTTACGAGGGAAACGCTTCATCACTGCACAGTGAACTCTCAACATTCTTAATCTTGAAAAACAAAAAAAATATATATATATATATATATATATATATGCCTAAATATTTTTTAATCGGAAAAAATTGTTTTCATATAGTATCTGTTTATCGTTCTGTAACAACAAACTCAATGCAATTCCAACTTTTTGAAACTTGGAAAGTGAACGAGCCATGATATATCTTTTCACAACGGAGCGGATCAGCCTACTGCAAGTTGGGTCGTGTGGAGAGCAGAACCAATTCGTCCGACCCAACCGCCCTGCAAATCGGACCCTGCAGATTGGGTCGTTGTAGCCGCTTTAAAGAGACATACTTTGGATCGTGCGGCCACCCGGGTCGATCTCTAACTCACATTGAGTATAAGTTTTAAATAATTATGGCATCTACAGGGTGAGCACAAATTTCCATTACCCCCTTAAGTATCTGAAATACCTCAAATATGCATACTATTTATGTAATTCTGGTCATAATTCAAGCATACAAACAAAATAACTACTGTATTCTAACTGTGTATTCCTAAGTATCTAAACAGTCAGTATGTTCCCCATTATTCTCATGACACACAATAATATGGAGTAATGGAACTTTGTGCCCACCCTGTATACTTTATTCTTCAATCCTTATATATCAGTATTTATTAAGCTCTATAACAAAATTAAGAAATATGGTGTGAACACTTGTATTAATTACTGCAATATCTAAGTAAGTTTTAATAACAAAATTACGAAATGTGTGAACATTTGTATTAGAATATTACATATTTTTGCAAGTTTTACAATATAATTATAAAAAATATATTGTAAAGATTTTATTAAAATACAATATTACAATATTTAAGCAAGTAAGCTTTGTAACAAATTTATGAAATGTGGCGTGAACACTGGAAAATTTAATCAATGCTTTAGATTGCACACACAATTTCATTAACATTTTAAATTCTACCTATACGTGATTCTTCATGCAACAATCACATTCTTCATGCAAACAATCACATTCTTCATTCTCATTCTTTCAACTTTCACTTATCTTATTTGTATTAATAACAAAATCATACAATTTCACTGAATCAACCCCTTTCCAATAATTGTCTCCGAATCTATTATTGAGTAGGTTTCGCAAATCAGATATTGACATCACTGATTCATCTCAAGGTGGTGACTTTCGGAGGTACTTTGGCATGATCCAGGAACATACCACGTTTCATCAGACTAGCACATGATGATTTAGATGGATCGTCACATCGGTATGTAGGTTCCTTTTTGAAAGTGATATTCACTTTCCCATTCTTCTCGCATTTCTTTAGCATTATTCTTTTCATTTCTTTTATGCCACTGAGGTTATGAAATTCATTAGCCAAGAGCTTGAAATCCCCAACATGCCAATCTGTACCTAAATATTTTACTGTCCCCACTGTTTCATATAACGCCTTATACTCCTCAGGGGTAAGAATTTCATTCTTCTTACGCAAAACTTTTCCTACTAGCCCAAACGCTCTGTCAGCTGGTAGAAAAGAATGACCTCTTACCGGAAAAACTAACAGATTTTCAGAAACCTGAGGACGTGCTTTTCTTTGGATCCAAAGACCAAGAGCATGTACAACATGTATGCTATTTTGTCCACCACATTCATCGGCGAACAGCCTAATATAGCGCCAGCCCAGGCTGTGCTTCATTTCATGTAAAGAAATTTGGCTTCTGTGAAGCTTTATCAGTTGCACAGAGAGCATAGAAAGCTAATTGTCTTGAATAATATGCTTCACCTATGCTGAGTTTCGAGAGCGGTTGCAGTTGCTGTAAGTCGAAACAAAATGACTGTGCCTCATTAGGTTCTGTTCTCATAATTTTATGGAACGCATTGGCACGAAGCTTATGTGCGCCTAAATCGACTAAGAGCCTAGTCTTTTTTCATCGCAGTTTCTTATTGGGAACAGCATGTGTGCGCATTAACTGCATTCATCATTGGCCGGTGTACAAAATCCTATAGCCTATTGAATTCTGTCCGAGAAATATTTGGAAGAAAAAAAAAACAATCTTTTTACTCTTAAGTCGGGTATTAACACTTTAATTTTACATTTTGAAGAGCTTTGTAATATTTAAGTCGAAATTCAAATCAAGTCTCTGACTTTTACTTCTACTGTAATGTGATTCCCTTGCTCTATCTTATAGTACGTTATTTTACGACGCTCTATCAACACCTGAGGTTATTTAGCGTCTGAATGAAGTAAAGGTGATAATGCCGGTGAAATGAGTCCGGGGTAGAGCACCGATAGTTATCCAGCATTTGCTCATATAGGGTTGAGGGAAAACTCCGGAAAAAACCTCAACCAGGTAACTTTCCCCGAACGGGAATCAAACCCGGGCCACCTGGTTTCGCGGCCAGTCGTGCTCACCACTACTCTACAGGTGTAGATCACTTTCTCTTAATTTAGAGATAAATTACACTACTTCCCTCTTCTACATACAATGCTTTCTTTCGGGCACCACCTCTCCTCTCTGTGATTCCCTTACTGCTCTTAATAGATTTTGCTTTTGTACATACCTTGATAATCACAATGATGTAAAACAGCGGGAAACTCAATAATGACGGGAAGATACAGCACGCTGGCCAACGCTGTCCATTTTAGATTTTAAATAATGGAAGTTGTACATAATACGATTTGAACCGACACTTCATGGGAGTTGTACATAATACGATTTGATTCAACACATAATTTTCATCATAGAAAAAAGGCGGGAAAGAATACGAATTGCTCCAATATGAGATCAGGGTCTTAAAGAATACTGTCTCAGCTATGCGAAATCGGTTCAAACTAAATTTCGACCGAGGATGTATTTAATACGATTTGAAACGACACTCCACATTTGCTCATATTGGGTTGAGTGAAAACCCCGGAAAAAACCTCAACCAGGTAACTTGTCCCGACCGGGAATCGAACCCGGGCCACCTGGTTTCGCTGCTAGACGCGCTAACCGGTTCGAGTTCTGGTCAGGTCTTCGGTTTATCATTGAAAAGTCCGTAGTAACGCTTGTGGTGGAGGTCACAGTTGCGTTCTTCTCGTTTTTCTTGCGGTTCTCCAGTTTGTCCACATATTAGGCATCTATATAATTCCGTGACCATTACTCCATTTCGTCGCCATTCCGTAGCATTCCCTGATCGCCGACTGGCGACGCACGAATTGGGCTATTGTAGTGACGAGAGGGGTCGCCTGCTCGAAACCTGGATATGCAGCGAACCCTAGTGTAGTCAGCCGCTGTGGATTTGAGAATGCGCGTAGCTTGAGAGTTACCGTCGCGAGGGTGACTTTGTGCCATTCGCGAAAAACGTATGGAAGTGTTCTTCAAGACCGTGACAAGGTTTTAAAGTCTACTTCCTTACGTTTAGTAGTCTTTAAAACCTTGTGACGATTTTAAAAACTACTTCCTCACGTTTTTCTATGAAATGCTCGAATGGCACAAAGTCACCCCGCTCGACGGTAGCGCAATAGATTGTAACAGGGCGCAGTGCTGGGCCATTGAATTGAATTGAATTGAATTGAGTTGAATTGAATACAACGGAATGTAACGGAGGGGGGCACAATGGCCCAGCACTGCGACCTGTTAAGCTCTATTGGGCTGACACACTGGTGACGCATTCCCAAACACACACCGGCTGACCACACTAAAGTTCTCTTTATACAGTACCTAGGTTTCGAACAGTCAACCCCAATCGTCCCTAGGCCAGCACACACCATGCGTCGCCAGCCGGCGTTCTGGGACTGCTACGGGATGAAAACGAAATGGAGAAATGATGGCGGAATGACGTAAATGCCTAATGTGGGGGGGAAACCCCAACTGCGACCTTGTCTGCCACAGGTGTCACTATGAATTGTTTCAATAAAAATATTCCAGACCTGAACTTGAATCGAACCCGGCTGCTTCATGATGGTCTGAAGGTTTGACCATTCAGCCACCGCAGAGGATAAGTGCTGGGCTATAATAATAATAATAATAATAATAATAATAATAATAATAATAATAATAATAATAATAATAATCTTTATTGTCATTGAATGAAAAACTTCACTATAGACATTGTCAAATGTTACAATCTTACTGCAATACATTTCATAGATATACAAAATAAAAATTTAATTATTAGAACAATGTAGATATTTACCAAGTTACAAAATATAAAGTTAAAATTACTATATTTACTAGATAAAAGAAAGTATCAAGTACTAATTGTCATATTTTTAATAACTAATTAAGAATACGAAAACAGAGGTTAATAATAAACTTTAAAAATGCAACATAAGGTAGTGCAATTTGCTCTGTTCATTAATACATTGAAATTTAAATGTAAATTGATTTACCACTAGGTTTCATTTAAAATCTCATTATTTAAAAAAAATTAAGAAACAGCAGCCATTACATTTAAAACTGCATTGTTTAAAAATGTATGTCAATTTCAAAGAACTCATTTGAGTAAAGTGGGTTTTTAATTAACCAACTGTACAATTTTGTTTTATAACTTTCAACAGGAAGAAGTTGAATGTTTATAGGGAGCTTATTAAATAATTTGATTCCAATCAATTTATAGTATTTTTTTTGTCACACTAAGTCTACAGTCCCTCCTCTCGTAAATTCAATTCCATTCCATTCCAACAACATTCTCTTGAGACAATCTTAAGATAACCTTATCTGTTACTAGACAGGATGACAGTCGCAATATTTATGGTTGTTCGAAGAAATTTAAATAGTCGACGAATTGTATGTTTTTGAACATATTCCAATAAAGGAAATAATACCGTAGGCTTAAGTAGGTGAGATCCTGAAATTGAGTCCTGTGGCACTCCACAATTTAAAGTGAAAGGACGTGAAAGGTTATTAATAGAACTCAGACCTTACGATCCTGCAGTAAAATAACGGGTTTAATATTTTATAAGACACCCGCATAGCCCAGTCGGCTGAGGCGCTTGTCTACCAATCCGGAGTAGCGCTCGGGCGCGTGTTCGATTCCCGCTTGGGCTGATTACCTCGTTGGGTTTTTCCGAGGATTTCTCCAACCGTAAGGGAAATGGCAGGTAATGTATGTCGAACCCTCGAACACATTTCGTCAAGTATCATCTCGCTATCGCCATTCCTATCGACGCTAAATGATCGATAGATGGTAGATAAGGCGTCGTTAAATAGCCAAGTAAAATATAAAACAGTTCTTTTTTTGTTTGTATAGAGCAATAAGAACAAAATTAAAATTAAGAGGCAACGTTAAAATTATACTTTAAAAAACCAGGCCTACGTTTGCCATTGCCAATATGTTTTAAAATTATTATAGAGGCTCAGTAATTCGATGTCCCATTTGATCCCAAATGGACAATTAATAATAATAATAATAATAATAATAATAATAATAATAATAATAATAATGTATTGGTTACTACATTTTTAGTCACATTTTTCGATAGCCCATCTCCATTCTTCTCTCTTGTTCCGCTGATCCTCCTCCAGAAGTAGTTCACCATAGCGCTCCTTATACTGTCCCTCCATCTTTTTCTTTCTTACTTCCTCTATGCTCTTTCCTTGAGGTATCCATTTCAGTGTGCTTCTCTGTTGTTGTTGCTCTTCTATCCGTTTTACGTGGCCGTAGCAATGTAACTATTTCAATCTAATGTGGTCCAAAATTGCAGTCCCTCTAGTCATGTTTTGTCTGATGATTGTATTCCTAATGTTATCTCTTCTGGATATACGAGCTGCATTACGCCAAGAATCCAGGTCTGTAACAAGTAGTTTTAATTCTGTTCCTTCCAGGGGTGTAGTCGTAAATAAAAGGTATCAGGGCGCCTTACGGAAACTTTTTATTATTATTATTATTATTATTATTATTATTATTATTATTATTATTTTTCGTAGGTTATTTTACGACGCTTTATCAACATCTTAGGTTATTTAGCGTCTGAATGAGATGAAGGTGATAATGCCGGTGAAATGAGTCCGGGGTACAACACCAAAAGTTACCCAGCATTTGCTCATATAGGATTGAGGAAAAACCCCGGAAGAACCTCAATCAATATTATTATTATTATTATTATTATTATTATTATTATTATTATTATTAATATTAATATTTAGAGAAGAAGTGATTGATTTCTCATATCTTAAATCGGGAATACATAAGCCAACACTTTTAAGCAATGATTCACATTCTCTATCTTGTTTGAAAACATGAAAATAGTAATATGCGTTACAAGAGCGGTATGTTGAAGCTTTCATGTCCGAGGAAAAGTTTGAAAAAGCGAAACGTAGTTGAGCTTTTTTAATTTCTGAGAATTGAAAGAAAACATACCGCTCGTGTATCGTACATTATTTTGTGCGAAGATCGTTTATTACATACCTTAAAGAGTAATTTCTAATTAGTTGCAATGAAATCTCCATCTGGGTTTCTGTTCAATGACGGCAAATTTGCAAAACAAAAATATCTATCTTCAACATTGTTGCTTTAAAATGTTTTCTCTGTTTACTATACTCCAGCAGGCCGTGATATAAATCTGTCTTTTTTTAACCCCAGTGTATGATGAGTCTGGAATCTTGTTGATTTTTTCACGGCTTCCTTAATGTTACTTGCAATACGAATGCAGTAACTTTGGTGGAGTTGTAGAGTTTACTTAATTTTTGCAAATATTTAAAAACATTAATTAACAGTGCAATTTAGGTGAATTTGCAGAGGTAAGATTCCAATATATAATTATCACTATATTGAACGTCTCTAAAAATATGTTAAAAGCCTAAAGCAGTAAAATCAATATGTCACTTAAGCGGTAAGAAGAGGGAAATTGTTGTGTGTGTTAGGTTGGGAATACTGAATGTGGAATTTTAGACTTTCCGCGGATTGGTTTTGTGCAGAAACCAAGCAAATACGCACGATCTCGCACAAAATATGATGTGGGTTGTGTGGAGGTAAAGTGTGACATTTCAATTAACAACAAACTTTTGAAAAATGTTACGGATTATATTGCTAACGAATCTGTAGGAACATAGCTGCACGAGTTCGTGCTGTATGCATTCTAATTTTACAGAGTTGTGTAATTATTGAGTTCCAAACTACAGATACATATTCCACTTTTATACTAGGTCAAAATAAAATATTAAAGTTTCACCATAGAATAATTTGTGAACCGTGTTCGATTCAGCGTTCGAATTGTATGGCTATGCGACTAAAGGAAATATTTAATTTGTTAAAATAATGTTTACTGCAAACACACGTGTCATAATTAATAGTTATTTTAATCTGGTTTCCATTAGAATTCAGTGTGACCTGGAAGTATTATAATTAATTTTAATAGGTCATGCTCGGAGATATTTCAAAGTAAAACTTTTAATACAGTTTTGCTCGTTTTAGCTTTCTCTTCGAGGAAAACTGTTTTTTATGATACATTTCGTGTCCACACCTGTTGAGTAACAGTCAGCGCGTCTGGCGGCGAAACCAGGTGGCTCGGTTTCGAATCCCGGTCGGGCCAAGTTACCTGATTGTAGATTTTTCCGGGGTTTTCCCTCAACCCAATACGAGCAAATGCTAGGTAACTTTCGATGCTGGACGCCGAATTCATTTCACCGGCATTATCACCTTTATTTTACTCAGACGCTAAATAACCTGAGATGTTGATACAGCGTGGTAAAATAACCCAATAAAATAAAATAAAATATATTTCGTAGCCTGCTTGGGGAAAGCCATTGGCTGGATTTCCAATAAACTCAGTCAATTTAAAAGAGCTGTGTATTATGAAAATAAATGATTGGAAAATATTTTAGTTTTAACATTCAAATAGGCAGAAATTTGATCCGAACAAAATAAACGTAAGCATGAAAAATTCCTTTGCAGACAGAAAAGTTACATTTGTTTGTAGGCTATTAAATTTCTGCATTTTTAAAGGACAGGACTAAAATTCTTTCAATAGTTCGTGATCATAATATATTGCGCTCCGTAATTGACTGAGCAAATTGAGAATTCAGTCAACGGATTTCCCGAAAGTCGCTATGAAATGTTTCATGTAACAGTTTTTATCTCGAAAACAAAGCGGGAAACGAGCAAAATTATATTTAGCTTTTTTGTTTGAAATATCTCAAAGAATAACCCCTTGAAATTAATGGCATTACTTACGGTTCGCTCTGTATATTTCAATTCTGCGATAATAATCCTCATACTGAAAGTCATGATGCTCGTTTCATAAACTTGAGATGTAAGAACATTCTCCAGGCGGCCCGGCTTAGAGTTCTGGTCAGGTCTGGAGTTTATCATTGAAAAGTCCCTAGTGAAGTCACAGTTGTGGGTTCTTCTCGTTTTTCTCGTGGTTCTCCAATTCGCCCACATGTTAGGCATCTACGTAATTCCGCCACCATTTCTCCATTTCGTCCTCATTCCATAGCATTCCCTGATCGGTGGCTGGCGACGCACGGGTGGGGGGGCTGGCCTAGTGACGAGGGGGGTTGCCCAAAAACGTTTTATAGTTTAACCTAAACTCACTACGAGCGCTGTTCCTCGACCAAAAATTGAACACTTTCGCTCATCTCCATCTTAGGGCAGAGAGCCATGTGATTACGATATGTTTACATCACAATTCCGCTTAATTTGAAATAACATAGAAGGTTATTCAGTATTATTGAAAGTGTTAGGAGTAAGAGCGTATTAATTTAATCAATAGTGTGTGGGTATATTGTGTTTATATATTTTAAATGAATCGTTCTCCTGTGATATACGTGAAATCACAGTGTGCTACATATGAGGCCTATACATAGTGTTTATATAGTATTTTAATCATGTTATAAGTGAAACCATCGTGTGCTCTTGTGCTGCATACAACTGTACAAATAGTATTCTTTTATCATTTATTTTCATCGTACTCCTATATAAATTCCGCAAGTGGAATCATGGGGTATAGTTGAGCTGCATACAACTGTACGAATCAACGTAAGAAGGATTCGGAAATTTCTTTTCACAAGTAAGTTAGTTACATATATTGTATTAGGATATTGTAAAATGACTGAGAACAGTAGTACATATTTATTGTGTTAATAGAAGAGAATGTTTTATAGGAGTAAGCGCAAACTTTCTTTTTAGGTTTCCATTGCAAATGCCTGAGCTTCTCAGTAAACGGTTATCTGCTGTTAAACGCGATAAATTTATACCATCAATTCACCACAGGCTTTGTTCAGTTCATTTCATAGAATCTTGTTTCTGGAAGAGTAATGGTAATAAGTTACTGAAACCTGACGCAGTTCCATCAGTTTTTAATTTTCGAGCCCATCTCACAAAGGTAATCACAAAATGATTTTAAAAGGCCATAGCCTAGTTAGATTTTTGACCTTTAAAATAATGTTTTTTTATGTTCATTTATTTGTAACTTATATTGAAGTACGGTACTGAAAGTTACTTATAACATAGATCCATGTCTATATTTTGCAAATCATAATTAAAATTAATTTATTTATGAATCAATAGGTGAGTGCAAAATAAATCTGGTTAAGTATTTTCATACTATCTAGATATGGCCTAGTTACAATATTTTGACATTCTTGCACATATTCGATTTAATAATAACAGTTGATGCATTTCCTTGTTTATTGAAATATTTATTATTAGGCCTAAGTAAAATGCACTCAGTGTGCAAGATTAAGTTAATGTCCTAACTCGATTAATTAAATATTTCAGGAACTCCATCGGTACAGATTTGATGAATTGTGTAAATATGAATAGGTCTGATCACGAAGACAATAATTTTTAATTGACAGTTTTAGCATAACAGCTTAATATTTGTTGTTCACAAAGATGACGATTACTGACTGACAGTTCCAGTTTCTTCAATTATTTGCTGTTGTAGACTACTACAGGAATGCAGGCGATTACGTTTCACTGTTTATATTTGTTTTTATCCTTGTTACTCTTTCAGCTTATATTTGGTTGTTTTTTTATGGTATAGTAATAAATCTTAGTGTCTTTTGCGTTGCGTTCTATCAGCATTACTTTTCGTTCGCTATTTTCACGACCGCAAGATGCACACAATGTGCAAGATCAAGTTAATGTTCTCACTCGGTTATTGAAATATATTTCAGGAAGCCCATCCTACGGATATGATGAATTATGTAAATAGAAATACGCCTAAGTCATAAAGACGACGAAGATTATTGACTGACAGTTGCAGGATTAATATCTTTGATTATTTGATGTTATACCACAAGAATGCAGGTAATTACGTTTTACTATTTATATTTGTCTTTATCCTTGTTGCTCTTAGGCTCATGTTTGGTTGTTTTTATGTTGTATAGTAATAAATCTTAGTTTGTTTTACGATTGCGTTCTATCAGCATTGCTTTCCGTCCGCTATCGTCACGGCCCCAAGATGGCGGCGAGCGATCGCTTCAATTTGGGTCCAGTCCTATCTTCTGCGCAGCCGGCAGTGTGGGGACTTGGGGTTGCCTGCTCGAAACCAGATACGCAGCGATCCCCAATGTAGTCAGCCAGTGTGGATTTGAGAATGCGCCTAGCTTGAGGCTTAGTGCAGTAGATCGTAACAGGTCGCAATGCTGCGCCATAATGCTCACCTCCCCTAAATTCCATTCCATTCCAATAACATTCTGTGAGACAGTCTTAATGTAACCTTACGTTTAACTGGACAGGATGATAGCCACAATATCTATGGTTGTTCGAAAAAATTTAAATTTGTTCACGAGTTATGTTTTTGAACACATTTCAATAAAGGAAATACTGTAATAACTTGGACCTAAGTAGGTAAAATCTGAAATTGAGTCCTATAGAAGATAAGATAGAGAAAGAACTGGTTTAATATTTTCCAAGACACCGGCATAGCTCAGTCGGCTGAGGGTTTTCTCTACCGATCCGGTGTTGCGCTCGGGCGCGGGTTCGGTTCCTACTTGAGCTGATTAACTGGTTGGGGTTTTTTTCCCGATATTTTCTCCAACCGAAAGACAAATGTCAGCTAATCTATGGCGAATTCTCCTCGTATATCATCTCGCTAACACCATTCCCATCGATGCTTAATGACCGAGTAGTTGATAAAGCGTCGTTAAATAACTAAGTAAAATATAATACAAAATATTTTCTATTTGTATAGAGCCAAAAGAACAAAATTAAAATTAAAAGGCCACGTTAAAATTTTTCTATTAAAAACCAGGCCTACTTCTTCTATTATCTATATATTTTTAAATTACTATAGAGGCACAGTAATTCGATGTCCCATATGATCCCAAATACACAAATAGTAATAATAATAATAATAATAACAATAAAAATAGTAATAGTAATAATAATAATTTATTTGTGAGTACATTGTTAATCACATCTTTCGATAGCCCATCTCCATTCTTCTCTCTTGTTCCGCTGATCCTCCCGCAGATGTAATTCAGCATACCGCGCCTTATACAGTCTCTCAATGTTTTTTTTGTCTTCTTATCTGCGCTTTCCTTGAGGTATCCATTTTTAGTGTGCTTCTCTGTAGCTGTTGCTCTTTCATCCGTTATACGTGCCCATGCCATTGTAACAATTAATTCCAATGTGGTCAAAATTGCACTACCTCTAGTCATTTTTGTCTGATGATTGTATTCCTAATGTTATCTCTTCTGGATATACGAGCTGCTCTACGCCAAGAATCCAGTTCTGTAAGAAGTAATTTTAATTCTGTTCTTTTCAGGGGTGAAATCGTAAATAAAAAGGTACCAGGGTGCTTCACGAAAAATATATTGTTATTATTATTATTATTATTATTATTATTATTACTATTACTATTATTATTATTGTTATTTTATAGAAAAGAAGTGATTGAATTCTCATATCCTTAAAACGGGGAATACGTAAGCCAGCACTGCTTAAACAATGAGTCGCATTCTGTAATTTTTTTTGAAAACACGAAAAAATGTGATGTCGATGGTGTGGAGGTAAAATATGACATTTTAATTAACAAGAAACTTTTGAAAACTGTTACGAATTATATTGCTATCGAATCTGTACTAACATAGCAACACGAGTTTGTATTGTATGCGTTCTAATTTTTCAGAGTTGTGTAATTATTGAGTTCCAAACTACAGATACATATTCCAGTTTTCTACTAGTGCAAAAAAAAATTGAAGTTTTACCGTATAATAATTTGTGAACAGTTTTCGAATCAGCACTCCAATTGTATGGCTATGCGAGTAAAGGCAATAGTTATATTTGTTAAAATAATGTTTACTGCAAACGCACGTGTCATAATTAATAGTTACTTTAGTATTTTTTCCATTAAAATTCAGGGTGACCTAGAAGTATTGTCGTTAATGTCAGTGGATCATGCTTCAGGATATTTCAAAGGAAAACTTTTAATACAGATTTGATCGTTTTTGCTTCCTCTTCGAAAAAAAATTGTTTTATATGATACATTTCGTAGCGTGCTTTGGGAAAGCCATTGATTGAATTCCCAATAAACTCAGTCAATTTAAGAGCAATGATTGACATTATGTATTTTGTTTGAAAACATGAAAAAATGTAATGTCGGTGGTGTGAACGCAAAGTGTGACATTTTAATTAACAACAAACTGTTGCGGATTATATTGCTAACGAATCTGTAGGAACATAGCTGCACGAGTTTGCATTGTATGCATTGTAATTTTACAGAGTTGTGTAATTATTGTGTTTCAAACTGCAGATACATATTGCACTTATTTCAAAATAAAATATTAAAGTTTTACCATATCAGCATTCCGATTGTATGTCTATGCGGGTAAAGGGAATAGTTACATTTGTTAAAAAAAAGTTTAATCCAAACACACGTGCCATCGTTAATAGTTATTTTAACTTTGTTTCCATTAGAATTCAGGGTGACCTGGAAGTATTATCATTAATTTCAATGGGTCATGCTTAGAGATATTTCAAAGGAAAACTTTTAATACCGATTTACTCGTTTTTGCTTCCTCTGCAAGAAAAGGATTATTTTATGTGATAAATTTCGTAGCGTGCTTTGGGAAACCCATTGATTGAATTCCTAATCAATTCAGTCAATTTAAAAGAGCTGTGTAGTATGAAAATAAGTAATTGAAAAAAAAATTAGTTTTATCGTTCATATGTGCATACATTTCATCCGAACAAAATAAACGTGACAGTAAAATAGGTTTAGAATAGATGGGGCCGTCTATTGCTTATCTTACAATGTAGTATTCATATATTACATTTTATTGATGATCATTTTCGGCATATTTAGGACATCTTCAGATCTTAAAAAGTTGTCTTCATACATACTTAATATTATGCCACATTGGTTAAATGCAATATATAACTAAAAAACAACGAATTCATAATCACACTAGTTTAAGGCGAACATGTGATTACCTACTGTGTCCACAATCAGCTGTTGATTGTACAATGTCACTTCATCATGTGTTAAAACACAAACACTAATTGAGTGGAACACATTAAAACAGATCTATAACATTAACATTAAACATTAGCAGATGACACTTGATAAAAACATGACGTTTTCGTCTTTCATTTTGTTTACATGTTCTGATAAAACAAATTAAACACAATTGAATGTCTGTGCTATGTGGTGGATTGTTTGCCTGTGTCAAGTGTTGCAAAGTTTTCTAGCGTTAACAGTCAAATTGAAGTACAATGATGTTTTATTTTTTTTATTTCAGTAGGTTATTTTACGACGCTTTATCAACAGCTTAGGTTATTTAGCGTCTGAATGAGATGAAGGTGATAATGCCGGTGAAATGAGCCCGGGGTCCAGCACCGAAAGTTACCCAGCATTTACTCATATTGGGTTGAGGGAAAACCCCGGAAAAAACCTCAACCAGGTAACTTGCCCCGACCGGGAATCGAACCCTGGCCACCTGGTTTCACGGCCAAACATGCTAACCGTTACTCCACAGGCGTGGACACAATGATGTTAATATTAGATATCAGCTTGATTTAGACGTATGTTAACAGTTTTTCAAGTTGTCACTTCTCGAAGTTCAGTCAGCCGGACATGCTGTAAACACGCGAAATTTATTTAGGTCTATTTTTAAAATAAAGTACTTTTTTGTGATCCCCGGTAAGTAATTGTGGAGAAATAACTTACATACAACAGCTGGTGTTGTTGTGGTGGTGTGTTCGTACCGGTAGTTCGGCTCTGACTGAGATTCGGGACGTGCTCATATTATGTAACCTTACGCTAGTGTACATCTAGAGGTACCGGAAGTGAGGGAAGTGGTGGAGGAACCTGTATGGAAATTTGCTTAGATTGTTCCTTTGGAGTTAATTTGAATAAATTGAATAATGGTTTAGAAGTATTACTTATTTGTTTATGTTGGGATTATCTTGATTCAAATTTTTGCAATGTAATAATGTTCTGACTTGTCGATTTAAGAACTGTCATTGATGACTTTTACAATTTTTAGTGCGTCTTTTATATTTGTTAGTTCATGCCCTTCATCTACGAGATGTTTTGCAAATTTAAATTTGTTTCGGTTATATTTAAAATCTGTTATATGTTCATTGTACCTGATTTTGAAGTTACGGCGTGTTTGACCTTTGTACGTCTTGGGGCAGTTTTTACAGTTTAATTGATAAATACCACTATTTTGGTAAGGTTCGATATTATTTGTTCTATTGTGAATTATGTTGTGTAATTTATTATTAGTTCGTGGAGGAATATGGATCTTCTGTTTTTTTTTTTTTTGAAAAAAATTGTTTAGTTTATTAGAAATTTTACCGAAATATGTCATAGCATGCCATGACTTTTTGGTTTTTGAAGCTTCCGGGGTGATTGTGGTGAATTTCCTTGTGGACAATTTTGACTTTCTTTTGTTGATTAGTTTATTAATTAGTTGTTTGTCAAAGCTGTTTTCCATAGCCAGGTTTTGAATGTATGTATATTCTTTATTAAAATTTTCTTTATTGAGAGGTGTTGTAAGCATCCGGTCTATTAAGTATCTAAATTTGCTCATTTTGTGGGTTGTGGGGTGTGTGGAAATTTTATCTACGGAATGTGATGTAGCTGTTTATTTCCTATATATATCAAGGACTATTGTAGGAGGTGTCAACTTAATGTTTAAATCCAAAATATTTATGTTACCATCAATACTTGCTTCATGAGTAAATTTCACGTTCTGGTGTAATTTATTGAATTCATCTTTTATAGCAATCGTTTGATCTTCATTATTATCGTAAATTATAAGGGTGTCGTCAACGTATCGTACATACATAGAAATGTCAAATTTATTAGTCAAAGTGTTAATATATTTCTTTTTAGGTTTTGTAAAAATAAATTTGTTAAGAAGCCTGATAAGGGATCGCCCATTGCTAGGCCTTTGGGTTGGAAATAGATTTTATTGTTGAATTTAAAATAATTTTGTTTCAATGAGAGTTCCAGTAAATTAACGACTTGTTGTATTAGATTGCTATTGAGCTGAAGTTCGTTTAATTTTGAAGATATTATAGCTAAAGTTTCCTTACTTGGGATATTTGTGTACAAGTTTGTTATGTCTAGCGGTAGTAACTTCGTTGTTTTGGTGGTTTTTAATTTTAATAATTTGTTTATTAACTGTTTTGTATTGTTAATTGCGTATTCATTATCGTGGATAATAGTTCTATTTAGGAAGTTATATAAGTATTTATTAAGTTTGTAATTGGGGGCATCTCTACAATTGACTATGGGCCTCATGGATAGTTCGGTTTTGTGCCTCTACTTTGAAAACCCTTCCAAAAACGGACAAAACCGAACTATTGTAGGAGGCCCATAGTTAATTGTAGAGATGCCCCCAGTTACAAACTTAATAAATACTTATATAACTTCCTAAATAGAACTATTATCCACGATAATGAGTACGCAATTAACAATACAAAACAGTTAATAAACAAATTATTAAAATTAAAAACCACCAAAACAACGAAGTTACTATCGCTAGACATAACAAACTTGTACACAAATATCCCAATTAAGGAAAATTTAGCTATAATATCTTCAAAATTAAACAAACTTCAGCTCAATAGCAATGTAATACTACAAGTCGTTAATTTACTGGAACTCTCATTGAAACAAAATTATTTTAAATTCAACAATAAACTCTACTTCCAACCCAAAGGCCTAGCAATGGGCGATCCCTTATCAGGCTTCTTAGCAAATTTATTTTTACGAAACCTTGAAAAGAAACATATTAACACTTTAATAAATTTGACATTTCTATGTATGTACGATACGTTGACGACACCCTTATAATTTACGATAATAATGAAGATCAAACGATTGCTATAAAAGATGAATTCAATAAATTACACCAGAAATGAAATATACTCATGAGGCAAGTATTGATGGTAACATAAATATTTTGGATTTAAACATTAAGTTGAAACCTCCTACAATAGTCCTTGATATATATATATATATATATATATATATATATATATATATATACCTGCATATATGCATCACATTCCATAGATAAAATTTCCACACACCCCACAACCCACAAAATGAGCAAATTTAGATACTTAATAGACCGGATACTTACAACACCTCTCAATAAAGAAAATTATAATAAAGAATATACATACATTCAAAATCTGGCTATGGAAAACAGCTTTGACAAACAACTAGTTAATAAACTAATCAACAAAAGAAAGTCAAAATTGTCCACAAGGAAATTCACCACAATCACCCCGGAAGCTTCAAAAACCAAAAAGTCATGGCATGCTATGACATATTTCGGTAAAATTTCTAATAAACTAAACAATTTTTTCAAAAAAACAGAAGATCCATACTCCTCCACGAACTAATAATAAATTACACAACATAATTCACAATAGAACAAATAATATCGAACCTTACCAAAATAGTGGTATTTATCAATTAAACTGTAAAAACTGTCCCAAGACGTACAAAGGTCAAACACGCCGTAACTTCAAAATCAGGTACAATAAACATATAACAGATTTTAAATATAACCGAAACAAATCAAAATTTGCAAAACATCTCGTAGATGAAGGGCATGAACTATCAAATATATAAGACGCACTAAAAATTGTAAAAATCATCAATGACAGTTCTTTAATCGACACGTCAGAACAATATTATATTGCAAAAACTTTCAATCAAGGTAATCCCATCATAAACGAAAAAAAAGTAATTCTTCCAACTCATTATTCAATTTATTCAAATTAATTCCAAAAAAGCAATCTACGCAAATTTCCATACAGGTTCCCCCACCACTTCCCTCACTTCCGGTACCGCTAGACGTCACTAGCGTAAGGCTACATAATGTGAGCACGTCCTGAATCTCAGTCAGATCCGAGCTACCGGAACGAACACACCACCACAGCAACACCAGCTATTGTAAGTAAGTTATTTCTCCACAATTATTTACCGGAGATCACAAAAAAGTACTTTATTTTGAAAGTAGACCTAAATAAATTTCGCGTGTTTACAGCATGTCCGGCTGACTGAACTTCGAGAAGTGACAACTTGAAAAACTGTTAACATACGTCTACATCAAGCTGATATCTAATATTAAAATCACTGTACTTCAATTGGATTGCTAACGCTAGAAAACTTTGCAACACTTGACACAGTCAAACAGTCCACTACATAGCACAGATATCCAATTGTGTTTAATTTGTTTTATCAGAACATGTAGACTAAACAAAATGAACGACGAAAACGTCATCCGTCTTATATGATTTGATCAAGTGTCATCTGCTAATGTTTAATGTTAATGTTATAGATCTGTTTTAATGTGTTCCATTCAATTAGTGTTTGTGTTTTAACATATGATGAAGTGACATTGTACAATCAACAGCTGATTGTGGACACAGTAATCACAAGTTCGCCTTAAATTAGTGTAATTATGATTTTGTTGTTTGTTAGTTATGTATTGCATTTAACCAATGTGGCATAATATTAACACGCTAGAAATACTACTGCACACATCATCTCTTTATTCTTCATCTTTCACTGTTGCTACTTCTCGTCACTGGAATTCTCTGCCGCCTGAAGTCAAGGGCAGCCGAACTTAAATTTCCTGTAAATATAAATTAGAAAAATATCTTATAGGCCTAATGAGTTGCCAGACCTAACGCGTTGCTAATATTTAATGGAATGTGTTCCACGGTATTCATTTTCATTTTTTTTTGTTTTTTATTTTTATTATCTAATTCGTGTTTATATATCACTTAACGCCAATATGTATCCCACTGTTTTGCTTTTTTATTATTAATCTATTTTTTTGTGTTCTGTTATTCAATTGTCGGTTTCTGGTTTAATTATGTAAATCCTTCTTAATTGTAATCTAATACTAGTATGTATACTACTGTGTTTATTTTTATTTTTACTGTGTACATTGTTTTTATTGAATTATGGGCTTCTGTTTTTATGTGATTCGTATTTAATTCTAACAACATTAATATGTATTTCACTATGTTTATTTTTATTTTATGAGGTAAATTTTATGTAACTACCTGTTTTGATCTCATTATGTACATAAATTGTGTCAGTACGTAAGTACTTAATTCCGATCCAGTTTTATGTTCAACTGTGTAAGCAAGTTTTAATCCTGGTTGAGTGTAAGAGAAGTCCTTACGGCCTTAACTCTGCCAGGTTAAATAAAGCCATTATTATTATTATTATTATTATTATTATTATTATTATTTATGAAGACAACTTTTTAAGATCTGAAGATGGCATAAATACGCCGAAAAAGTTCATCAATAAAATGTAACATATAAATACTACATTGTAAGATAAGCAATAGACGCTCCATCCATTCTAAACCTATTGTATTTCTGCTTATCGGTTGAAACTACCAACAAAATGAAAATAGTGACAATAAAAATTCATTTACAGAGAGAAAACTTGCATTGGTTTGTAGGCTATTAAATTTCTGCAATTTTAAAGGACAGAAATAAAATCCTTTCAGTAATATGTTACCATAACATATTGCTCTCTGTAACTGACTGAGTAAATTGAGAATACAATAAATGGTTTTCCCAATAGTCGCTATGAAATGTTTCATAGAAAATTATTTTTATCTCGAAAACGAAGTAAAAAGCGAGCAAAATTGTATTAAACTATTTCGTTTCAAATATCTCAAAGAATAAACCACTGAAATTAATGCCATTACTTACGATTAGTCGTGTATATTTGAATTCTGCAATAATAATCCTCATACTGAAAGTTATGATTCTCGTTTCATAAACAGTAGATGTAATAACATTTTCCAGGCGGCCCGGGTTCGAGTTCCGCTCAGGTCTGGGACTTATCATTCAAAAATCCGTAGTGAGGCTTGTGGCGGAGAAGGTCTCAGTTGAGATTTTTCCCGTTTTTCTCGGAATTCTCCAGTTTGTCCCCATATCAGGTATCTACATAAACCCGTCACCATTTCTCCATTTCGTCGCCATCTGGCGACGCACGGAGGGGCTGGTCTAGTGACGAGGAGGGCTGCCTGCTGGAAACCAGATAGAAAGCGAACCCTAGTGAAGTCAGCCGGTGTGGTTTTGAGAATGCGCTTAGCTTGTGAGTTAGCGCAAGAGATCGTAAAAAGTCTCAAGTCTGAGCCATTCAATTGAGTTGAATTTAACGGAGGAGGGCACTGTGGCCCAGCACTGTGACCTGTTACGATCTATTGCCCTAACTCTCTGGTGACGCATTCACAAATCCACACAGGCTGACCACACTAAGTTTCTGTGTGTGCCCAGGTTTTGAACAGGCAACCCCACTCGCCCCTAGCCAGCACCCTCCATGCGACGCCAGCCGGCTTTCGGGAAATGCTACGGAATAATAACCAAATGGAGAAATGGTTACAGAATGATGTAAATGCCTAATTTGGGGAGAAATTCCAACTGCGACCTTGTCTGCCACAAGTGTCACTACGAATTTTTTAAATAAAAATATCCCAGAACTGAAAGGGAATCGAATCCGAGCCGTTGCATGTCAGTCTGAAGGTCGGACCAATCAGCCACCGCAGAGGGTAAGTGCTGGGCCATAGTGCCACCACAGTCTAATATTATATAGTCACGAAGCTGGAGTTGTGAGGGTGCTAAGAACAATAGACTGTGCCGGTACTAGTTCGCATTGTCTGCAATGAGGCGATAGTAGCGATCCTAGTAGTTAGCAACAATCTATGGATGCATATTAACTACGTATTGACCTTCGTGACTGATAGACTGTGGTGCCACCCTCCCGTAAATTCCATTCCATTCCAATAACTCGTGAGACAATCTTAAGATAAACATATCTTACTGGACAGTATGACAGTCGCAATATCTATGGCTTTTTTTTTAAATTAAATTGTCGACGAGTTATATGTTTTTAAACACATTTTTAATAAGAGAAATAATACCGTAGCACAAAGTAGGTGAGGTCGTGAAATTGAGTCCTGTGGCACTCCACACTTTAAAATGAAAGGACTTGAGAGGTTATTAACAGACCTCAGACCTTATGATCCTGTAGTGAAATAACGGGTTTAATATTTTCTAAGACACCGGCATAGCTTATTAGGCTGAGGCGCTTGTCTACAAATCCGGAACTGCGGTCGGTCGCGGATTCGATTCCTGTTTGGTCCGATAACCTGGTTGGGTTCTTTGCAAGGTTTTCTCCAAACGTAAAGCAAATGTCAGGTAATCTATGGCGAATTATCGGACTCATCTCGTCAAACATCATCTCGCTATCACCATTCCCATCGACGCTAAATGACCGAGTAGCAGATAAAGCGTCGTTAAATAGCTAAGTAAAATATAATATAAAAAATTATCTATTGTTTGTATAGTGGAATAAGAACAACATTAAAATTAGAAGGCCATGTTAAAATTATTCTATTAAAAAACCAGACCTACTTTTCTCATTGTCAATATGTTTTTAAATTACTATAGAGGCTCAGTAACTCGATGTTCCCTATGTTCCCAAATCGGCAAATAATAATAATAATAATAATAATAATAATAATAATAATAATAATAAAATAATAATAATAATAAAATATATAATAATAATAATAATAATAATAATAATAATAATAATAATAATGTATTGGTTACTACATTGTTAATCACATCTTTCGATTGCCCGTCTCCTTTCCTCTCTCTTGTTTCGCTGATACTCCTCCATTTGTAGTTCAGCGTAGCGCACCTTATACCGTCCCTTCATTTTTTTTTGTCTTATTGTCTGCGCTTTCCTTCAGGTGTCCATTTCAGTGTGCTTCTCTGTAGTTGTTTCAATTCCATCCATTTTACGTGCCCATACCATTGCAACTGTTAATTCTAATGCGGTCCAAAATTACACTACCTCTAGTCATTTTTTGTCTGATGATTGTATTCCTAATGTTCTCTTTTGGTCAGATAAAGGATTCCTCTTTAAGAAAATAGCATTGCGCATATGAAGGCTGTTCCAGCTACTATTTATAAGTATATTTCTTGAGAACTCTGAATTAATTAGCTTCATTTAATTCATAGAACATAATTTCATTGAGAACTAGATCGATTCCGTAGGCTAAAATTGTGTTACACCTCTAAAATTACCATGTATTTAATTTACGAATAGCGGGGTAACAGCTAAATTGATGGAATAGTCTTCCGCTCTCTTACCAACGATCTTCGCTGAAAAAATTAACAGACATGTAGGGGTGGTACACTCAAGGCTAAGATTTCACACTGTTAAAACACGCTTATTTGAAGAAGTACACAAAATTTAATTGTGGCAAAACAACAAAGGCATTAGGTATTATAATTTAGGATCTTGTTTGCTTAGAGTGTGAAGGTAATAATGGAAAAAGTGTGCTGTACATATTCCTAAATTTCTATTATAAGCACTCCTTACATTTTTAATAACGGAAAACGTGCGCTGCAAGTAATATTATGTTTGTATTGTAAACGCTCTTTACATTTAATAACAGTAAACGTGTGCTACACATAATATTAAGCACTTCTTGACCCAAAAAAACAGTTTTATTATTATTATTATTTATTATTATTATTATTATTATTATTATTATTACTTTATTATTATTATTATTACTTTATTATTATTATAATACTTGAGATGTCCTATAAGCAGTACCATGAGCTGCTGTCAAGAAGTCAAAGGGAGAATAGCAATGGCAACGGAAGCTTTTAACAGAAAAATGACCTGTGGAAAAAGAATAAGTAAGACACTAATGATGTGCTTTGTGAGTAGTGTAGCGTTGTATGGGGCAGGAACATGGACATTATGACGAAGTGAAGAGAAGCGAATAGAAGCATTTGAAATGTGGATATGTAGAAGGATCGAGCTTGTGAAATGGACAGACAGAGTAAGAAACGAAGCTGTGTTGGAAGAAGTGGATGAAGATAGGATGACGCTAAAACTGCTGTGAAAGAGGAAAAGGAATTGGCTGCATCACTTGTTGAGAAGAAAATGCCTTCTGAGAGATGCACTGGAAGGAATGGTGAACGGGAGAAGAGTTCGGTGCAGAAGAAGATATCAGATGATAGACGACATTAAGATATATGGATCATATGCGGAGATAAAGAGGAAGGCAGAAAATAGTAAAGACTGGAGAATGCTGGGTTTGCGGTGAAATACTTGCCCTTGGGCAGAACACTAGAACACTGTGAATGAATAATAATAATAATAATAATATTATTATTATTATTATTATTATTATTATTATTATTATTATTATTATTTAAGAAACGAGATCCTAAAGTTGGCAATCTAACTAATAGCAACTTAGAAATGGCTCCAGAGAGAATCAGAACCAAATATCTTTTTGTTTCTAGATTTAGTCCTAATGTAAACGAGAATAATATTAAGGATTCACTCTTTCATCAACGTAAATTAAGGTCTCTCGAAATAACTAAATTGAAAACAAAATACCAGTCGTATTCCTCTTTTCATATCTCAGTTGATGAGAGGGATTTCGAGTTCATTAATAATTCTGATGTTTGGCCTGCGGGATGCCTCATTGCACCCTTTTTTGGTAAACTTAAACCTGAGCAGCATTTTGCTCCACCAGGTACTTCAGTTGATTCTAGGGTTAATGCCTCTTAATATTATTCTCTAACTCTCAATGCACAGTTCTAATAATCATCTTGAGATATTTTACCAAAATGTTCGTGGTCTTAATACAAAAATTGATGAAATTTTTCAAAATGTAGTAAGTAATAATGATATCATTATCTGTCTTACTGAAACATGGTTATCTGAATCAGTATTAAATACAAACTTATTCCCTAACAATTATACTGTGTTTCGAGCAGACAGAACGTATGAGGACACAAATAAAAAAAGAGGTGGGGGTGTCCTAACAGCGATTAACAACCAGTTACCTTTTACCTGTCGGCGATGTGATTTAGAAATTATTAATGAATGTGTTTGGATTGAAATTAAAATGGCTGATGGTATTAATTTATTAATCGGAAATCATTACTTCCCACCTGATTTCGGTCATAATCACTTAAAATCTTACCTCAATTTTCTTGAAAAAAACCTTGATACTCATAATTTTAGAATAGTAATTATTGGTGATTTCAATTGTCCTGGTATGGATTGGTCAACTGGTTTTAATCTTAATGATATTCATTACTACTCTAAAATTAAGTCCAGTGATTTATATTCCTCGTCTTGCCTTCTGGGATTAAACCAAATTAATTTTACTGTTTCAAGTAAAAATCTACTTGATCTTGTCTTTACTAATATTATTAACAGTACAGTAAAACTAGCCAATCATTCTCTAGTTTTGGAGGATTCTTATCATCCATCTATCTCCATTAATCTTGAAGTGTATTTGTCGCTACCTGATCACTGCCAATCTAGTACCTTCATAAATTATTCTCAAGGTGATTACTTGAAACTCTATTCCACTCTATACAATCATGATTGGAATTCCATATATCAAACTACTGATGTTAACGTTGCTGCTAACGCGTTATCCCAGATTATGAACAAAGCTATTTCTCTTGCTGTTCCTGTCACTTTCGTAAAAAAATCGCACTATCCTAAATGGTTTTCAAATACCTTGCGTATACTTATTAAGAAAAAGAACAAAGCACATAGAAATTTTAAGAAATTCAAAACTGATCACCATTATCAAATTTTTTCCAATTACAGAAAACAAGTTAAAGCTATGATTAAATCTGACAAATTTAAATGGTTACAATCCATTGATGAAAATTTGAAGAATGAACCTAATAAATTTTGGAAATACGTAGAATCTTTTCGTAAATCCAATAATTATCCCACCGAATTATTAATAAATGGGATTCACATTACTGATCAGCAAGAAATTGCTAATGCATTTGCTAATCAATTCAAGTCGATTCAAAAACAGCCTAATTCTAATCTCTGTTTGTTGGAGTATAATTCTACTGACTTCTTATCCTTACCTAAAATTACAGTTGATGACGTTTCATTAGCCATAAAAAAGCTTAAACCTAATAAATCAAAGGGCACTGATGGCATTCCTAATTTTATTATTAAGGGATGTTCTAATATTCTAATACCCGTTTTAACTTTTATATTTAATTTAAGTTTATTAACCGGTACATACCCTATGCTTTGGAAAGAAGCATCCGTTATTCCTATCTTTAAGAATGGTAAAAAAAATGTTGTTTCCAATTATAGACCTATTTCAATATTAAACAATTTCTCAAAAATTTTTGAAAAAATAATCCACAAACATGTTTCATTTTATGTTAAGAATAAAATTAATTCAGCACAACATGGTTTTACTAAAGGTAAATCAACAACTACAAACTTAGTATCCTACCTTAATCTTGTTATGCCTGTTGTTGAAACCCAAGGTCAAATTGACTCAATTTATATCGACTTTAGCAAAGCGTTTGATGTTGTACCTCACAATATTCTGATAAATAAATTAAAAAACTTTGGTCTCTCTTCTAACTACGTGAGCTGGTTTGAAAACTATTTAACTAATAGACAATGTTGTGTTCGTCTAGGTGATTCTCTCTCGGACCCATTTAATTGTTTATGTGGAGTTCCCCAAGGATCTACATTGGGCCCTCTATTATTTGTATTATTTATTGATGACATATGTAAAAGAATAAGTTCAAACTACCTGTTATTTGCTGATGATCTCAAAATCTTTCGCTCAATAAATAGTTCTGCCGATTGCCAAACTCTTCAAAATGATATTAACTCCATTGAACTTTGGTCTGACATTAATGGAATGAAAATTAATGAAACAAAAACTTTTGTCATTTCGTACTCTCGAAAAACTACTTCCATAAAATTTAGTTATTCTCTTAACAACGTCTGTATTATTAGGAAAAATTCTATAAAAGATCTTGGTGTACTACTCGATTCTAAATTATACTTTCACGATCATGTTCAATATATTTATAATCATTCAATAAGAATGCTTGGTTTAATAAGGTCTATAACCTATTCTTTTTCTACTCCTGAGTCACTATTAATTCTATACTTTACTTTGGTTCGTTATAAACTTGAATATGCATCTGTAGCCTGGAATTCCATTACTTCAACCGATTCGGTTAAATTGGAAAATATTCAAAGAAAATTTATTTCCTTATGTGCTTTTCGATATATACCCAATTCCACTGACTTTAACTATGAGATTACCTGTAAATATTTTAACTGTTGTAGCCTTTATGCTAGATGTCTAAATCTTGATTATCATTTTTTTTGCAAAGTTATCAAGGGTGATATTGATTGTGAGTCTATCATAAACAATATCAGCCTTCGTATTCCTACAAAAGGTTTAAGATTTCAAAAAAATTTTTATAACCGAAATTCAAAATCACTTTCTCCAGTCTGTAGATGCATAAAATATGCCAATTTGCATGGGTACAATTTCGATCCTTTTAAGGTTTAGTTTCGTTTTGATTATTAGTTTTTACTGTTTGTACTCAATTTTATTTATGTATGTTTTTGTTATTTAAGATATTATTTATTTTTGTTTCGCACCTTTGTATCTTCTGTTTGTGTATTGTGCTGAACTATAATTGGCCTCTGGCTGTTCTTCAGCACACAAATATTAATAATAAATAAATAAATAAATAATTTATTATTATTAGTACTGTCATTTCTAATAGCAGCAACTTTTTATGTATCTAAAACTGTATTTTAATGCGTACTTTCAATCATTATGGAGCCTAGTTAAGGTGTCTGACAGTTGGTTAATGGCGTAAATATCCGAAGTCTACTTGTAATGTATATAAAATATAAAGTATATTTTTGCAGACATCATAGTGGCATTAATAGGTTTTTATCATTTCCACGAACTCAACATACCTATGTTTTCCGATAAACTTTGTAGAACGCTATACGTGTTAGTAAGAGAGTGAGATAGAGATTCTATACCTCACTCGATCTACTAACGGAGGCATCTTGTGGCAACAATGTACTAGCCAAGACCCGTAAGACCAATGCCTTTTTCTTAAGGTGGAATAATGTATACGAGCTTCTCTTTGCCAAGAATCCAGTTCTTTATTTCCGTTTTTCCAGGGGTGTATTCGTAACTAAAAAGATACCAGGGCGCTTCACGAAGAGTTTATTATTAATTTTAATAATAATAATATTATTATTATTATTGTTGTTATTATTATTATTATTATTATTATTATTATTATTTAGAGTAGAATTTATTGATTTCTCAGATCTTCAAAAGGAGGAATACGTAAGCCAACACTGTTTAAGCAATGATTCCCATTCTGTATTTTGTTTGAAAAAATGAAAAACTGAGGCTAATGTCGGTGGTGTCAAGGTAAAGTGTGAAATTTTAATTAACATCAAACTTTTAATAACTGTTACCGATTATATTGCTAACGAATCTGTAGGAACATAGCTGCACGAGTTTGGATTGTATGCATTCTAATTTTACAGAGTTGTGTAATTATTGAGTTCCACACTACAGATACATATTACACTTTTATACTAGTTCAAAATGAAATATTAAAGTTTTACCATACAATAATTTGTGAACCGTGTTGGAATCAGCATTCAAATTGTACGGCTATGCGACTAAAGGAAATAGTTACATTTGTTAAAATAATGTTTATCCTAACGCACGTGTCATAATTAATAGTTACTTTAACCTAGTTCCATTAAAATTCAGGTTGACCTGGAAGTATTATCATTAATTTCAATTGGTGATGCTTCGAGATATTTCAAAGGGAAACTTTTAATACCATTCTGCTCGTTTTTGCTTCCTTTTAGAAAAAAAATTGTTTTATATGATACATTTCGTAGCGTGCTTTGGGAAAGCCATTGATTGAATTCCCAATTTAAGAGACCTGTGTATTGTGAAAATAAATAAGTGAAACATTTTAGTTTTATCGTTGAAATGTGCAGAAATTTGATCCGAACAAAATAAACGTGAGAATGAAAAATTCCTTTGCATAGAGGAAAGTTACATTTGTTTGTAGGCTGTTAAATTTCTGCACTTTTAAAGGACAGAACTAAAATCCTTTTAATAATTTGTTACCAAAGTACACTGCTCTCTGTAACTGACTACGCAAATCGAGAATTCAATCAATGGCTTCCCCAAAATTTGCTATGGAATGTTTCATATAAAAAAAATTTCATCTCGAAAACGAAGTAAAAAAACGAGCAAAATGATATTAAACTATTTTGTTTGAGATATCTCAAAGAATAATCCACTGAAATTAATGCCATTACCTACGATTCGTCCTGTATATATGAATTCTGCAATAATAATCCTCAAACTGAAAGTTATGATGTTCGTTTCATAAACAGTAGATGTAATAACATTTTGCAGGCGTCCCGGGTTCGAGTTCCGCTCAGGTCTAGGATTTATCATTGAAAAATCCGTAGTGACGCTTGTGGCGGAGAAGTTCTGAGTTGAGGCATTTCTCGTTTCTCTCGGAGATCTCCACATTGCCCCATATTAGGCATCTACATAATCCCGTCACCATTTCTCCATTTCGTCGCAATTTGGCGACGCACGGAGGGGCTGGTCTAGCGACGAGGAGGGCTGCCTGCTCAAAACCAGATAGAAAGCGAGCCCTAGTGAAGTCAGCCGTTGTGGATTTGAGAATGCGCCTAGCTTGGAAGTTAGCGCCATCGATCGTAAAAAGTCTCAGTGCTGAGCCATTCAATTGAGTTGAATTTAACGGAGGATTGTACTATGGCCCAGCACTGGGACCTGTTACGATCTATTGCCCTAACTCTCTGGTGACGCATTCACAAATCCACACAGGCAGACCACACTAAGTTTCTGTGTGTGCCCAGGTTTTGAGCAGGCAACCCCACTCGCCCCTAGCCAGCACCCTCCATGCGTCGCCAGCCGGCTTTCGGGAAATGCTACTGAATGATAACGAAATGGAGAAATGGTTACGGAATGATGTAAATGCCTAATTTGGGGAGAAATTCCAACTGCGACCTTGTCTACCACAAGCTTCACTATGATTTTTTTTAATAAAAATATCCAAGAACTGAACGGGAATCGAACCCGAGCCGCTGCATGACAGTCTTAAGGTCTAACCAATGAGGCACCACAGAAGGTAAGTGCTGGGTCATAGTGCCACCACACTCTAGTATATACAGTCACGAAAATTGAGTTGTGAGTGTGCTAAGAACAATAAACTGTGCCGGTACTAGTTCGCATTGTCTGTAATGAGGCGATAGTAGCGATCCTAGTGGTTAGCAACTACGTATGGATGCATATTTACTACGTATTGAGCTTCGTGATTGTATATAATAGACTGTGGTGCCACCTTCCCGTAAATTCCATTCCATTCCAATAACATTCTCGTGAGACAATCTTAAGATAAACCTATATCTTACTGGTCAGGATGACAGTCGCAATACCTATGGCTTTTTTTAAATTAAATTGTCGACGAGTTATATGTTTTTGAACACATTTCAATAAAGGAAATAGTACCGTATTCCTAAGTAGGTGAGGTGCTGAAATTGAGTCCTGTGGCACTCCACACTTTAAAGTGAAAAGACTTGAAAGGTTATTAGCAGACCTAAGACCTTACGATCCTGTAGTGAAATATCGGGTTTAATATTTTCTATGACACCGGCATAGCTTAATAGGCTGAGCCGCTTGTCTACCAATCCGGAGTTGCGCTCGGGCGCGTACTCGATTCCTGTTTGTTCCGATTACCTGGTTTGCATTTTTACGACGTTTTCTCCAGCAGTAAAGCAAGTGTCAGGTAATCTATGGCGAATTCTCGGACTCATCTCGTCAAACATCATCTCGCTATAACCATTCCCATCGACAGTAAATGACCGAGTAGCAGATAAAGCGTCGTTAAATAGGTAAGTAAAATATTATATATAAATTTTGTATTGTTTGCATAGTGGAATAAGAAGAAAATTAGAATTAAAATACCGCGTTAAAGTTAATCTATTAAAAAACCAGGCCTACGTTTGCCATTGCCAATATGTTTTTAAATTACTATAGAGGCTCAGTAATTCGATGTCCCCTATGATGACCTTAAATCGGCTAATAATAATAATAATAATAATAATAATAATAATAATAATAATAATAATAATGTGTATTGGTTACTTCATTGTTAATCACATCTTTCGATAGCCCAGCTCCTTTATTCTCTGTTGTTCCGCTGATCCTCCTCCAGATGTAGTTCAGCATAGGTCGCATTATACTGTCCCTCCATGTTTTTTTTTTGACTTCCTCTATACGCTTTCCTTGAGATATCCATTTCAGTGTGCTTCTCTGTAGTTGTTTCACTTCCATCCATTTTACGTGCCCATACCATTGTAACTGTTAATTCTTATGCGGTCCAAAATTGCACTACTTCAAGTCATTTTTTGTCTGATGATTTTATTCCTAATGTTATCTCTTTTGTACATATAGAGGGTTCCGCTTTAAAAAATAAAAATTGGAAATTTATCTTTTGAAGAGATGGAGAAGTTGAAATATCTGGGAGTAACAGTAACAAATATAAATGATACTCTGGAGGAAATAAAAAAAAACACACAGAATAAATATGGGAAATGCCTGTTATTATTCGGTTGAGAAACTTTTATCATCCAGTCTGATGTCGAAAAATCTGAAAGTTAGAATTTATAAAACAGTTATATTACCGGTTGTTCTGTATGGTTGTGAAACTTGGACTCTCACTTTGAGAGAGGATCAGAGACTACGGGTGTTTGAGAATAAGGTTCTTAGGAAAATATTTGGGGCTAAGAGGGATGAAGTTACGAAGAATGGAGAAAGTTACACACCACAGAACTGCACGCATTGTATTCTTCACCAGACATAATTAGGAACATTAAGTCCAGACGTATGAGATGGGCAGGGTATGTAGCACGTATGGGCGAATCGAGAAATGCATATAGAGTGTTAGTTGGGAGGTCGGAGGGAAAAAGACATTTAGGTAGGTCGAGACGTAGATGGGAAGATAATATTAAAATGGATTTGAGGGAGGTGGGATATGATGATAGAGAATGGATTAATTTTGCTCAGGATAGGGAACAATGGGAGGGCTTATGTGAGGGCGGCAATGAACCTCCGGGTTCCTTAAAAGCCAGTAAGTAAGTAAGTAAGTAACAGGGTTCCGCTTTAAGAAAATAACATTGAACATATGGAGGCTGTTCCAGTAACTATCTATCAGTATTTTTCTTGAGAACTCTGAGTTAATTAGCTTCATTTAATTCACAGAACATAATTTCATTGAGAACTCGATCCATTTCGTATGCTAAAATTGTTACAGCTCTAAAATTTCCATAGGTCCTATATTTAATTTACGAATAGCGGGGTAAAAGCTACATTGATGGAATAGTCTTCCGCCCTCTCGCCAAAGATTTCCGCTGAAAAATATAACAGACAAGTAGGGGCGGTACAGTCTAGGCTAAGATTTCACACTGTTAAAACGCGCTTATTTGAAGAAGTACTCAAAATTTAACTGTCAGAAAAACAACAAAGGCATTAGGTTTATACCTTAGGTTCTTGTTTGATTATAGTGTGAAGTTAATATTGGAAAAAGTGTGCTGTACATAATCCTAAATTTGTATTATAAGCACTTCTTACATATTTAATAACGGAAAACGTGTGCTGCAAGTAATCTTATATTTGTATTATATGGGCTTCTTAACGCTTAATAACAGTAAACGTCCGCTATACATAATAGTAAGCACTTCTTAACTCAATAAAGAACAGTATCATTATTATTATTATTATTATTATTATTATTATTATTATTATTATTATTATTATACTTGTACTGTAAGCAGTAACATGAGCTGCTGTCAAGAAATCAAAGGGAGAATGGCAATGGCAAAGGAAGCTTTTAACAAAAGAAGGACCTCTGGAAAAAGAACTAAGGAATACACTAATAATGTGCTTTGTGTGGAGTGTAGCATTGTATGGGGCAGGAACATGGACATTATGACGAAGTGAAGAGAAGCGAATAGAAGCATTTGAAATGTGGATATGGAGAAGGATCGAGCTTGTGAAAGGGATAGACAAAGTAATAAACGAAGCTGTGCTGGAAAAAGTGGATGAAGAATGGATGACGGTAAAACTGCTCTGAAAGAGGAAAAGGAATTGGCTGCATCACTTGTTGAGAAGAAAGTGCCTTCTGAGAGATGCACTGGGAGGAATGGTGAACGGGAGAAGAGTTCGGTGCAGAAGAAAATATAAGATGATAGACGACAAAGAGGAAGGCAGAAAATAGCAAAGAGTGGAGAATGCTGGGTTTGCAGTTAAATACTTGCCCTTGGGCAGAACGCTAGAACACTGAGAATGAATAATAATAATAATAATAATAATAATAATAATAATAATAATTAATACTCTTATTTGTAATTTCAGTAAAATTTTAAGTCCCTAAAACTGTATTTTAGTGCGTACTTTCAAACATTATGTAGCCTAGTTGAGGTGTCTGAAAGTTTGTTAATGGCCTAAATATCCTAAGTCTACTTATAATGTATATAAAATATAATGTATGTTTTTGCAGACATCATTGTGGCATAAATAGATTTTTATCATTTCAACGGACTCAATGTACCTGTGTTGTGAGTTAAAATTGCTAGAACGCTGTACGTATTAGTAAGAGAGTGAGATAAAGATGCTATACCTCACTCGATCTATTAACAGAGGCATCTTGCGGCAACATTGCAGTACCCAAGACCCGTAAGACCAATGCCTTTTACTTAAGGTGGAATAATCTATACGAACTTCTCTACGCCAAGAAACCAGTTCTTTAATTCTGTTCTTTCCAGGGGTGTATTCGTAAATAAAAAGGTACCAGGGCGATTCACGAAGAGCTTATTATTATTATTATTATTATTATTATTATTATTATTATTATTATTATTATTTAGAGTAGAAATTATTGACTTCTCATATTTTTAAAAGGGAGAATACGTAAGTCATCAGTGTTTAAGCAATGATTCACATCTGTATTTTGTTTGATAAAAGTGAAAAAATATAATGTCGCTGGTGTGACGGTAAAGTGTGGCATTTTAATTATCAACAAAGTTTTGAAAACTTACGGATTATAGTGCTAACGAATCTGTAGGAACATAGCTGCACGAGTTTGCATTGTATGCATCTGATTTTACAGGGTATTGTAATTATTGAGTTCCAAACTGCAGATACATATTACACTTTTATACTAGTTCAAAATGACATATTAAAGTTTTACCATACAATAATTTGTGAACCGTGTTCGATTCAGCATTCAAATTGTATGGCTATGCGACTAAAGGAAATAGTTACATTTGTTAAAATAATGTTTATCCAAACGCACGTGTCATAATTAATAGTTACTTTAACCTAGTTCCCATTAAAATTCAGGTTGACCTGGAAGTATTATCATTAATTTCAATTGGTGATGCTTCGAGATATTTCAAAGGAAAACTTTTAATACCATTTTGCTTGTTTTTGCTTCTTTTTAAAAAGATTTTATTTTATATGATACATTTCGTAGCGTGCTTTGGGAAAGCCATTGAGTGAATTCCCAATACAATCGGTCAATTTAAGAGAGCTGTGTATTATGAAAGTAAATAAGTGAAAATTTTAAGTATTATCCTTGAAATGTGCAGAAATTTTATATGAACAAAATAAACGTGACAATGAAAAATAGCTTTGCAGAGAGGAAAATCACATTTCTTTGTCTTATATAAATTTTCTGCATTTTTAAAGGACAGAACTAAAACCCTTTTAATAATTTGCTACCATAATACACAGGTCTCTGTACCTGACTAAGCAAATCGAGAATTCAATCAATGGCTTCCCCAAAATTTGCTATGAAATATTTCATATAAAACAATTTTTATCTTGAAAACGAAGTAAAAAAACGAGCAAAATGGTATTAAACTATTTTGTTTGAAATATCTCAAAGAATAACCCACTGAAATTAATGACATTACCTACGATTCGTCCTGTATATATGAATTCTGCAATAATAATCCTCATACTAAAAGTTATGATGCTCATTTCATAAACATTAAATGTAATAACATTTTGCGCTCACACCTGCGGAATAACGGTCAGCGCGTCTGGCTGCGAAACCAGGTGGCCCGGGTTCGAATCCTGGTCGGGGCAAGTTACCTGGTTGAGGTTTTTTCCGGGGTTTTCCCTCAAACCAGTACGAGCAAATGCTGGGTAAATTTTCGGTGCTGAACCCCGGACTCATTTCACCGGAATTATCACCTTGATATCATTCAGACACTAAATAACCTAGATGTTGATACAGCGTCGTAAAATAACCCAATAATAAAATAACATTTTGCAGGTGGCCCGGGTTCGAGTTCCGGTCAGGTCTGGGGTTTATCATTAAAAAATCCGTAGTGACGCTTGTGTGGTTGAAGGTCTCAGTTTAGATTTTTCTCGTTTTTCTCGGAATTTTCCAGTTTGTCCGCATATTAGGAATCTACATCGTCCCGTCACCATTTCTCCATTTCGTCGCCATCTGGCGACGCACGAGGGGCTGGTCTAGGGACGAGGAGGGTTGCCTGATCGAAAGCAGTTAGGCAGCGAACCCTAGTGTAGTCAGCCGGTGTGGATTTGAGAATGCGCCTAGCTTGTGAATTAGCGCAGCAGATCGTAACAGGTCGCAGTGTTGGGCCGTTCCTTTGAATTGAACTTAACGGATGGGAGCACTATGGCCCAGATCTGCGACCTGTTTATTTCTATTGGGCTGACCGTCTAGTAACGCATTCCCAAATCGAAACAGGCTGACCACACTAAGTTTCTGAGTGTGCCCAGGTTTCGAGCAGTCAACCCCACATGTCCGCACGCTAGCACCCTCCACGCGTCGCCAGCCGGCGTTCGGGAAATGCTACGGAATGATAATGAAATTTAGAAATGGTTACGGAATGATGTAAATGCCTAATTTGGGGAGAAACTCCATATGCGACCTTGCCTGCCACAAGTGTCACTATGAATTTTTAAAATAAAAATTTCGCAGAACTGAACGGGAATCGAACCCAAGCCGCTGTATGACAGTCTGAAAGTCCGAAAATTCAGCCACCGCCGAGGGTAAGTGCTGGGTCATAGTGCAACCACAGTCTAGTATGTATGGTCACGAAGCTTGAGTTGTGAGTGTGCTAAGAACAATAGACTGTGCCGCTAGTATTTCGCATTGTCTGTAATGACGCGATAGTAGTGATCCTAGTGGTTAGTAACTATCTATGGATGCATATTTACTGAGTATTTATCTTCGTGTCTGTATAGACTGTGGTGCTACCCTCCCGTAAATTCCATTCCATTCCAATAACATTCTCGTGAGACAATATTAAGATAACCTCATGTCTTACTGGACAGGATGACCGATGGGTTTTTCGAAAAAAAAATTAAATTGTCAAAGAGTTACATGTTTTTGAACACATTTCAATAAACGAACTAATACCGTAGCCCTAAGTAGGTCAGGTGCTGAAATTGAGTCCTGTGGCACTCCACAATTTAAAGTGAAAGGACTTGAAAGGTTATTAACAGACCTCAGACCTTACGATCCTGTAGTGAAATAACGGGTTTAATATTTTCTAAGACACCGGCATAGCTTAATTGGCTGAGGCGCTTGTCTACAAATCCGAAATTGCGCTCCGGCTCGGATTCGATTCCTGCTTGGACTGATTACCTGGTTGGGTTCTTTGCAAGGTTTTCTCCAAACGTGAAGCAAATGTCAGGTAATCTATGGCGAATTCTCGGACTCATCTCGTCAAACATCATCTCGCTATAACCATTTCCATCGATGCTAAATGACCGAGTAGCAGATAAAGCGTCGTTAAATAGCTAAGTAAAATATTATATAAAAATTTTGTATTGTTTGTGTAGTGGAATAAGAAGAAAACTAAATTAAAATACCGCGTTAAATTTATTCTATTAAGAAAAACCAGGCCTACGTTTGCCATTGCCAAAATGTTTTTAAATTAGTATAGAGGCTCAGTAATTCGATGTCCCCTATGATCCCAAATCGGCAAATAATAATAATAATAATAATAATAATAATAATAATAATAATAATAATAATAATAATGTATTGGTTACTACATTGTTAATCACATCTTTCGATAGCCCATCTTCTTTCTTCTCCCTTGTTCCGCTGATCCTCCTCCAGATGTAGTTCAGCATAGCGCGCCATATAACGTCCGTCCATGTTTTTTTTTACTTTTTCTATATGCTTTCCTTGAGATATCCATTTCAGTGTGCTTCTCTGTAGTTGTTTCGCTTCCATCCGTTTTACGTGCCAATACCATTGTAGCTGTTAATACTTATGCGGTCCAAAATTGCACTACCTCTAGTCATTTTTTGTCTGATGATTGTATTCCTAATGTTATCTCTCTGTACGTATAGAGGGTTCCGCTTTGAGAAAATAGCATTGAAGTTATGGAGGCTGTTCCAGTAACTGTTTATAAGTATTTTTCTTGAGAACTCTGAATTAATTAGCTTCATTTAATTCACAGAACATAATTTAATTGAGAACTCGATCCATTTGGTATGCTAAAATTGTTACAGCTCTAAAATTTCCATAGGTCCTATATTTAATTTACGAATAGCAGGGTAAAAGCTAAATTGATGGAATAGTCTTCCGCCCTCTCGCCAAAGATATCCACTGAAAAATATAACAGACAAGTAGGGGCGGTACAGTCAAGGCTAAGATTTCACACTGTTAAAACGCGCTTATTTGAAGAATTACACAAAATGTAACTGTCAGCAAAACAACAAGGGCATTAGGTTTATACCTTAGGTTCTTGTTTGATTATAGTGTGAAGTTAGTAATGGAAAAAGTGTGCTGTACATAATCCTAAATTTGTATTATAAGCACTTCTTACATATTTAATAACGGAAAACCTGTGCTGCAAGTAATCTTATGTTTGTACAGGGACATCATTTTATTTTTACTAACATTTTTTATATTAACCTGGCTATACCTTTGGATTAATGATTGAGAACCGGAAACACAGTTTGCTACCCCTTCCACGACTGGAGTTTGATGATACTGACTTAAAATAAAAACAAATCACTTTACTAGGTACAGGAGGGAAGAAAAGTTGTTCATCCATTTACGTAAACTAGGAAATATCGCGGTTTTGAGTTTGATAATTTTCATTAGGTTTTGTTCAATCAAAATACAGTACAGTACTAACAATAATGTTTTTACTCACGAACTGAGTTACCCATGCGAACGTATTCATTATGCAGTGTATATTATACTGTCTACAGCACATTAGCGCACGATATAGAGAATGAAGTTAAAATGAAAAATAATCATAATATGGATATTAAACACATTTTTGAAAATTTTGGCCGTTCATTTCGATACAGGCTTCAGTTCTTTTCTGCCTATTATCGCACTATAGACTATTGCATCTAATTCTTCCAATTACCAGTTTCGTCCTTCATACTTAGTAGCCTAACTCATGTTGAAATAATTCTGTACCTACTCTATAAAAGAGTACCTTACGTAATGTAAATTCAGTCTTCACTTCTGCCCGACCCGTACAGAGAAAATTACTCAGACATGCTATCTACTGTCAGTCCAAGTGGTTATCTCGCAGGATCGTAGAAAAGGGGGGAATCACGTGATAGTTAATTACTTAACGAAGCAATTTATTTAAGTTATTTTAAGCAGTTGCGTAATATTACGTAGACGTCCAATTAATTACTAACAGAAATTAATGTTTTCAGAAAAGAGCGAAGAAAGCCCAGCCACTAGTCTTTACAGTGGAGCGAGCAGAAGCAGGTGGGGAAAATCGGGATGCGACGTAGGCAAACGGATGACAGTACCTGTGCTAAAATTTGATTCAATATTTGAAGTTTTCGTCACTGGAAAACGCGAACATATTTCTGAAACGTACTATAATCTCTAATTCAGTACTGCGGCCTTGGTTCTGTGTGGACGGTTGGAACTCCGTTAGTAGAAGGGGTGGGAGATAAGTACATTCAAAAACTCAGGTACAATAAAAGTTGAAGTAAAAATAAAATGATGTCCCTGTATTATATGCGATTCTTAACGCTTAATAACAGTAAACGTGTGCTATACATAATAGTAAGCATTTGTTATCTCAATAAAGAAGAGTATTATTATTATTATTATTATTATTATTATTATTATTATTATTATTGTACTTGAGATGTACTGTAAGCAGTAACATGAGCTGCTGTCAAGAAGTCAAAGGGAGAATAGCAATGGCAAAGGTAGCTTTTAACAGAAGGACCTCTGGAAAAAGAACTAAGGAAAACACTAATAATGTGCTTTGTGTGGAGTGTAGCATTGTATGGGGCAGGAACATGGACATTATGACGAAGTGAAGAGAAGCGAATAGAAGCATTTGAAATGTGGATATGGAGAAGGATCGAGCTTGTGAAAGGGATAGACAAAGTAATAAACGAAGCTGTGCTGGAAAAAGTGGATGAAGAATGGATGACGGTAAAACTGCTCTGAAAGAGGAAAAGGAATTGGCTGCATCACTTGTTGAGAAGAAAGTGCCTTCTGAGAGATGCACTGGGAGGAATGGTGAACGGGAGAAGAGTTCGGTGCAGAAGAAAATATAAGATGATAGACGACATTAAGATATATATATATATATCATATGCGGAGACAAAGAGGAAGGCAGAAAATAGCAAAGAGTAGAGAATGCTGGGTTTGCAGTGAAATACTTGCCCTTGGGCAGAACGCTAGAACACTGTGAATGAATAATAATAATAATAATAATAATAATACTAATAATAATATAATAATAATAATAATAATTAGTACTGTTATTTGTAATTGCATTAACTATTTAGGTCCCTAAAACATTATGGAGACTAGTTGAGGTGTCTGAAAGTTTGATAATGGCCTAAATATCCTAAGTCTACTTATAATGTATATAAAATATAATGTATGTTTTTGCAGATATCATTGTGGAATTAATAGATTTTTATCATTTCAACGGACTCAACGTACCTGTGTTGTGAGATAAACTTGCTAGAACGCTGTACGTATTAGTAAGAGAGTGAGATAAAGATACTATACCTCACTCGATCTATTAACAGAGGCATCTTGCGGCAACATTGCAGTACCCAAGACCCGTAAGACCAATGCCTTTTACTTAAGGTGGAATAATCTATACGAACTTCTCTACGCCAAGAAACCAGTTCTTTAATTCTGTTCTTTCCAGGGGTGTATTCGTAAATAAAAAGGTACCAGGCGCTTCACGAAGAGTTTATCATTATTATTATTATTATTATTATTATTATTATTATTATTATTATTATTATTATTATTATTATTATTATTATTTAGAGTAGAAATGATTGAATTCTCATATCTTTAAAAGGGAGAATACGTAAGCCAACAGTGTTTAAGCAATGATTTACATTCTATATTTTGTTTGAAAATATGAAAAAATATAATGTCGCTGGCGTGAAGGTAAAGTGTGACATTTTAATTATCAACAAAGTTTTGAAAACTGTTACGGATTATATTGCTAACGAATCTGTAGGAACATAGCTGCACGAGTTTGCATTGTATCCATCTGATTTTACAGAGTTTTGTTATTATTGAGTTCCAAACTACAGATACATATTACACTTTTATACTAGTTCAAAATGACATGTTAAAGTTTTACCATACAATAATTTGTGAACCGTGTTCGATTCAGCATTCAAATTGTATGGCTATGCGACCATAGGAAATAGTTACATTTGTTAAAATAATGTTTATCCAAACGCACGTGTCATAATTAATAGTTACTTTAACCTAGTTCCCATTAAAATTCAGGTTGACCTGGAAGTATTATCATTAATTTCAATTGGTGATGCTTCGAGATATTTCAAAGGGAAACTTTTTAATACCATTCTGCTCGTTTTTGCTTCCTTTTAGAAAAAAAATTGTTTTATATGATACATTTCGTAGCGTGCTTTGGGAAAGCCATTGATTGAATTCCCAATTTAAGAGACCTGTGTATTATGAAAATAAATAAGTGAAACATTTTAGTTTTATCGTTGAAATGTGCAAAAATTTGATCCGAACAAAATAAACGTGAGAATGAAAAATTCCTTTGCATAGAGGAAAGTTACATTTGTTTGTAGACTGTTAAATTTCTGCAATTTTAAAGGACAGAACTAAAATCTTTTCAATAATTTGTTACCATAATACACTGCTCTCTGTAACTGACTAAGCAAATCGAGAATTCAATCAATGGCTTTCCCAAAATTCGCTATGAAATGCTTCATATAAAAGAACTTTTATCTCGAAAACGAAGTAAAAAGACCAGCAAAATTGTATTAAACTTTTTTGTTTGAAATATCTCAAACAATAATCCACTGAAATTAATCACATTACTTACGATTCGTTCTGTATATATGAACTCTGCAATAATAATTTTCATACTGATAGTTATGATGCTCGTTCATAAACGGTAGATGTAATAAAATTTTCCTGCTGGCCCGGGTTTGAGTTCCGATCAGGTCTGGGGTTTATCATTGAAAAATCCGTAGTAACGCTTGTGGCGGAGAAGGTCTGAGTTGAGGTACTTCTCGTTTCTCTCGGAGATTCCACTTTGTCCCCATATTAGACATCTACATAATTCCGACACCATTTCGCTATTTCGTCGTCATTCCATAGCATTCCCTGGTCGTCCGCTTGCGACGCACGGAGAGGGCTGCTCTAGTGACGAGGAGGTTGCCTGCTCGAAACCAGATACGCAGCGAACCCTAATGTAGTCAGCCGGTGTGGATTTGAGAATGCGCCTAGCTTGTATGTTAGCGCAATAGATAGTAACAGGTCGCAGTGCTGTGCCATAGTGCCTCCCTCCCGTAAATTCCATTCAATTCCAATAATATTCTCGTGAGAAAATGTTAAGATAACCTTATGTCTTACTGGAGAGGGTGACAGTCGCAATATCTTTGGTTGCTCGAAAAAAAATTAAATTGTCGACGAGTTATATGTTTCTGAACACATTTTTAATAAGAGAAATAATACCGTGGCACAAAGTAGGTGAGGTCGTGAAATTGAGTCCTGTGGCACTCCACACTTTAAAATGAAAGGACTTGAGAGGTTATTGATAGACCTTAAACCTTACGATTCTGTAGTGAAATATAACGAGTTTAATATTTTCTAAGACACCGGCATAGCTCAGTCGGCTGAGGCGCTTTTCTACATATCCCGATTTTGCTCCGGAGCGGGTTCGATTCCCGCTTGGGCTGATTACCAGGTTGGATTCCTTCCGATGTTTTCTCCAAACGTAAAGAAAATATCAGGTAATCTTTGGCGAATTATCGGACTCATTTCGTCGAATATTATCTCGCCAACACCATTCCCATGGACGCCAAATGACCGAATGTTTGATAAAGCGTCGTTAAATAGCCAAGTAAAATATCATGTAAAATATTTTCTATTGTTTGTATAGAGCAATAAGAACAAAATTAAAATTAAAAAGCAACGTTAAAATTATTCTGTTAAAGAATCAGGCCTACTATTCCCATTGCCGATATGTTTTACAATTACTATAGAGGACCAGTAATTCGATGTCACTTATGATCCCAAATCTGGAAGTAATAATAATAATAATAATAATAATAATAATAATAATAATAATAATAATGATAATAATAATGATAATAATAATAATAATAATGATAATAATAATAATAATAATAATAATAATAATAATTTATTTGTTACTACATTGTTAATCACAACTTTCGATAGCCCATCTTCATCCTTCTCCCTTATTCCGCTGATCCTCCTCCAGATGTAGTTCAGCATAGCGCGCCTTATACCGTCCCTCCATGTATTTTTTTTGTCTTCCAGCCTGTGCTTTCCTTGAGGTATCAATTTCATTGTGCTTCTCTGTAGTTTTTGCACTTCCATCCGTTTTACGTGCCCATACCATTGTAACTCCTAATTCTAATGTGGTCCAAAATTACACTACCTCTAGTGATTTGTTGTCTGATGATTGTTTTCCTAATGTTATCTATTTTGGATAAAGATCTTCTCTACGCCAAGAATCCAGATCTTTAGTTCTGTTTTTTCCAGAGGTGTAGTCGTAAATGAAGATGTACCAGGGCGCTTCACGAAAAGTTATTATTATTATTATTATTATTATTATTATTATTATTATTATTATTATTATTATTTAGTGAAGAATTGATTGACTTCTCATGTCTTTAAAACGTGGAATACATAAACCAACAGTGTTTAAGCATTGATTCACTTTATGTATTTTTTTTGGAAACATGAAAAAATGTAATGTCGGTGGTATGGAGGTGAAGTGTGACATTTTAATTAACAACAAACTTTTGGAAACTGTTGCGGATTATATTGTTATCGAATCTGTAGGAACATAGCTGCACGAGTTTGCATTGTATGCATTCTAATTTTACAGATTTGTGTAATTATTGAGTTCCAAACTACAGATACATATTACACTTTTATGCTAGGTCAAAATAAAATATTAAAGTTTTACCATTGTGTAATTTGTGAACCGTGTTCGATTCAGCATTCTAATTGTATGGCTTTGCGAGTAAAGGAAATAGTTAGGTACAATTGTTAAAATAATGTTTACTGCAAACGCACGTGTCATAATTAATAGTTATTTAATCTGGTTTCCACTAGAGTTCAGGGTGACCTGAAAGTGTCATCATTAATTTCAATGGGTCGTGCTTCGATATATTTCAAAGGAAAACTTTTAATACCATTTTGCTCATTTTGCTTCCTTTTCGAAAAAAATAGTTTTATATGATACATTTCGTAACGTGCTGTGGGAATGTCATTGATTGAATTTCCAATAAACTCAGTCAATTTAAAAGAGCTGTGTATTATGAAAATAAATGATTGAAAAAAAAATGGTTTTATCCTTCAAATGTGCAGAAAATTGATCCGAACAAAATAGACGTAACAATGAAAATTCCTGTTTCTTATTGGGTTATTTTACGACGCTGTATCAACATCTAGGTTATTTAGCTTCTGAATGAAATGAAGGTGATAATGCCGGCGAAATAAGTCCGGGGTCCATCACCGAAAATTACCTACCCAGCAATGAAAATTCCTATGGGGAGAGAAAAGTTACATTTGTTTGTATTAACCCCAGAAATACCAACCCATAATCTGTAACGTGCATTACCAACGGGGAGCCTCTCAGACCCACAAATATAATATTTTTTTTTCAAATTATGATATTTTGTTTTCATATCCATTAATTAAGACTTCAAATATTATTTATTTGTTGTAATTCAGGAAACATTAGCTTTCATACACCACTCAGTATTCATATCATAATAAATTATGAGGACTAGGAACGTAATACTTGGGGAAAAGCTCATTGAGGCTTTGAAATAATTTCCTCAGTGGTGGAAACTTCTGCATTGGCAAGACATGTCAAGAGGATGGAAGAAAATGAGATATCGAAGAGAGTTATGGAGTACCAGGTTGAAGGGAAGAGGAGAGTTGGACGACTTGTACTTTGGTTGGAGGACTATATCATGAAGGACATCAGAAAGCTTGGAGTTAAGAACTGGTGGACGGTGACTCATGGCGAAAGATCCTGAAAGAAGCCGAGGCTCGACCCAGGCTGTAGTGCCACTGATGATGATATAATTATTATATCATATTATGTAACATGCAATAAATATTATTAACATTACTGTTGTTATTATTAAAGGTATTATCTTCGGAATTGCATTCTAAAATTTGAATTAAATAAATTGCAGTTAATTTATAAGTGAACATTCACTTAAATGTATTATCGATTTGTATTGAACACAAAGGATTGAAATGTTTATTATTTTAACATAGGAGTAGATGAGCGAAAGCCTTCCATCTAACTCGATTAAGTGATGAGTGAGGAGCGAAGTTGAGTGACGCGGGGAAGTGTCTATAAATTTCCACCTGCTACAGTGCTGGAACAAATTGACAGAAGGAACAGGAAAGGGATGCGCTCGTAAACTAAGAAATGGGGACAACTTTAAGGTGCGTCATCCAGCTCAACACTCAATATTTGAAGCTGCTTGTCGCTTGTCCATCAAGAATGTCAATGAAAATGAATTAATCCTTCTCTTTCCTTCTTGTTCTTGTTCTTAATCTTTGAAGGTTTGTATTCGCTGTCGTGGTGTAAACTGATTACCCGATATTTTGAACGTACACGGACTTCCAATGAAATGCGTTATGCAAGCAAGTACTATAGGGTAAACCACCCAGTTATTGGCACCTTAAGGATATTGGATGAGGAAATCTTAAATTTCTATGAAAATACTCTTTACTGGAACTTAGAAAAACTCTCATAAATAGAGTAAAGATTGAGAAATGTAATGGTAATATCAAATAATATTTTATTTCATAATTAATGCAACAATGTCTTGTTAAATATTTAGGATCAAATATGCCAGTTATTGGCACCCTTTTGCCAGTACTTGTCACCTTTTTTGCTAGTTATTGGCACCCTCTGTATTAAGGTTGCATTTTAATTTATAAGTCTCATTTCTTAGATTAATCATACTAAATTACATTATAATAATATGACATGTAATAACAATGAAATTATTGAAATTGTAAGGCTATTATTGAAATGCAGTTTCAGCTACTCTGGGTCAGAAAAAAATGTCTCATTCCCAGAAACATTATTACTCTCTGTAACTGGCAATGAAATAGATTTTCGTCGAAATCGTCTGAAATATATTTTCTGTGATGATCCGGTATGTATCGATTATGATATTGTCTCTTGCATGTATTGCATTCATAGTCCTTTTTGGTCGAAGAAACAGCTCTTGTGTATTTGAAAAATATCCGAATATTTCGTTCCTCCTGTCTGCTTGTAGATGGCAGAGAGAATACTGTGTGTACGCTCTGTGTTTTTTGTGGTGTCTTTTTCTAATCTTTCACTTTTGAAATTTTTCGTCCGGTCTCTGCTGATTTTTTTCAAGCTTTTACTTTTCTCTTTCCAGTTTACGATTCTCCTTTTGTTTCAAAGCATCTTCCTCTCGTTTCTCCTTCTGGTCATGCAGTTCTCTCCATTTCCTAGATGTTAGTACAAATGGTACCATCTTTATCTTCTTCTTTCCCTTTCGTTTTGGTGTTTCCGGCCACAATAATATTTCACACATGTTTTCTTTAGTGATCATTGATTAACAGAGTAATTTATAATGCCATTTTGTTTCTCCTCAATGTGGGAGGTAGAATTTAGCTGAGGAACAGTTTCATTTACACATTGTTGATCATGATTGATTTCGTAATTGACAAGGGTGGAAGTTCTGTTATGATAAGCTTGGTCCTCAGGACTATTTACTGTTAGAGGCCTGTTATCACAAGTTTCGCCCTCAGTACGTCATTTTTGGAACAAAGCATAAAGTTTGTATGATCTCCATTGACGATACGATAAGGATACGACAGAATGTTATACATATTTTCCTCACTGAGAAGATCTTCCACAGCAGTGAACCATCCTCTTATTTCTTCTTGACTCACGCATGCACTTGCCTCAGTGACACCTTCAGGAGTTCTGATGAAAACTACAGGTTGCCTCTTTAAGAAGGAGTTGTATCATTTGTCCCCAGGAGTATCGTCCTTAAATGGATTTGGGCGATCGTTTTCTTGAAATTCCTTCACACAGCTCTGAAGATCTTTACGCTTTGGAAAAAATTCCTTATGGCATGTTCCATTCGAAGATCCACCAAGGAAGACAGGAATGACATAGAAATATATTTTTGAAAATGTCCTGTTTAAAATTCTAAAAATCTAGCACGAAGAAAATAATGATCAGAAACTAAATCCGAATGCTTTAATTAAAAATTTTCACAAATCCACAATATCAAAGACCTCGATGACTAAATTTATATAGGCACAATTGCATTGATAACTCACCTAACGAGAATGATTTCCTCTTCACTGTTAAGAACAGGAACTCGACAACAAGATGTTTTCATAACGTTTTCATATATCGAAATTGACAAGCATCTCTAGGTACACCAAATCGTTTTCTTGCAGCTTTAAATGACATCCCATGCTTTATAGATTGCAGTGCTTCTTTTAAAGTCTCCTCACTGCACCTATGTCTTTTTTGTGTGGTGCCATGTTGTCCACTGTGCGCTTTTATTTTCACATTAGAAACTAGCAGTAGGCTATTATTCAGTCCATGAATATAAAAAATGTAGTTAAACATAGGCCTAACACCAGTTGTTGGCACAAAGTTTTCCAGTTATTGGCACCAGTGCCAATGATTGGATAGAGAATTTGTTTTTTAAAAACAGAGCTATTATTAGCATCCATAAGAAATCCAGGACTAATTTGAGAATATTTGGTCTAAAAACAACGATTTCACTCATAAACCCGGTTATTGGTACTACATGCCAACAACTGGAAAATGCGAGTTTTGACACACCATTTATTGGCACCCCATTCTCGCACTCAAAATTGCAAGTTACACAAACCACAATATATCATACTTCTTAGGAGGCTAAGCATAAGTTATGCACCTATCCGGAAAGTTTAAAAAAAAGATTACAGTAATATTTATTAAGGTACAAAGAATTCCCTGCTCTTAACTTACCGCTAAGAAATCACCAGAATAGAAGAGATATTTCACAACACTTCCATCCGCAAGCGATATCCGCCAAACAATGTGCAAGATATTTTAAAATTAAATTGCAGAAGAATAATGAAGTAACTGGCTAACGAAATTTGTAAGAAAGAGGTGTGCAAATTATTGCATTTCCTTAATATTGAAGCTTTAATTAAGGGGTGCCAACTACTGGTGGGGTGCCAACAATAGGACAGTTTACCCTACTCTGTTCTTTTTTAAACAGAAGGGAAATTCCCGCCGTTGCTGAGTTCAAACGTTAGGGTGAACTTTATCAAAAAAAAGGAAGTTTGGGGTGTAATAGTACCATATAACTGTTTGACAGAAAGTTCTTATATCACGTTAACGTTCTTTGTTATCCTCCCTCAGACTAGGCCTGCCTATAACTTTGTCAAGTTAACCTTTAAACACTTAATGAACAAACACTTTTCATTCAAGATGATGGATATTGTGATTGGTGTGCCGGTCCTGGTGTGTTTAATAAAATACTTTCCACTTAATCTGTGGTAGAGAACATTACAAGTACGTATTCTGATATCAAGGAAGTCGTGTTTCGTGTTTACTTGGATTTATAGAGCTAATATGACAATGCATGGAATGCAATACAATTTCCGTTAGTCATATTTTGGAGAAAACAGAGTGACGGGTGTATCTAAATTGCTACATAAAGAATGAACCATAAGTAATGTTATTAATTGCATGGGGTTATACTTTGAGATATTTTAAACAAAAAAGTTTAATACAATTTCGTTCTTTTTTGCTTCCTTTTTGATAAAAAATATGAAACATTTCATAGCGTGTTCTGGGAAAGCTACTGAATTAATTTCCAATGTGTTCTATCATTTAAAGAGAGCAGTATATTATGATAATAAATGATTGAAAGAATTTTAGTTTTGTCCTTTAAATGTACAAAAATTTAATCCGAACAAATATGACTTTGCGTTTTGAAAATAAATTTTAAAATATTACATTTGTTCGGATCAAATTTATGCACATTTAAAGGACAAAACTAAAATTCTTTCAATCACTTAATGTCATAGTACACTGCTCTCTTAAATTGACTGATAATATTGGGAATTAAACCAATCACTTTCCCAAAACTTGCTATTAAATATTTCATAATTATAACCATTTTTATATATCTTGATTACACAACTTTTAGCACTATATCACTTCGGAATATATAGTTTATTGCTTTCACGATTTAAATATTACGTTACGGTATCTCGTTGACTAGGTTCAGCCTATTGTGGGCTATCTTCAGAACTGGGTGGTCTTCATCTTCGCGCTTTCTGATTTGCGTTTCCTGTGGGGATATGTTTGTGTAGTATAACGTGAGGTCAAAAAGTGTGTGTTTCTGAAATTGAGATATGGGTGTGTTTTTGTGTGCCTGTATATTTCGTTTTGATCTAGTGTGTTTAGTTTCTTTCTTTTGGTTGAATAATTTTTGTCTCGAAAAGGAAGCAAAAATGAGAAAAAATTGTGTTAAAATTTTTGTTTGAATTATCTCAAAGAATAATCCACCTGAAATTAATGACATTAGGCCTGCTTACGGTTCACTCTTTATAATTACATGAAAGAAAGTGAATCGAGAGATAAGCTTAAAAAAAACCCTTCCAAAGATGTATTTACGTCTCTCCTGTTACAACATTGGACACATTTAATCAGAAACCTTCAAGACCGACAGTACTTTCTTTATATGAAAATGGTTTTATTCTCAGTTTAGATAATATTTTGCCTCAAGCTCGCAAAATACGGAACAGTATTATATTAAATTTCACATTCTTCATTGCGGAAAATACTGAAAGCTATTGAATTCCAATGAAAACAACGAGAAATATTTAATGAAACGTGGCGATATTGTTGCCCGTCGGAAGGAATTTTTAAGAACAATGAGAAAAATGATTGAATTAGGAAGACCTACGGTATAATATTTTTAGATTGAACTATTCTAGTGAAGTTCTATAGCCTATTCTGATATCATATGTTCCTTTAGTCGAATTTGTTTTTGTGAACTTAGTTCTGAAACATACTATACAGAAGAGGTGATCAGACCGTATGGAAAACAGAGTATAACAAAATATTTAAATAATGAAAAATACCAATGCCGTAAACGGAGGATGGCTTACACGTAACATGAAAACTGCACCTTACTTGCGTGTATCATGGCTGGTGTTTAAACAGTCAGAAGGTTTTTTTCTATGTCCCTTCTTCATCTCTGTGGATTTTTGTATTCTATAGGGCAAAATAAACGAGGCATGGGAAAAGTGCGTTTTTCTCTATTGACCTACAACTGAGGGGCTCACAACCAGAGTAGACCAAGTCCACCAGTGGTCATTTTGTGGATTAACACAATCTCGGATGAAGAAAACTTAGATTTATTCATTGCCATAACAAACAAAGTCCATAACTCATTTGTTACTCCACAGAGGGCAGCATTTCCTATGGAAGGTGAAGGTTGCTAAGCGTGAGCCAGGAACTTTAAGACTCAATATCTCAGAACTATTCCAGATGGACTTGGTCCACTCTGGTTGTGAATCCCTCAACTATACCTCTAAGTCAGCGGTGACCAAACTGGGTATCGTGATTACATCGTGTAATCGAAGACATTCATACTGGTAAGGGGAGTTTCCTGTACATTGCTGTTTCGCTCACGTATTGAAGGTAAGCACTGGCGGTACCATGCCGCTCTACAAATCCTCTGTCTCTATGAGCAGGAACAGAAGATTTCGTACAGTATGGGAAGAGGAATTTATTCGCTGTTCTGTTGGAGAAAATGTAATATGTTGCTTTGCTCAATTGTTCAATTAGTAGTAGTATATAGAAGCGACATTACAGAGCATTACGCTAAATAAACAAACATAACAGCTATTTTTATTACTGTTATTATTAGTATTATTATTATTATTATTATTATTATTATTATTATTATTATTATTTATCAGCAAGTGTTACTATAATTCTTATATAATCCGTGGCGCTACAGCCCGTGAAGGGCCTGGACCGACCAGCCGGCTGCTGGCCTCACGCCCACGTGCCGAAGCAGAGGTGGACGATCATCCAACCAGAATGGAGGTATGGTGTGGTTAGCACGATGATCCCCCAAGCCGTTATAGCTGGTATTCGCAACCGGATTTCGCTACCTATCGTAGCTCCCCAAATGCATCACGATGCTGGGTGGGCACCGGTCCCATATACTGGCCGAAGTTTCATGAGAAAATGTCTTCCCCCATGAGGACTCGAACCAGCGCGCATTCCGTAACGCGAGTCCTAGGCAGGATGCCTTAGACCGCGACGCCACGGCGCGGGACATAATTCTTATATACGTGTCTCAATATATAGGCCTACATCTTCCCTTGAATGACAAAATAATTATTACGCTATATCTCTATTTTTATTTTTTTTTTATTTTTTGATGACTATTATCATTATTTACTAGTGATTGATTTATAATAATAATAATAATAATAATAATAATAATAATAATAATAATAATCATAATAATAATAATAATCATAATAATAAAGAGAAACTGACTGAATATTACGTGCTATTGTAATAATGAAACGAGCTATTAAACTCCAAGAACTGAAATCAGCCTTAAACCACCGTCATGAAGAGAAAGATGACATAAATAAATGTAAGGAAGCCAGCTATCTAATGGTGATCGAAATAGCTCGTTCTCTTAAGCCTTCCAACGAAGGATAGTTTTATAAAAGCGTAATGATCAAGGTGGCTGAAATAATTTGTACAATGAAAGTTGTTAATTAATTTTTAAAAACTCCGCATTTCTTGACTAAATATCCAGAAGAGAATTCAGGAAATTTCTGATCGTCTTCATTGAGGAATATTTAAAAAAAAGCAAGAAAATTTGTATATATTTTTAATTGGTTCTTGATGACAGTTGTGACATTACTGATACAGCAAAGCTTGCTTTTTATTAGCGGGTTGATGAAGAACTAAATGTTAGTGCACGAACCACCACTGGTTGTAGTTTTCATGCCATGTACCTCTCCACGTCTCCTAACTTCTTAGAATGTCTCTCGCATGTAATCACTGCCGTTCGAGTTTTGGTCACCGCTGCTCTAAGTATACCAGTGGGCAAATTCGCCACAATCTTCGAAGCTGTAGGAGTGAAAATAGTGCTTGGTGTAAGTGCAATCCTTGAATGAAATATTTGTAACTAATATAATTCTGTCTTTAACGATGCAAGAAAAAATTATATTTCTTTGGTTACTTAACGACGCTGTAACAACTACTAGGTTATTTAGAGCCGATTAAATTGGTGATAGTCAGATAGTATTTGGCAAGATGAGGACAATTATTCGCCATAGATTACCTGATTTCCGCCTGATAGTTGTGAAGACCTCTGAAAAACCAATAATGTATTCGGCCCAAGCAGGAATAAAAACCACGCCCGAGCTCAGCTCAGGATTAGCAGGCAAACTCGCTGCCTCCTGAGCTACGCCGGTGACTATCAGCATTGATATCCATGAGTAAAAATAAGATTATTTCAGAAATTGCGTGACATTGTTACTCAAATCTCGAAGAGGTTGTTAACAGTAATGTTCTCTCCCGCTCTCTCTTACGTGGCTTAAAAACTAGGCGATAATCTTGGAAATTTAAGGACAAATGGGACTGCAAAGCAGGTCTCGGCACAAACGTATTGGGAACGTTTCCTCGACAACAATCAACACAATTTTATCCCATCATGCTTACACAAATTACCGAGCTGTGTTAAGTAATACAGGGACATCATTTTATTTTTACTAACATTTTTAATATTAACCTGACTATACCTTTGGATCAACGCCGTTTGCTACCCTCTTCCACGACTGGGTTCGATTATACTGGCGTAGTATACAAACAAATCACTTTACTAGGTATAGGAGGGAAGAAAAGTAGTTCATACATTTACGTAAACTAGGAAATATCGCGCTTTTGAGTTTCACAATTTTCATTAGGATTTTGTTTAATCAAAATACAGTATAGTATTAACAATGAGTGTTTTTGCTAATGAACTGAGCTGTCCATGTGGACGTATTCATTATGCAGTGTATATTATACTGTCTACAGCACATTAGCGTAGAATATAGATAATGAAGTTATATTGAAAAATAATCATAATATGGATATTTAAACACATTTTTGAAAATGGTGGCCGTTCATTTCGATACAGGCTTCAGTTCTAATGTGCATATTATCGTACTATAGACTATTGTACCTAATCCCAATTACCAGTTTCGTCCTTCTTAACTAGTAACTCATGTTGAAATAATTCTGTACCTACTCTATAAAAGAGTACCTTACGTACTGTAAATTCTATCTTCACTTGTGCCTGATCCGAAAAGATAAAATTACTCAGACATACTATCTACTGTCCGTTCAAGTGGTTATGTCGTAGGGTCATAGAAAGGGAGGAAATCACGTGACAGTTAATTACTTAACGAGGCCCTTTTATTTAAGTTGCTTTAAACAGTTGTATAATATTACGTAGACGTCCAATTAATTCCTAACAGAAATTAATGTTCTCAGAAAAGAGCAAAGTCGACAGCCCAGCCACTAGCTGGCGAATAAAAGCTGGTGGGCGAAACCGGGATACGACGTAGGCAAATGGACGACAGTACCTGTGCGAAAATGATTCAATATTGATAGCTCTTTCGTCACTGGAAAACGCGAACATATTTTTGGAACGTACTGTTTACTATGACCGTAAGGCTACTACGACTGTATATGCGGTCTTGGATCTGTGTGGAGGACGGTTAAACTTCATTAGTAGAAGGGGTGGGAGTGAAGTACATTAAAAAACTCAGGTACAATAAAAATTTAAGTAAAAATAGAATGATGTCCCCGTATAATGTTGGTCTAAATCCAAGTATTTTCAGAATGGCTGAAGTAACAGTCTTTTAAAAAATAAAATTTGTCGGTTTATTGTAGTTACATAATTATATCACTCTCATTAGCCTATAGAAACATGGATTAGCTGGAAATGATCAAAGGAACAAACTTCTTCCTCAAGACGCCTTGTCAGTTATGACCTTATACATATTAATATTTTGGATGATGAAAGTGGCGAACATTTACATGTTGAAGTTGAGAAGGAACCAGCCAGATTAAAGGAAAGAGGTACACAACGTCCTAATGAAGCCTCATTAAGAAGAGTACGATACGAGAGGAAGATTACTAAGAACTGGACGATATAAAACAAAGTTTTAATACATTCTGCAAACACAAGCAATGAATTTTTGTGCAACTACCAAAATATGAGGAGTTTTTTTCATAACTCAATGTCGCCAAAAAATTGAAATTGAGATTTTTATTCGGTGTCACCTGTCTAAAATGTATCGGTGTGTTAACGATTTTTCAATCTGAACTTTATTTATCGCATTGAAAATCGATTGAGAATATAAAGTTGTGAAAATATTCTTTCCATGCAACTTTTTGATCAATTGGTTATTTTACGACAGTTTATCAACTGCTATGGTTATCCAGAGTCTGAATGAGATGAATTAGGGTTCTGAATTTGGTTACCTAGAGGAGGAATGTCACGATATTACCTTGCAATGTCAGTAGAAGAGCTTGACCTTGATCATGAGCGCATAGCGATGCATTACACAATATCCCAACGTAGCCATCAGGGAAATGCAGATACGGAATTAAAATTTGAAGCGTGTCTTGATGGGAGTCCACCTGTATGCAGGCAACAATTTCGCACGACTGTCCAGAGGTCAAAGTTGTTTGAGAATAAGGTGCTTAGGAAAATGTTTGGAGCTACGGAGATGAAGTTACAGGAGAATGGAGAAAGTTACACAACGCAGAACTGCACTCATTGTATTCTTCACCTCACATACAGTAATTAGGAACATTAAACCCATATGTTTCCGACGGGCAGGGCATGTAGCACGTATGGGCGAATCCAGAAATGCATATAAAGTGATAGTTGGAAGGTCGGAGGAAAAACGACTTTTGGGGAGTGCAAGAACGTAGATGGGAGGATAATATTAAAATATTAAAATGGATGGGGGTATTCCTATAGAAGATAAAACACTACATTCATTATTATTCGCCGATGACCAGGTGATATTTGCGGGGGATGAAGATGATATGATATATATGGTAAATAAACTAATGGAAGAATATAGAAAATGGGGACTAAACATAAATCTACAGAAAACAGAATATATGTGTTTAGGAAAAGATGTGGGTGACCTCATACTTGAAACAGGAAAAATTAAAAAATGTGAATCCTTTAAATATCTTGGATCAATAATCACAAATATAGGTACATGTGAGAGAGACATTCAAAATAAAATTGCTTTGGCAAAAAATGCTACCAAGACTTTGTATGGAATAATCTGGAATAAAAATATTACAAAAGAAACTAAAATTAAAATCTACAAGAGTATAATACAGAATATTTTATCATATGGAAGTGAAACTTGGTCCATGAAAGAACTACAAAAAAACAAAATTAGAACAGTTGAATTCGACTATCTTAGGAGAAGTCTTCAAAAACAAGACAGGATAAAATTAGAAATGAACTCCTTTGGAAAGAAATGAACGTCACCACATCTGTTGTTAAGAGAATAGAAAATCAATTCTGAAATGGTATGGACATGTACAAAGAATGGGCAACGAAAGATGGCCAAAAATATATATCAATGGTCACCCCCAGGAAAAAATAAACGTGGTAGACCAAAATTAAAATGGAAAACCCATGTCAGAGCAATAAT